>NW_024704751.1:7324814-7842314 GCF_018977255.1 Callorhinchus milii | reverse complement strand
ATTTTTTTTCTTCCTCTTGATAAAAGTAGTCAAAACTATTTAATTGTTGGTCCGGTTTGTAGTAACGCCTAACCATTTATTCCCTGGCTTACCTGGCGCTTTGGTTGTACAGTCCAGGGAAATAAGTGTAACAATAGATTCAATTGTAGACGCGAAACAGTTCTACAGAAATACTCGTCTCTCTCTCAATCGAATTCTAACGAAAAGATATAAAACCGATTCAGTTTTTGCAGTAAGACTGGGTCAGAAATGTCAAGCCACGCCACATCTTTTCTCTCTGTATCAAAACAAGACCACATAAACACCCGATTTAGCTCACTGGCTAACTAACAGCTAACTAACTAACTAATTAACGGACTGACTGACTGAGGAACTAACCTGAGTAGGGGGGAAGGGGGAGAGGAGATGGGGGTCGAGCACCTTCTGACCTCAAAACAATTCCGACTTCAACAAGTGCCCACCACCCCCACTCTCCTCGGTGTTACCCCCCTGTGTTCCTCCTCTCTCCCACTTTACTAACTAGGTTACTCACTGTAGCTTAGTAAATTCAGCCCACTTTCTGTATACATTGCCAAAAAGAGATGATTACTAAATATAACTAATAAAAGAACTGGATCAACCCAATAGACTCTGTCCTCTGTGACCTGTCATGTGGCTTATATTTTGTCATGTGGCTTATATTGCGTGTTGTGGCCTATGATTCAATCTATTTTAATGCAATCAGTTTAGTGTTATTTATAATAACTGAAAAACCATAATAAGTGTTGCTAAAACAGAAAGCATTTAGCTCCGAGAGTGAGGGATATGTGTAACATGTCTCTGTGCTTCTCTACACATTGCAGCCAGGATTGTGGTAGTATTTCAAAAGTCTGTACAGTACAGATGTCAGCGCCCCCAACCGACACCTGACAGGGAGCGAGAGGGAGAGGGGGAGAGGGGTGGGGGGGACAGGGGGGGAGAGAGAGAGAAAGACAGGGAGAGAGAGGGAGTGGGAGTGAGAGAGAGAAAAGAGAGATGATCCGAGATGCGCACTCCCACACACACCAGCGAACAGCTACCTGCAAATAGCAGCGCTTGTTGTAATTATTATTAATATCATTATTATTAATGACAATAATAATCCTTGCAGTTGATATAGCGCCTTAATCATGTCTTCTAATCACACACACACACACTGACCACCCTCACTCACCTCTGTGTGTGTGTGTGTGTGTGTGTGAATCCCACTCCTATAACCTACTGAGCCTTCCTCACTGTCATTGGGATAGTTTAATGTGACTGTGTGTTAGCAGCTATGAGACGATTACCAACTGCACCGATTCAGGCAAAGGCAAAGTCTCTGGTTAAAACGCCTGAGATACAATAATAATTGCAACGATTTCTCGCCCTGTGATCACTTGCCCTTAGCCGTGTTCGAATATTTTACTATTAAATTACGACTGGCATTCCCGGTACTAATTATTGTAAGTGTTTTATTATTATTATTATTATTGCGATTGCTATTTAATATTTCTAATTTGATTATCCACGACTTTTCCGGTTTCGCAGAGAACTTGCGAGGTGTCACTCAGATCAGATCAGATCAGCGCTTTTAATCCGCTCAGTTTGCTAACAATTCTGTCCTCGGTGTTTAAAGTGCGATTCATTATTTTTTCGTTTTGTTTTTTTTTGTGGGGGGGGAAAAAAGGATTCCTCTTTGAAACCGAATCTGTTACTATTTCGTGGTTTAGAACTGAAATCAACTCGTTTCCAGGTAAAGGAAGGGAACATGGAACACGGACTGGCAATGATCAGTAATTATGCAACAAATCATTGCTACAAAAAGCATTAATATAAACGAAATAATCCCTTTTTCCCTTCAATGGGATGTTGTTATTATATTGTTATAAATGTATTAAACACTAAGCTGCTTTGGTTTCCGACAAAAAAAAACGTCGCTACATTTGACTCTTTGAGACATTGTCAAACTTATCAAATGTGCTATGAAATTAAAAATGCAAAGTTCTTCCTTCGCACCAGTTTTGTTGTACTTCTATTAACAAAAGCGAAGGCTGAATGTAACGCGTTGTAGCGATGCCACAACGTTGGTGCTGAGACGAGCAATTATCCCCCAAGCAAACAATCATTTAAAGGATGTTATTATTTAAAGGTATAATTACAAGGACACCAGGATAAACAGCGTTACGAACTCTTTGCAAACAGACGGGATCCCCGTGTAACAGGAGGCAGACTTAGTGATTGAAATTTAGTGTGGGTTTGGATCCGAATTAAACTCATCCCTCAGAGACTTTTACCATCGTTGTCAGTGTGAACTGCTGCTGTCTCTATTTACCCCAAAAGACAGAACCGTGTCGGCGCCTAAATACATTCACAAAGTCCATGGCTGTTGCCTTGTGTCCCAGAATCGTGGTCAATGCGAGGGAGTGGGTTGTCCAGGTGAAGGGGGTGGTGGGGGGGTGGTGGTTGCTCAGGTGAAGGGGTAGGTGGGGTGGGGGGTGGGGGGGCGGGTTGCCCAGGTGAGGGAGGCGTGTGTGTGTGTGGGGGGGGGGGGGGGGGGGGAGAGCACATCAATTGGCCTTTGGTAAGAAAATCCCTACGTTAATTGAATCCTTCCGAATCGAACAGACTATTTAACATCAGGGAAACAGCCCCAACTCCCTGATATCTCAGCGAACGGGCAACACGCAGCTAATTAGCGGCACTCTGCGCCCCAATCACCACCCGACCCCCTGCCCAACCTTCACCCGCTTCGGATGCCGTATCAGCGCACATCTCACGTTTAATACCACCTACATAAATATACATTTCAATGATTTTACAACCCGGTTGTTCAGCAATACAAGTATTGCCTTCCCGATTACATTGAAAGAGCCGTCTGTGTTCACATGTAGATTGGAGCCTAAAGAGAGAGAGAGAGAGAGGGGGGGACTGGGAGCTTGACAGAGATGTTAAAAGATGCATCTTACATTGATATATTCCTAGGTATGTTGTACACCAAAAGAACGGCACTCCATTAAGATAATTATCCTTACGGGGCTCGCTTTTGATACGAATAAGTTTAAGCGATCGTGTGTTACATGTTGGGTGTTATCCTCAGGTATCGTTGGTTTTTATCTTCTCGGGTAAAGGAATAATGTGAGTGTCTAATTGCTAAATATCCATTCGAACTAAATATCGAGTTATATCGCTATCTCCTTCTTCCCACTCCTACACGGGCTTAAAGACAGGTGCCTCTCTTCCCCAGTGTTTGCCCTGGACACAATCCTGCCAGCCCACTAAATAATATACGCCCACAAAATATACAGTCAATTCATTTTACAGTTCAATCCGTGAAGCGCTTTGAGACGTCTCGAAGACCTGATGAGGCGCTGTATTAAACGCAAGGGTTAGTGGTATCGTTATTTTTGATTAACGCTGCCACCAAAAAAACAGGGCGAAAAATGCTGCAGAATGTACACTTCAAAAGTAGCACAATTAGATGTTCTTTAAAGTATTAGTGACCCAGGTAACTGGTTTAAACGTCCCCATGTCTGCAGCTCCGAAGCTATGAATTGCGTGCGTATATTGTACAATATATTATGAACGAAAAGAATATCAATGATCAAACCAATACATTTTGTCAGTCGCTTCACAAAATATTATTATCTCTTTCTGCCGTCCATTCGCGATGTCCTTTGGATACTTTCCCCTCCCTTAAACCACTGATTTAGACAGACAGAACAGAATGACTGACAGACTTTACAGACAGACTCACAGAAATATTTATCCTGATTTGTGGAGGCAGAATTCTCACCCCCCCCCCCCCCCCCCCCTCCAGCCTCCTCAGTTATTAAAATATCTATTAAAATCCGAATTATTGGCAAGAATGATCACGTTGACAATCATGCAGATAAATATGAGGGAGATTATGGTTGGCCTCGGACAAGCTGCTGGTAAAGGCCATGTCCACGTTAGCACCTGTTGGGAGTTTTTTCTCTCTATCTGCCTCTTTCTCTCTCTCAGTATCCAGCGGCTCCTGTCTGCAGCCACCTGCCTCTCCCTCTCTCTCTCTCTCTCTCTCTCCCCCCCTCTCTCTGCTGCTCGCAGTGGTTCCCCTTCTCCCCCCCCCACCCCCTGTCTCACCCACACTCACTGACAGATCCTATCTGTCTGCAGGCGCGACCCTGGGCAAAAGATACACGATGGATAACACGCACCCCAACTGTTGAGGAAGTTGTCTGCTCTTCACTATGTAACAGGGTTTACACTGCTACCCGCGCCTGTAGGCACATCTCACCCCAATAAACCAACCTGCTTAAACTGTTAGTGTAATTTCCCCCTGTACAGTCCTGACCCGACAACACACGCTGTTCGCTGTGGGCAGAATAACACTCTCACAGCGGGAGGTTACCCCCACCAGCCTCTCTCTCTCTCTCTCTCCCCAGTGGGTATTTTATATCAAAACTAATGGACACATTAAGAGAGAGGAACTTTGTTCACTTTGGTGCAAAAGTTGATGATGTAAATATGGTAAAGAGGGACTTTAATAGCGGATCCAGAGAAGGGAGAGGGTTTGAGAGCAGTGGGGGTGAGAGAAGAGGCGCTCAGGGGAGACAGATCAAGGTGTAGATGGGCCAATACAGGGATTTACACTGTTCATTGAAGAGAGAGACAGCGACACACACACACACACAGAGATAGAGACACACACACACACACAGAGACACACAGAGACACACACACGCAAGTGGTACAGAGACACACACACACGCAAGTGGTACAGAGAGACACACACGCAGACGATAATAATAATGATCCTTGCATTTGATATAGAGTCTGATCACGTCTTCGAGACGTCTTAAAGCGCTTCATAGAATAGACTGCAAAGCCAACAGAGAGAGAGAGAGAGAGACAGAGAGAGAGAGAGACAGAAACATAGACAGAGAGAGACACACGTATACAAAGAGACACACAGAGACAGACAGTGACACACATAAACAGAGAGAGAGAGACACACAGAGAGAGACAGAGACAGACAGACAGACACGACAGACAGACACACACACACACACAGACAATCAAGACAGACAGACAGACAGACAGACAGACAGACAGAGACACAAAGACAGAGAGACTGAGCGGGTCCCGCTTCTCTGGGTTGTTAGTTGACATCAATCAGTGGGATTTGCTAACAGGACAGGACAGCACCGGTAGTGCCGCCGCCATCGCCCGGGCGGCACACACTCAGGGCTGAGGCACACAGGGAGCCGCGGCTGCCGAGAGCCACAGAGAGAGGGAGAGGGGGGACTGCAGAGCTGATTGCGCATTGCTGGTCCATCTGACATGAAAAAATATGAAGAAGTTTGACAGGTCTTAAACGGCCTGGCGCCACGGCCGGTGTCTCGGCTAAAAATAGACAAGGATGGGAAGAGAGAGCGAGGGAATGGGAATGGACTGACCGACCGACCGACTGACTGCTCTGGAGAGAGGGAAAGGGGACAAAAAAAGAGGAGAGAGATGAGAGAGAGAGAGAGAGAGAGAGGGGGGGGGGGGGGGGGAGAAAGAAGGAATATAACACAGGTCGATAGGCAGAAGAGCATCTCTGTCACGGCCTCTGTGGGGAGGGATGATATGAGCATCAATTAAAAAAAATTAATAATGATAGTAATAATAATGCTGTTTGCGGGGACGTCGCTGCGGTGCGCAATTGGCCGCCGCGTTTCGCCCACAACATACACAGTCAATTCACTTTGCAGTATATTCTGTGAAGCGCTTCGAGACGTCTCGGAGACGTGATAAGGCGCTGTATCAACTGCGAGGATTATTGCTATTATTATTATCATCATCATCGAGGAGTAAGGAATGCGGAGTAGGGAGAGATCAGGGAGAGAGTGCGAGGAGCGGAGACCAGAATAATGGGCATTAAATTGCTTTACATGAAATATTATTGCAACAAGATAAAATGGGAATGGTTTGGTTTGTTTTCGGGATGGTTTCCTGTGGAGCTGTGCTGTCTGTCTGTCTGTCTGTCTTGTCTGTCTGTCTGTAGAGGAGGGTGATTGCTTTATCACTTGGGTTGGAATTATTACTCCCGTTAGTGATAAGGGACGATCTCACATCGCCTTCGGCGGCTCAAAACCGATGTCAGTTTGTGTGGGTGTTTTAAGAAGAGCGGATTTTCCGTCCACAAGGACCGTGTGCTCGCTTCAGGTGAAGTTTAAGTTCAAGTGCAGAGAGTCAGAGGGAAACATAACGACAGAAAAAAGACTTGACATTTGAGAAATAGTTACCACGTCCTCCCCAGAACCCCGTCTCTCCATCTTGTCCCATTTTTGGGGGGCGAATTATGCTTACAAATTAAATGACTTCGCCAAAGATTTTTTTTAAGAGAAGGATTTTTAAACACACACACACACATATATGTATATGTATATAAGGTATGAATTAACCACTTAAATGCCATTTGCTACTAAAAACAATTGTGTCTGGCCCCCACAAACAGGTTTGGCAAAGCAATTTTTTAAAAAATACATATATATTTATAGTTTGTGTGTGGGTGAAACACGGATATAAATGACAGCATTTCCTTCCTTTAACGAACAACAAATGGGCGCTACACTTCAGCATTCCCGTGTCTGAAAATCAGCCGAATGAGAGCCCTCATCGCCTCTAACACAGCATCGGGTTATGTGTTATAATCTGAGAGCTGCACTGATTTGTGCCCATTTCCCTGGTCAGAGACAATTTCCCCCCGACACAACGGCACAACATAAACACACATTAATCTGCGTGTAAATACAAAGCTAGAGGTCTGTGAGTGTATTGATATGTCGTGGCGTTTGCGTGTGAATATATATTGATCATATCCTGCATGTTCCTGTGTGTTTGCATCTCTCTGTGTATGGTGGATGCACTGCTCTGAGATTACATTAATTCTCCAGCGCTGCACTGGGGTGAATATTATCTGTGAGGGAGAGAGTGAGATTGGAGTGAGTGAGGAGGGGAGGCAGCAAGTGAGTGAGTGAGTGAGCGAGTGAGTGAGTGCAGAAGGGATTGAGTGAATGAGTGAGCGAGGGAGGCAGGGAGGGAGGGAGGGAGGGAATGAAGGAGGGAGGGGGTGAGGAAAGGAAGTGAGGGAAGGAGTGGGGGAGGGAGGAAGGGAGAGAGTGAATGAGTTAGTGAGGGAGGGAGGGAGGGAGTGAGGCACATTAGCTCCTGTATAAGAAGCGATGACCCCAACACTATCCTCTGCAGACAGGCAAATACAATTCGTGCAGTAAATAAATTAATTAACGAAACCACGATTTAAATGACAGAAATGCGCCCTTTTTTCCCTCCCGAAGCCACGAATTTCCACATAAAGTCAAAGCTGTGAAACTGTTCGCAAACTGCCTTCCAAATCAACTTTTTTTAAAAACAAAATATATACACAATACATAAAAGAAACTACAGACAGAGAAATGAAGTGCCTTGACTTTTAGGGGGGGGGGGTGGTTTTGTAAAGCTGCCTTCGACCTCAGAGAGTAAAAACACTTTATAAAATCGTGATTAATCGTGACGATTTGGGAGGGAAACGTGTGAGAGCTGTGAGTATGGAAGGCGGTTTAATTGGAATTGCTAATCGCCCTGAATCCGTCAGTTGTGTATACTTCACACTATCTTCTCTCTCACCCCCCCCCCCCCCCCCCCCCCCCCCCCACACACACACACACACAAGACAGGCACAGCCGCGCCGGCAGCGTTATACTGGCTGTTATATATCACAGCAATGCTACAATTAATTGTATTTCGCTTAAGTATTTTACTGTTACACTTTCTGACTGTTACTTTGTGGACTGTGCACATGTATAACGGGGTTCAGATGCCCCTCGCGGGCTGGTGTGAGTGTGAGTGTGAGGCGGCTTTTGGTGTGAATCAAATAAGATAAATGATTGGATTATCTGCACTGTTGCTTCTTCTTAACCATCTCTTTCTTGGATGTCTCGAAACCTCCCGATTAAATAAACCATTTTAAATGAGAGAGAGAGAGAGAGAGAGAGAGAGAGAAAACAAGCTGTTTGCGGTAATATCAATAATATCAAACTATAATAATACCAAAGTAAATCTTATTCTAGACAGAATCAATGGGTGTGAATGTCGCGAACTGCTTGTTATTGTGGAGGTTTCACAGCCGCCCACAAAACACAGTCGATTCACTTTACAGTATATTATGTGAAGCGCTTGGAGACGTCTCGACGACGGGATAAGGCGCTATATCAATCAAATGCGATTATTATTATTATCATTACCATTATTATTATCTCACACGGATTTCCCCGACGCCTGCTCTCGGCAACTGGTTAGTATTTTGCTTTTGTTTAATTGAAAAAGAAAGGAATATCTTTACCAAAAACTGACCCTGTGAAGCTCTGAATGAGCGCTTTCACACTTCACAGAGCGACATTCAATTAAAAAAAAGTGCAGCCAAACCCGCCAGAGACCCTCTGAGCGCTATATCTCTCTTCCCTCCCTCTCCCTCGACCTCACACTTTGTGATAAAAAATGTAGGTAACATCAGTACCTTTCAATAAAGACGCCTCGGCAATAGACACTGTCCTCTGAGTGGGGTGATGATAACGCGAGTGTAAGAGTCTCAGACAACACAGCGCAGTAAAGTCATCAAACCGGTATCTCTGCTTGCTCGTGTTTTTTTTATTTATTTAAACACTTTTAACAAGTGAATAAAAAAAAAGGCTGTCTCGGGAGTTTGAAGACAATGAAGTCGGGGCTTAGATGGCGGCGATGTGGTGTTTTTATTGTTGCAGGTAATGTGGTCCTGCTGGCGCCAGTCGCTATCTCAGCCTGAGTTACAGACTGTAAGACAAAGACATCACACCTTACTCGATAGAGAAACCAGATGACTATCTGTTATCTTTTGCTCATTCACATACACACACACACACACACACACACAGACGAGCGAGTGCCGAGACTCCTTCACACATGCATACCTTCTGCCTGCATCACATACCATCAACTAACTAACTTACTTACTTACTTAACAACTAACAACTCCCACAAAACAGCTCACGACAAACAGCCTAACCTGCCCCGGTCTCCTCCACCGCCAACACTCTCCTCTCTCCCCCTGCTCAAGCAGTTCCCTAAAAAAAATACCCATTGCATTTTGTTGCGTGTTTTCTTTTGAAGTTTGAAAAATCGAGCGGGACATTTATTAATATTTATTGAAAGAAAAACCTCGATTGAGCCTCGCGCTCGCACACACACAGACACACGCACAGAGATGTATAAAACAATTCCTCCTATTCGTTTCACGGTCATTTGGTGGGGGCTTTTCAAACAGATAACCTTTTTTTTTGCCCTGTGCTGTAACCTCTCACACCCTCCCCTCCCTTTGCACACAACTCAATAGCAGGTGAGAGCGTCTGAGCCACACACACACACCCACACTGGCAAAGGTAAGGGATAGCATGTGTCTGGCCAGGTTATCGATGTATGTGTGTGTTGTGGTAGGTACATGTGTAGAGACGCTGTGTGTGTGTGTGTGTGTGTGTGTATGGAGTAAGAGACAGGCGGGTGGGTGGGTGGGTGCTGACTGACACTGTGACCCACAGTACAAAGCCTGTTAAGCCGCCTCTACTGTCCGCTTAAGCCCGGCCACTACACACACACACACATGTACACTAACCAAATCATTGAATCCCCCCCCCCTCCCCACACCCCTCCCCTCCTAAACGCGACGGGTATGGCAGTGAGCAGAGGCCAGGCAGATAGTGAGAGTGAGTGAGTGAGTGAGAGAGAGAGCACGGGTGACCTTTGATTTCCCTGTGAATATGCGGGGCTGGTGAGGAGGGGAGAGGAGGGGGGGGTGGGGGGGCGCTGTGTAAAGTTTCCTGGCTAAATGCAAAGTGACAGGAGACGGTGGTTATTGTCGGCCGTCAGAAGCCTGGCGCCAAACGCTCTCAACAAGGCCGTGTTCCACTTAATCACAGGAGATGTGTTCTTGCGGAGGCTGGAGGTTGTTTCCCAGCCGGACAAGGCTCCAGCCACCGCCAAGTCGCCTCGTCCCTTCCCCGCTTCTCCCCCCCCCCACCCCCCCCACACCTCCCCCCACCCACACACAACCCCCCCCCCCCCACACACACACACACATTTAAACCCTCAGCTTGAACCCAGCACCTTTCATAGCGGGGAAGCCACCAAAAAAAAAGCATTTCATACGTATGTATAAAAAAATATATATTTGAAATCGCAACTGTTATGGTTTTCTTTCTTCATCTCAGCCTCCCCCCGCCCAAACAGTTTAAAGTTACAATTTATGGCTGTATATATATATGTGTGTGTGTGTATATATATATATATATATACACACAGTATATAGAGACAGACACGAACGTCAGTTTCCCACCCCTCGACTGAAGCCAAGCTTTCCCACACTCTCACAGCGGCCGAGACTCCCAGGAAATCACTGGGATTAAAATTAAAAACGGGCAAAATCCGTGCCTGCTTCCAGCTCATTCAGTCTCCAGCTCGCACACCTACACACTCACTCACTCACTCACTCACACACACACACATTCACACTCATACACTCACTCAAACAGACACACACACGCACACACACACACACACAGACTCACACACTCACTGACATTCACACACTCATTCAAACAGACACTCACTCACACACTCAAACACACACACACACACACAGCCTCACACATACACACAGCCTCACACACACACACACAGCCTCACACACACACGCCACACACACAGTCACACACACACAGCCACATACATACACACACAGTCTCACACACACAGACAGACACACACAGTCACACACACACACACAGCACTGAGAGTTCGAGGGGGAGAATCAGCGAAAAAACTGCCAAAGGGACGAGTCGCAGTTTACACTTCTCGGCGGCCCTTTTATTTTCCTAATAACTTACTTAAAATCCTAATTACGCCATCTGCCGGGACCTCCCGCCAACAAACAATTCGCAGCTTTTTTAAAAAATATATATATTTTTTAAAAAACCAAAAGCTTAAAAGAAGCAGCTGAGAAAAATGAGGAAAACGAAACGCAAATATCTGATTTTTTTAAAAAAACATTAATGATAATAAAAATAATAATAATAATAATAATTAAAGACGAAGGTTTTAAATGCCTCAGCTTTGCGGTGACCGACACTGGGGAGAATCCCTGACCGATAAGACACTTCAGTCAAACATACCGTCAAACAGTCTGTTCCTTTCAATGTTTTATAATAAATTCTCTCAACCGTGGTGCCTTTGCACGATATGTGTTGGGACTGTCGTGACTCTCAGCTCTCCCTGTTCCTCGCAAAACACCTTCATCAGATGCAATAATAATAATAATAATAATAACAATAATAATCCTTGCATCTGTCACCTTTCTTTTGAGTCAATAAGTGAATGTGTAAACATATCCATCCTTACAGCCGCCGACCCTGTAAGATCGTGTGCTGTTTTAAATATTGTATCACACACCGACACCGACTGCCGTGCGCAATTGGCTGCCGAGTTTCTCCCGGAAAATACACGGTCACTCCCCGTTGACGGTGTATCGGGCGAAGCGCTTTGAGGCGTCTCGAAGACGCGATGAGGCGCCTGCAATATCGGATGCAAGGATTACCATTTGGAATAAACAAGACCCCGCGCTCGGAGCAGGCTCACCCGCGCACTGTGAGAAGCCCTCCCGATCCTCTGTGAGCATAAGGACTTCCTTATGATCGCTGACTATTGCCGCTGTTTACCTGTGGGTCGTGTTGGGGGGCTGCAGCCTGGAGAGGTTAGTGGGTCTGGGTGTTTGCGGTGCGCGCCCGTCGTGGAGCCGCTGTGCTCTGGCCCTGAGTGTGGGAGCGGGGAGGCTGGGGGGGGGAGGGGGATGGGGGGGGTGGTGGGGGTGGGGGGAAGAGAGAGAGAGAGAGAGAGGGGGGTGGGGGTGTGGGGGGAGAGAGAGAGAAAGAGAGAGAGAGAGGGAGGGAGAGGGGGGGGTTCGCTAGCTCTCTCTCTCTCATTGGTTAATGTTTAACTCTGTTGACATGTTTTCAGAGCGCGATCTGGTGATGCTTATTGTACGTTGGAGCTTCTGACACCTATTTTTCCCCTCTTAACTCATCCATCCTGGCTCTAGTTGTGAAAACCACGCCTATACGGGCACACAATTGGTCCGAAAGCGTAAAATCGCCAATCAACTGTGCGGCTCATTAGCAGCAGAGAGCCGAGGGGGGAAGCATTGTAGCCAGGATCCGTGTGAGAGAGAGAGAGAGAGACAGACACACACACACACACACACGCAACCACGGGGGGACACGCAGAGAGAGATCTGAGCCGCTCCGTGAGGATATGCTGTGAGAGGAGACTCGCCTAAAAGGAGCTGTTTCACTCAGATCTTCCCTCCTTCCCTCCCCTCCCTCTCTGGGTGTCGGATGCCCTGATGAGAGTTCCAGCCTTGGCGGCGACCACTATGGCTTACCACCCGTTCCACGCTCACCGAGCCGCCGACTTCCCCATGAGCGCTTTCCTGGCGGCTCAGCCATCCTTCTTCCCGGCTCTGACGTTGCCCCCGAGCGGGGCGCCTGCCCTCTCGCTGCCCGGAGCCCTGGGGAAGCCGCTGTCGGAAGCCACCCTGGCCGAGGCCGCCCTCCACGTCCAGGCGCTGGGGCAACAAGCCGCTCACCTGCGGCCGCTCAAGAGCCTGGAGACCGAGGACGAGGTGGAGGACGATCCCAAAGTGATCCTGGAGGCGAAGGATCTGTGGGACCAGTTCCATAAACTCGGTACCGAGATGGTCATCACCAAGTCCGGCAGGTACGGGGTTTGGGGGTTTGGGGACCGGGGACGCACAGCACCAGCACAGCACAGGGTGGCGGTGGCGGAGGCGGACGTTTTCGTTCAGGACGACAGGAAAAAAAGGAACACAGACACCACAAAGCCAAACCTTTACGGGGTTTTTGTTGGGGTTATTTTCGCGTAACTTTATTGGGGTTGTTGTTTCTGTGCCCCCTTTTGTTTTGGGGGGGTGGGGTAAAAAAAAATGGAATTGAATGGAAACCCTGCGATCACGGACGGGCCAACACCCCCCCCCCCACACACACACACACACCTCTCTCTCTCTCTCTCCCCTTCTCTCTCACTCTCTCTCTCACTCCCCGATTCTCCCCCAAATACCCACCAAGCCAAGTGACAGCGAGCCAAGCCCGGGACAGGACTGGACTGGACAGTACAGCGGGGTTAGGTCGGGTGGGTGAGGGCACTGTAGTGAGCGCTGGGGAGCGCTAAATGACGGCGGGGGTATGGGATTAGACTTCCACCCCCCCCCCCCCACACACCCCTTATACCCCCCAACACCCCGGCGGACTCCATGTGAGATTCGACTTGTAATAAGTTGCTTCTCTGTGATCGCACCCGTTCGAAGGCGTCTTTACGGTGGCGGTATAAAATCCCAGTGAGGGGTTGGGTGGGGGGGTGGGTGTGAGGGGGGGGCATTAAGTCGCCGTCAATTTTTTAAAAAAAAGTTGGACGTATCTTTTCAATCGGTGTAGCGTGTGGCGGCCCGCGGGCAGTTGGCGGCCCGCGAGCGGGCGGGTGGTGGGGGGGGGGGGGAGTGCGGGGAGTCTGGCGTGGGGCCATTGCCCACACATCACATACATTCACGGAAACGGTTAAAAACGTTTAAACTTCTGTGCAGACTTGACTTGTGTCCCGCAAGCGACCATCAGGGCGAGTGTGGGGTGTATTTCTGCATTGTTTGTTAATAATCCCAAATAATAATGATAATAAATAATAATAATAATAATAATAATAATACTCCCGCCGCCGCTCGGCGAAGCAAACTGACTGCCTTTCGCTTCCTGAATCCGATTTTTTTCCCCCTCCCCAAAAAAATATAACGGAGAATGTTTTTTTTATTGAAAAGCCAACGTTTTATTTTTTTTAACAGTCAAGTAAAATGGAGCCTTTTCAATTTTATTCTGAATAAAACCAACCCCCCAAAAAATGTTTCGTTCGTCTCTCTCTCTCTCTCTCTCTCTGTGTGTGTGTCTGTCTCTCTGTGTCTCTCTCAAACCTATTAACGACAGAGTGGCTTTAGTGCAGTGTGTATCCCTTTGCTCTCTCTCTCTCTTATCTCTGTGCTACCCACTAACGGGGCAAAAAGGCAAAGCACATTGTACTAAAAGGCAGGAGTTTTAACGAAGTACTGTCATGTTGTTATAGCTTCTTTGCCCCTGTGTTTAACACTGATCTCTCTCCCCCCCTTCTCTCTCTCCCTCTCTCTCTCTTCTGTCTGTGTCTGTGTGCTTCTCTCTCTCTCTCCTTCTCTCTCTCTCTCTTTCTCTTTAGGAGGATGTTTCCGCCGTTTAAAGTGCGTGTGAACGGCTTGGATAAGAAGGCCAAGTACATCCTGCTGATGGATATAGTGGCGGCGGATGATTGTCGGTATAAATTCCACAACTCCCGTTGGATGGTGGCAGGCAAGGCCGACCCCGAGATGCCCAAACGCATGTACATCCATCCCGACAGCCCGGCCACCGGCGAGCAGTGGATGGCCAAAGCTGTCACCTTTCACAAGCTCAAGCTCACCAACAACATCTCCGACAAACACGGATTCGTAAGTGTTTGTGATTTATTTATATGTTTGTTTCTCCCCTCTCGCCCTTTCTCGACCATAAATAAATCATTGTGAAAGCCCCTTTAAACCGTTTGGCCCAAAGGTTTTGAAGGAGAGAGAAATCTTTGAACAGTAACAGCACGGCTGATAATAATAATAATAATAATAATAGTCTTTGCAATTGATGTAGTGCCTTATCACGTCTTCGAGACGTCTCGAAGCGCTTCACATGATATTCTGTCAAGTGAGTGGACTGTATATTTTGTGGGCGAAACGCCCAACAAAATAACAACACAACAATAATAATACGACGATAATAATAATAATAATAATGAATAATAGCACTGCTTGTTACACGGTCAGCTCGCGAGCTGTGTGAGATGGGAGTCTGGCTGTTTCAGGAACTCTTTCTTAATAGGCAACGATGATGGGCCCATTTTTTTTTGTGTGTAGCGACCTCGACACATACCGTCTCTGGCCTCGTGTGGGCTTGCTTATAAAATTATGAAAGTGACCTGAATAAATCGGGTCTCTGTTGGGGGAGGGAATCGAAGCTGCTTCAGACGCAGAAAAGGAGCTTCCAACAACACAGGGCACACAGAAGGCCCACAACTAGCGACCATAGAGCGAGGCGGCCCTGTTTAATTATCCTGTACCATACAGGAATCAATACAATTCCATTAAGGGAATATGTTGCAGATTCTGTTAGTCCTAAATCTCTCCAAACACGACAATATCCTTTTACTTTTAGAGCAAATCGTTTTAGGATTAAACAGGGACAGCCACGCAAATCTTAAATCCTACCAAATGTTCATCTAACTCCTCTGGTCTGTGGGGATTTATTTGCAGTCATTCTGGCCCGGGGGGTGAGTGAGAGCGGGACGTTTTATACGCCGGGTTTTCGATCGTTTGAAACAAATAAGGCAAATAGTTCTCTGGTCTGTCATCTGTGTCAAACGGCTCTTGTTTCCTGATCGAAAACGACGCACACACACACACACACACACACACACTGCTGGGGACGATCACAGTACTCTGTTTGCTGCTCTGTGGATGGGGGTTTAAGGCTAAACATTTCTCTCTCTCTCTCTCTCTCTCTGTGTCTCTCTCTGCCTGTCTTTTTGGTTTGGAAATAAAAACAGCTGCCGTTTACATCTCTCTCTCTGCTGCTACGGTGACTGGGGGTTGGGGTGGAGTGGAGTGTGTATATGGGAAAGCAGGTCAGGCTTTGTGGCGTTAAAGGGAGAGAGAGCAGAGTAGGGACTGGGGAGGGGAAACGGGAGGAGAGAGAGGGAGGAGAAGGAGGGAGAGAGAAAGGAGGCAGTGGAAACAAATCCCCAGAGAGAGAGAGAAAGAGAGAGAGAGAGAGAGAAATATAGAGAGTCGGTGAAGGAGAGAGAAACGATAAAGGAAAACCCGCGCGAGGAAAGGGGGAAAGATAAGTGACCGTAAAGGAGAGAGAGAAAGAGGCTTTGAATTGATGATTTCTCCTCCAGCGAGTGGAGTGGCGTCTGAAGAAATCACTTCACTGATGTTTTGGAGGTGGACAGGGCCAACGGGAAACAATCTGTGACGATTTATTTGTCCGGATAAGCGTTTTTTTAAAAAAAACTGCGTGTGTGTGTGTGTGTGTGTGAGAGAGAGAGAGAGAGAGATTGTAGGTTATATATATGAGGCGCTGAAGGAAACGCAGCCATTATACTATAGATCCGGACAGACCGCCCCGAAAAGGCACACACAGCTCTCAGCAATAATATCGAGACGGTTGTCAGTTTTTTTTAAATTAAAGTCTTTGTCCTTAAACCTCACCACCAAATAACATCCCCCCCACCACCCCACTTTCCCCCCTTCTCCAACCTTAAACATTCCAGCCCACTATTCTGCATGATTATTTGGGTAAAAGTAAATGAAAAATGCGTGGTTAAAATATTAATACTGAACACAGAGAGAGAGAGAGAGGCATATGTAGAGTAATTCCAGGCTGAGATTTGTGCGGGGTCTTAACTGTACCGATAATAATAATGATAATAATAATAATAACAATAATAGTAAATAATCCTTGCATTGGATATAGCGCCTAATCGCGCCTCCGAGACGCCTCGAAGTGCTTAAACTGAATAGACTGTAAAGTGAATTGACTGCGTATTTTGTGGCCGAAACTATTCTTGTAAAGTCCAGCGCTATGGAGCAGAGGCTGAGGTGTGTACGCGTTATTAAACAGTGTCCTGTGTCTTGAGCCAGACTGAGAAGGAGCTCACTCACTGGGAGAGGAACCGATGTAACATTTTATAATTTAAACCCAAAGGCAGGTTTAGGTGATAATGTCACACACAGCTCACATTTCCCAATGTTTCTCTCTCAGCATCTGGGTCAAAATGCGCAGTTTCGCCTGACTTCGCATCCCATCCCTTTCGCTGGGAGTACATATTTTGTTTGCTGTCCAAAACAAGGTTTTTTTTTAAAAAAAGAAATGTTATGAGAGATTTTGTTTTCATTCAAAAACCCCGAGTGGGTGTTTTTGGGTGGGGGAGAGAGGAACTAAACAGGAGATTAAACACAGCAAAGAGACAGGTCATATCCCAGACCTGAGGAGCCGGTAGCTCTTGGGAAAATCCCAATCCATTTCACCTATAGTACACAGCTGGTTTCAACACCTCAACTTATTTGGTGCAATTCAAGTCTCGCTGAACCAGGCTGTGTGCATTATGAATGACCCATAATAATCGATTCTCCCACAAAATATACAGCCAATTTACTTCACAGTGTATATTCTGTGAAGCGCTTTGAGATGTCTTGAAGACGTGATAAGGCGCTATATCAAATGCAAGGATTATTATTATAATCCAGTATGTAAAACGATATACTACATATAATATCCTTGTTATATACATATATATAAATGATTAGTATTATTATATAAAATGCTGAAGAATTATTTTATATTCCATGTATGTAAAAGGCTCGTTTTGGTAATGATAACATTTGCACCGATGTTCTCACAAATAAGTGTCAAATGAGTATTTCCCTGAAACGGAATGAAAGTCACCTTCGCCATTTCCCTCTGGCTATACTGTACTGTACAGTACGGCGTGTATAACGCTTGGCTTTTTTTTGTGAGTTTAGTTTTTAACCCAAAATAAATCCCGAGCAGATGTCGGCTGATCACAGACAGACAGACAGAGCCTGAGATTGAGTCTGAGAGAAATAACCCGCGGTGTGTTAGTGGCGAGAGGGCTCTCTCTCTCTCTCTCCCTCTCTCTCAGCTAACTCGTGTTTGTATTTCCCCTGCTTTGCTGCCTAGCAGACTATCCTGAACTCCATGCACAAATACCAGCCCAGGTTTCATATCGTTCGAGCCAACGACATCCTCAAGTTGCCCTACAGCACCTTCCGCACCTATGTGTTCCCGGAGACGGAGTTTATCGCGGTCACTGCTTACCAGAACGATAAGGTGAGTGAGTGAGGGAGTGAGTGTTGGCTCTATGTGTGTGTGTGTGTGTGTGTGTATATATATATATATGTGTGTGTGTGTGAGGGGAGGATCGATTTCCCCCACGGCACACAGTCAACAAGTAATTATTCCCCTCCCTCTTATCGTTTTGAGTTTGGTTATTTTCGTTTAGGAAATACAGTGTAAGCTGTTAGTTTGCGTCGGTCTGATTGAAGCAAAAGTATAATGTGTTTTTGGGGAGGGAGGGAGAGAGGGGGAGAGAGAGAGAGAGAGAGAGAGCGAAAGAGGAGGGAACTGAGAGAGCGGTTTGTACGTGTTCTACGTTATTCCTGTAGTTTTTTTCCCCTTGACAAGCGTTGAGACATTTCAAATAATATTATTAATAATAATAATAATAATCCTTGCATTTGATACAGAGCCTTATTCGAAAAAGCGCTTCCCAGAATATAATGTAGAAATTAAATTGACTGCCTATTTTGGGAGCGAGAGGCAAAATGTTTACAGCAGTCTGCCCTCGCCGTGTGGTGTGTTTACTTGGTGAAGAACTCTCTAAATTAAACTGGGTTTAAAACCAAATGAAATGCCGAGGTGAGGGCAAGTTAGCCCCAAAACACTGTGTTTATAATTCAAGGTGAGGACATGAGAAATTGTAATAAAGCTCTACAGTACCGGGGACCGACAGTTTTGTGATAACATATTAATATTAATAATAATAATATTCCTTGCACTTAAAGGGTAATAATCCCTTCAAAAATTATCCCCCCCCNAAAAAATTATTTGGACACACACTCCACGCTGGGACACTGCTGTGTACAATTGCCAACCACTTTTCGTCCACAAAATAAAAAGTCAATTCACTTCATAGCATATTCCGTGAAGCGCTTTGACATGATAAGGAGCCAAATCAAATGCGAGTCGTATTATTGTTGTTGTTATTATTATGATAATAATTATTTGATTCAGCGCCTCGTACCTCAGTCGGGGTGTGGATTCGTTTACGAACGAGATTTTATTTCATCCGTTCAGTTGAATGCAATCCTGGTGTGCAGCCTCAAGAAGGTTACACGTTTTAAATAAGAATCGACTCTTATCGTGATATGTTCCAACATTACATTACACTGGTTGGTTGTGCAGTCACTACACTGCCCCCCCCTCCCCCCCCCCCTCCCCACCACCTCTCCCGTCCCTGTTGCCGGCCACTGCCAACAACCTGAGCTTAGCCCGGTCAGTGGGCTGTTCAATCATAAAGTTTATGGCCAGAGTCAAAAGCCATTAAGAAGCACTTATCATCACATCCCAACAGCAACTCTGGCTGCATCCCAGCCCCCGCCACCCCAACCCTTACCCTCGGCCCCAACATCCCCCCTCCCCCCCCCCCCCCCTATATCCCCAGCCATCGTGAAATGGGGAGAGTGCATTACAAACCAGACTCCTTATACCCAGACGCTTTAATAATGTGCGTGTGTGTGTTTTTTTTTTTTGCCTTTTCATTACTTTTTTTTTCCCCCCTCGACGTATTTGTTCCTGTAATCTAAAAAGAAAATATACGGGAATTAGCCACAGTGAGGAGAGCCGCCGCCGGGGGAGTGTTCATGTTCAAGGCTGTGGGTGGGTGTGGGGGGGGGGGAAACTACACGGGATTCTTGTTTATTATTGTTGAAACGCTTCTGATTTTTAAGAATATATTTTGAACGCCTGCCCTCGTTTGAAGAAGAGCTGAAACGTCGGGGGCATTTTTTTGCAAAAGGGAATGAATAATACAGCGCACGTTGAGAGGTAGTTCAGAGAGACGTTCACAAGACCTCATCCTCCTGATATTGTGTC
The DNA here is from genome assembly GCF_018977255.1 of Callorhinchus milii. NCBI lineage: Eukaryota > Metazoa > Chordata > Chondrichthyes > Chimaeriformes > Callorhinchidae > Callorhinchus > Callorhinchus milii. Next base: position 7,822,416 of record NW_024704751.1, on the reverse strand, counting down.
ATGTGTTGGAAGTATAATAACCCGCTCACCGATAACTTCGAGTTCACCTAAAACAACCTCCTTAAAATAGCGTTAGACATGGCCTCTAACCTCGCTGGCAGGTGAGGTTCAATATTTCAGGAGCAGGAAGGGGAATCAAACGGCAGTCCAGTGGACAATGATGAATTTTCCTGTGTGTTTGGGGGTGGGTGGGGGTGGGTGCCGGGGGTGGGGGGAATGCCTGTGTTGTTACACTCGATGCTGGGGCTGTGAACATGGGCACAGGGCGCTTCTCAATGCACAGCCTCTGGTTTCAGCTCTCAGTATCCCAGGGAGGACGCACATAAATAACACTGTACACGTGAACCCACTTGCATTCGATGCATATTAAAGTGGTAAATGTACATTCATACGCACATGTATTATATAGAAAAGTGTAATGCACAGTCGATTCACTTTAAAAGTGTCGTCTATGAAGGGCTTTGAGACGTTCTCGAAGACACAATAAGGTGCTATACCAACTACAAGGATTGTTATTATTATGTATTATGCTATTATAACAATTACACGTACAAATACATATTAAAGATGTACGTATAAATATACATATATATATGTAATAAATACATATCAGAGCTGCTTTTTTAGCTGGAATAAATTAACCGGTTCTGGTTTCAATTTATAAATTCTGCAAATAACACTGACAACCAGTCTGGATAATTCTGGTCCGAGTTACCCACTTCAGGCTCAATGTTATCAGCTCAAGTATAAGAGGAATTGTTCTGTCGTCACAATCCTCAGGGAAACCGCGTTAAAAAAAAATAATTTTTAATATTTTTTACAGATAACTCAACTTAAAATCGACCACAATCCATTTGCAAAAGGATTTCGGGACACCGGCAATGGGAGGCGTGAGAAAAGGTAAAAGTCCCAATAAAGGGTGGTTGTTAATTCTGCAGAATCTTATTAATATTTTATACACAGAGACACACACACACAAGACACAGAGACACACACACACACACACACACGACACAGAGACACACACACGACACAGATACACACACACGACACAGATACACACACACACACGACACAGAGACACACACACACACACAAGACACAGAGACACACACACACACACGACACAGAGACACACACACACACACACACAAGACACAGAGACACACACACACACACACAAGACACAGAGACACACACAAGACACAGAGACACACACACACACAAGACACAGAGACACACACACACACAAGACACAGAGACACACACACACACACACACAAGACACAGAGACACACACACACAAGGCACAGACACACACACACACACACAGGTACACACTCACACAGACACAGATGCAGAGATACACACACAGACTGCTGAGTGGGGGGGTGGGTGTCGGTTTGGGGGGTGGGGGGGGGGGGGGGGGGTGGGCAGGAAGGGTGAGAGAGGCCGATCTGAGGCTTGGCCGAGGATCATGGATCAAGGTGAGCAACTCAGGGCCTCCGGCGCCTCCTGGTGGCGACTTACACAACTGCCACGAGAGACCGGGCGCCCGTCGCCCACCTCTGGGGGGAAAAGCCCAACGTTAAAATGGAGTTGATGGACTCTCACACCAATCCGCTGCACCTTTACAGCGAGAACTTAAATAAATAATGGGAGAAACTGCAGTTACACGAGTGTTTTTACCTGTTATCCGCGTGAAGCTCTTTGGAAAAATGATTGCAGGCGCTTTTGACAGCAGCTTTTGTTATCATTATTTTGTTTTCTTTCCCCCCCCCCACCCCCCACCCCCAACCCCCACCCCCAACCCCCAACCCCCAACCACACCCCCAACCCTGAATTGTAATGTCTTTAACGTGACACCGTGCAATACATCCTAAATACCACCTCAATGCTTCCTCCCCCCCCCCCCCACCCCCCCACCAGGAAACAGCTGTCGTTGCCCTCCATGCGGGTGTATGATGACCAGTGTAAAGATCGAGACGGTGGCGATTCTGACGACTCGTCCAGTGACCCTCCGCTGGTCAGGGAATCACTCCACTCGCCTCTGGCCGCAGACCCTGTTTCTCTACACTTGATCCAAGCTTCCAAAGGTAGGAGCTCGATCCACTACACAGATCAAGGCCCTGGGGGTTGTTGACCTGACCGCCTGGCATCCTCCCCCCCATCCCCTTCCCCTCCACCCCCCACCCCAGCCTTAACCACGGGGCTGTTTGTTGGCTTAACCTTTAAAGCCTTCGTATCAGTGTTTGCTTCAGTAAACTCTTCATAAACCGACCCGGCACAAGCCAGTAACAAACAGACACACACAGAGAGAGAGAGGGAGAGAGAGAAATAGAAAGAGAGAAAAGAGAGATAGAGAGAGAGAGAGAGGCGATGTTTAAAGGGGAAAAACTTACCTTAATTTAACCACGACGTCGCCACAAATAAAACCGCAGCGCTATTTCACAACACGTCACACGTTATTTAGTCACTCGGCGATGGGTGGTTTAAAGGGGAAGAAAATCGCCCCATATTGTATGTGACAGTATTGGAGATAGATTTCTCCCCTCTCGAATCTCGAGAACTCTTGTGTAAAATAAGGTTTTGACCCCAACCCAACCCAATATTGCTCAATGATCGGGTGAGACTCTTGAGTGTGAAGTTGAGCTTCGGGTTCATTCAAGTAATAAACGGAGAGAATGGGGTGGGGGGGGGGGGACAGGGCGCTTTCTGCAAGAGATTTTCTTTTTATCTCAACGCCTGCTCCACAGAAAACAAGTCAGGACAGAGTGAGGAATGGTGGCTGTGAGCAATGGGAATATACAGGTTCAACCAAGCAGTCCCCATGCCATTGCAACGTCCAATAAGCCTTCAAGAAATGACTATATATATATATTTAGAGATATTAGGGTAGATACCTCGATTTTTGGTCAACACTGTAGTGACAATGTGAAGCGACTTGGGGGTCTGCGTGTGCGTAAGGCTTCGTATTTATATCCTAACACAGATTTCGGTTTGGTTTGGGGAGTTGGACGCACACAAGTGCTGTACCTGGGCTGGTGGCTACACCGAAACCGGAATATTTCAAGCAAAACAATACAAGCAGATCTAATCACCTGCAATACAATGTGTGGAACCTCTCCCTTCCTCTGTTCCCAGTTGCTATATTTGAAGCAAACAATAATATCACAATGTTTGCACAGCCTCTCTCTCTCTCTGTGTCTCCCCACACACTGATGCTGTCTGGCCCTACTCACCTCACCTACTATTTTACTGAGCTATGTATGGATTGGGGGGAGGACGAGGTTCATGTGTATTTATTGTGCATATATATATATATATATATATATATAAAAACAATCTGCAGACATCAAACTCCCCGAGACAGGGCGAGCAGTAAAGTGTCGTCAGCCAGGGGTTGGAGCACTGTAAATCCCTCCACAATAAACCTCACCTCCAAAGACCTTTTGGCGTTATACATAATTCAAAACGCCTCGAGCCAAAAAGAGCACTCACTGTACATCTTTTGTGAACGACATTTTTTTAAAAAAAATAGTTCATTGAAATAAAGGAAGTTAAAATTGCAATGGTGGGGGGGGGGGGGGCGCATCGAAATGCTTTGAGACGTCTCTAAGACGTGATGAGGCTTTATATCAAATGCAAGGATTATTATTATTATTATTATTATTATTGCCACCCTAAGGTGTGAGGACACAGGATCTGGGGAGAAAGAGAGAGAGAGCAAAACAGCCCATCTCCCTCAGCCCCCAAATCAAAACGATTGACTGTTTATCCTACATTAACATTATTATATATTATTCCAATATTGTGCATATCATATATTTATTATTATTATTATTATCATTGTTATTATGATTCCTGTAACGAGCAGAGGAGAAACTTTTGCACTCGGATGTCAAGTCCAGCATTTATTTAAAAAAAATGTTATCCCAACGTTTGATGTAAATATGACAGTAATGTTTATTGCTTGTGGGAGTGGTGGAGATGGGGGATGAGGTTGGGGAGGATTGGGGGGGGTGGAGATGGGGGTGAGGTTGGGGTGGGGATGGGGGGTCAATTAAGTGAGGCTGTAAGGTCAGACGCGCGTTGTGTGTGTGTGTGTGTGTGTGCGTGTGTTTGTCTGTCAAGTCAGTAAAAAGCTGATGATATTTTTATTTTCCAACCTTTTTTTTTATATAAAAAAAAATCCCTGGTTTAGATGATAAATCGGCGGCCAACAGCGACCAGGAGCTGGAGAGGCGTGAGGAGCGCTCCGCGGCCGGCAGCCCGGGTACCCAAGGCTCGGGGGCCGAGTCCCCGCCGGCGGTCAAGGAGAGGGACAGAGAGGGTGGCTCCGGCCACCCCGCGCAACGCTGCCACAAGGATGGAGCTCCGGCCAAGAGGAAGGGCTGTGTGGAGAGCGACACCTGTTACAGCGGCAGGAGCTCGGACAGGGAGGAGGGCGGCGGCGGTGGTGGGGGCGGCGGCGGCGGCGGTGGGGGCAGGAGGAGGAAAGAGGAAAGCAGTAAAGATGCCGAGTCCGCTTACTCGCCGCTGATGATCCAGACCGAGAGCCCGTCGCACATGGCCGGGTACCTGCAGAGCCTGGCGCACTCGGGTCTGCAGAGCCAGCAGTTCTTTAACCCTTTGAACGTGGGGCAGCCGCTGTTTATCCACCCGGGGCAGTTCGCCGTGGCCCCCGGCGCCTTCTCAGCCATGGCCACCGGGATGGGACACTTACTGGCCTCGGTGTCCGGAGCCGGCAGCTTGGATCCCGGCCTCTCCTCGGTGCCGGTGCCCGGGGCCAGCGCCCCGCATTTCCCCTTCCACCTCTCCCAGCACGTCCTGGCCTCGCAGGTAAGACTCTTTGTCTGATTTGTACCCCGGGCCTCACCTTAAGCCCTTTAACCCACCCCTCCCCATCCCCCCCACCCCACCCCTCACCCCCTGCCCGCACTCCCCATCCCTCCCCACTTTTTCTCAAGAGTTTTGGTGCAATGGTACCAGATGTTGCTCTTCGGCGCTGGAAGCTACAATGTCCAGTGGATTATTCAGTGTGCAATCTTCTCTCTCTCTCTTTATTACAGTGTCTGTCCTCTCTGTGTGTCTAAGTGTCTTCAGTGGCTATTCAATGTATACTCCAGTCTCTCTCTCTCTCTATTAAAAGTGTCTGTCCTCTCTGTCTCTAATTGTCTTCAGTAACCAGTCAGTGTATACTCTGGTCTCTCTGCTGTCTCTGTGTCTCAGTAAACCAGTGGATTATTCACTCTACACGTTAGCATCCCTCTCTCTCTCTCTCTCTCTCTACCACACAGTGTCTCTCTCTGTCTGTAACGGGTTGACTTGACAGCTCGATCCCAACCCCCTGATTTATATTTTATTTAAATCACGGGGTTTGCCTGGGTTTTATCAGTCTGCTTTCTTGCTCGGCTTCACTCCGATTCTTTTTGGTCGCGAAAGAAACGACTGGTTAAAAAAAAAAGTTCAGAGAGTGGAGTGGAGTGTGGTCAATGAGAGTTCGGAGTTAACGTTGCATTGTGTGGGGGAAAAAAACCACGCCAGAGATTCATCTACTCGGCGATTTCTGCTCTGCCTTGAGATATAAAAGCCCTTTATCTGGGATTGCAAGGTCAGGAATGAGTTAAGGCGGCCCTGGTAGATTGGGAATTAATTCCAGGAATTGGGGATTATTGCTGGGTTCGATGTGTGTGTGTGTGTGTGTGTGTGTGTGTTATTTAGTCAGCGCCCCACTCCTACCTCGAGAGTAACACTCAACACAACTTCATTCAGACTCCCCAGTCCCGATCTAACCCACTCCTGACACACCTTGAGCCATTTGGGATGTGAGGGGCCCCCTTTGCTCTACCTGATCCCGGGACAGTTTCACTCACACCAATCCTTGCTCCACAATAATATCCAGTAATCTCTCTCTCTCTCTCTCTCTCTCTCTCCTCCTTCACTGAGGCTAAAGCTGGGTTTGTGGGAGGCCACAGATTTATTTCATTTACTGGGTTTTTCAAATTGATTTCACCCATGAGGGATGGCTGTGTGTGTGTGTGTGGGGGGGGTGGGGGGGTGATAGTGGTAGATATTTTCGAGGGAAGGGGAATTGGGGCAATTCATGGTTTGGGACAAATGTTTTTATTTTTATTTGTTAACAAAATAAACCTCAGTCCATTCGTGTCCCTGCAAGGCGAGGCTTGTCGGAATGTGTATGTGTGTGCAGTTAGGTGTGCTGGTGTGTGGGTGTGCAGTAATCCCTGTTGGTATGTGTGTGTGTGCGCAATAATGTGTTGGGGTGTGTGTGTGTGCAGTAATGTGTGTTGGTGTGTGTCTGTGTGCAGTAATGTGTGTTGGTGTTTGTCGGTGTGCAGTAATCTGTATGTGTGTGCGTGTAGTAATGTGTGTTGGTGTGTTTCTATGTGCAGTAACGTGTGTTAGTGTGTGTATGTGTGCAGTAATGAGTATTGGTGTTTGTGCAGTAATGTGTGTTGGTGTATGTGCGCGCAATAATGTGTGTTGGTGTGTATCTGGTGCAGTAATGTGTGTGTGTGTGTGTGTGTGCAGTAATGTGTGTCAGTCTGTGTGTGTGCAGTACTTCTGTTGGGAGTGTGTGTGTGTGTGTGCCTCTCCTGATGCCCACTCTAATGAAACATTTTAATGTCCAAATCCTTCCCTCATTGGGTGGAATGCAACACTGGGATGGGATGGCTTTAGGTAGTTAGCTAATTAGTTAGTGAGGGACACCTACCAGCTCCAGCCTCCGAAAATCCACAAGTACTGTGAGCTTATTCTCCCCCATAAAATAGCCCACTTGTTACAGTGTGCTGTGTTACCCACGCTCTCACATACCCACTAGTTACAGTGTTACCCACTCTCACATACCCCCAAGTTACAGTGTTACCCACTCTCACATACCCACTAGTTACAGTGTTACCCACTCTCACATACCCACTAGTTACAGTGTTACCCACTCTCACATACCCACTAGTTACAGTGTTACCCACTCTCTCACATACCCACTCGTTACAGTGTTACCCACTCTCTCACATACCCACCAGTTACAGTGTTACCCACTCTCTCACATACCCACCAGTTACAGTGTTACCCACTCTCTCACATACCCACTCGTTACAGTGTTACCCACTCTCTCACATACCCACCAGTTACAGTGTTACCCACTCTCTCACATACCCCCTAGTTACAGTGTTACCCACTCTATCACATACCCACCAGTTGAAGTGTTACCCACTCTCACATACAGTTTATCAATAAAAGGCTCTCGCTGTAAGAGGGGGGAAAAAAACAAGCTGGAGCAAATGCGGACACTTTGCAAACACTCTACAGCTGAATTTGGATGAAAAGCATAAGCTTGCTGATGGGAGATTTCCAGTTCACTCTCCCATCCAATCCCACTGGAAAGGATTCCTGATCCCACAATCAGCTTTGAGTGTCACAATAATTCAGGGCTTTTATTGTGTGTGAACATACACCAAATGCGCATGCACTGAGCAGGGCTGAGTGACTGGACCGTCCACCATTGTGTGACCTCCCGCTCTGGGCGACAGGAAGTTTATAATAATATAAATCATCCTTGCACTCGACGCAGCGCCTTATCACGTCTTCGAGACGTCTCAAAGCGCTTCACAGAATACTTGTAAAGTGAATTGGCTTGTATATTTTGTGGGTGAAAGATAACAGGATTATCTCTTTACTCTTTATTAGGTCTGCTTGTTCATCAAATTGTCATCGCTTTTTATTCTTGCTTATTTTCTTGCTCGTCTCTCTTTGATTTCCCCTTTGCTGCCGTGGGGGCCCTCCCAAGCCAGTGAAGCGCATTGTAAATGCAGGTTGTTCTGCTTGTGGTTGCGCTGTTGAAAGTGGTTGTTGGCCATGACTGTGGCCGCTGTGAGCCGCACAGACCCTGAGACCATGGGGGTGGGGGTTGCTCTCTGCTGCCTTCAGTCCAATGTGTGCTGGTCTCAGGCCAGCAGACCCTAGTTTTAATGTAATAATAATAATAATAATAATTTGCTCACCCAATCCACGACTGTTTGTGGGGACTGTGTACAATCGGCTTCCGCATTTCACCCACAAAATGCACAGTTGATCCACTTTACAGTATACCCTGTGAAGTGCTTTGAGTGAGACGTCTCGATGATGTGATAAGGCGCGGTGTCAAATCCAAGGAATATTGTTACCGCCAACACCGCTCGGGTGGGAGGGATGCCCACACTGATCACTGTGTCTGTTTCTCCCACAGGGAATCCCAATGACCACTTTCGGAGGGCTGTTCCCGTACCCATACACCTACATGGCTGCTGCTGCAGCCGCTGCTCTGCCCAGTGCAGCCGGGGCCACTTCCTCTCTGCACCGACACCCCTTCCTGAGCGGGGGCCGACCTCGCCTCCGCTTCAACCCCTACTCCATCCCCGTGTCCATCCCGGCCAGCACCAACCTGCTGACCACCGCCATGCCCTCGGCTCTGGGCGGCTCCGACAGCAAACTGTGCAGCCGCGGCTCCAGCCCGGGCTCCGAACTCAACCACAAGAGCGAGGGCAGCGGGGTAAGGACTGGGGCCGGGGGCACGATCAGCCCGCTCTCCCCCAAGCCCGCCGCCAAGGAGGCCATGAACGAACTGCAGAACATACAGCGGCTCGTCAGTGGGCTGCACAGCCAGCGGGAAGCCTCGCCAGGTCCACCCTCTCCCAAGTGACCCTCTTCCCATCGGGCCAGGAGGACATTCAGCTACGAGGCACCACCAGCCAGTGCGGCCAGGTGCAAACCGGGTGGGGGGGGGCTGTACACATCATTCCCTCCACCCACCCACACCCCCCCCTCCCACCCGCCCCCCCCCCCCCCCCCCACTGCTGCTCTCCCTGCCCAGAGGAACGATGGAGCAGGAAAAGCGGAAGAGAAGTGTTTCTTTTTAACCGTGGTACAATTTGGGGGTGAAGACAGAATGAGAAAGATCTTTGCTATTTATGTAATTAATTAGTAATTTCGTGTAAATATGCTATGGATCGCAGGATATGCAAATCGGTATTAATTTATTCACCAGTTGTAAATTGGCGTGTATATATATATTAGAGTTTAATTCGCTGCATTAATGTTTTCTTTGGTTTTACACACAAACACCACAATATATTGTAAATGAAATATATAACGCTTTGAGAGAGAGAGAGTGAAGAGTGCGTGAATGGATTTCTAATTGTGTTTTCTTATAGAGGTTTATCCCACCTGCTTTAGTCCAGACAATTTAAAACGTGCCATCCATCACATAAAATGCTATTTCAGTGTTACTTATTCAAACAACGCGTTAAGTACTGTACAATACGGCAGATCTAAACACATTTCTGTGCCCTACGCTGGGTGGGAGTGGGGCGGTGGGGGGGGGGGGGGGTGCAGTGTGCCCTAATTTGGGGGGGGGCAATGCTCTATGCCCTGTGCTAGGGAGGCAGTGCCCTGTGCGGGGAGACTGTGCTCTATATGCCCTGGGCTGGAGGATGGCAGTGTGCCCTGGGGTGGGAGGTGGGTGGGCAGCAGTGTGCCCCATGCAAGGAGACTGTGCTGTATTCCCTGTACTGGTGGGAAGTGCTCTGTGCTGTAAGATTGTGCCCTTTGCCCTGTGCCCTGTGCAGGGGGTGGTGGGGCGTGGGGGGGTCAGTGTGCCTGTGCCCTGTGCTAGGGGACAGTGCTCTGTGTGGGGAGACAGTGCTCATACCCTTTGCTGTATGCCCTGTGTGGGGGGTAGTGTTCTGTGCAGGGGGGCAGTTCCGGTTGGGTGTGCCAAGTGGCTGATTTTTTTTTACAAAGTGTATCTCAGACTGTGTTGGTTATTCGGGTATCTATCGGCAATTTTGAAATTTTATGAGTTCTCTCACAACTTTCAATAAACATTTTTGAAGTGAAACGTGTGTGTAATATTATTCCTTCTTTACGTGTTCTCTCCTCACAAAATGGCCCCCTTGTCGTGCAGGGCTCTTACATGCTTGGCAAAGCTGTGATTGGGGGGCTGGGTCCCTGGGAGACAGGAGCCATGGCCAGACAGGATGCCTCTCGCAACCGTTCAGTCACAGCTAATATTTCGGAGCAATTTCTTGCCAACGAGATTACGTAAGTTCGATTTCCGGGCAGGTTGGACAAGTTTCCTTACTCCACACGCCTCCACAATACCTAGCAGTAAGTAGGAACCTGGTTGTCAGTCAATATATAGTCAATTCACTTTACAGTATATTCTGTGAAGCGCTTTGGGACGTCCTCCCGACGTGAAAAGCACTATATCAAATTGCAAGGATTATTATCATTATAATTGGCAGATCACTTTTTCAGGGGTTAATAATCCTCTAAAAAAATAATAATCATAATGATTTGGCCTCACTCAATCCATGACTGTTTATGAGATATTGCTGTGTGCATTGGCTGCCACGTTTTGCCCACAAAATATACAGTCAATTCACTTTAGAGTGTATTCTGTGAAGAGCTTTGAGACGTCTCGAAGATATAAGGCGCTGTATCAAATGCAAGGATTGTTATTATTTCTGTCTGGGTTTGTTTGAGGTCGAATCCGCCTCAGGTGGGCGTAGATTAAACTCACAAATAGGCAGTTGTATGTCCAGCCCGACTCAGACCTTGGTATTCCTGCTTTTAGTTTAGATTATGAATGAATGGTTGCACCCCCCCCCCCCCCCCACCCACCCCACCTCTATGCTGAACCATGGCTGATAATGTTTTACACCGGCCTCCACACTGGCCTGTAAGTCACAGCTTAAAAACGAAGAACGTTGCTATTTCTACCATTAAAACGAGCTCACTAAACACGTCGATTCACGGACTCTGCGACTATTAAACTGGAAGATTTCCAACAGTAAAACATTTTATTCGTGTCTTCTTACAGCAGATTAATAGGTCTCTGCTAACAGCAGGACATCTCTGGTCAGCAATGAGAACAGAAAGCTGAAGCCATGTGTGTGTAAGTTGTTCTCCATGATATGTTAAAGGAACCTCAGCATTTACTGCATATAAAATTCATGGTTCAACTGCATGACTGTGTGTGTGGTGTGGGGGGGGAGATTTCTGTGGGAAATTGTCTGCTGCTTTCACCTACAAAAATACACACATCACCACATTTGTCAATAAGAGCTTGTGAAGCGGGTTTTGAGAACCCGGGATGTAAGATATCGTATCAAACGCCAGGATTATTTCGCCCAGAAAAAAATATACAGCCAATTCACCTTACAGTTTATCCTGTGAAGCGCTTTTGAGACATCTCGAAAATGTGATAAGGAGCTATATCAAATGCAAGGATTATTATTGTTATTATATTAATGGGGAGGAGGGAAATGACAGCCAAGGGAGGAAAATGGCAATAAGCAAATGTAGTTCTGCATTTCGCAAACTCTTTTTAATATTAATACCTTCGTGGCTTTTTAGGAGGAAGAAATTCTGAGCAAATTTCGAATACTATGAGCCCACATTTAATGCCCAAAGCGACGAGTGTGAATGTAAAAGGGTCAAATACTGGGGCTTTTTCAGACGTAAAACATTTAATATTAAAGTCATTGGGAAAGCCTGAAGTCGTGGGGAGGGGGTGGGGGGGTGGGGGTGGGGGTGGGAGTATCACTCAGTTTAAAAGAGGAAAGATGTTTGTGTTTCTATGTGTTTGCTCACTGATTGGGGAAATATGGGGTGAAGGATTAACAACCTTAATATCAGGCCCTTACCTCCCAACTGAACACCGTCCCATTTATAAGTGGGACTGAGCCCGAGACACACACACACACACACACACACCAGGAAAATCAGGAAATAGCCAGGAAAATCGTTGGTAAAAAAGGAACATTCTGTGCTTAGCAGATTCTCCAATCACCCGACACACACGATCTTCCCGCGGTGTCACGTCCTAATTCGTTAATAAAAACGGTTTGCGATGCTCATGTACTGTATATTGACATCCCAGCACTGGTAGAGACACAGACACGATCATTCAAATGAGTCAAAAGACCCCATTTCCTCTGCAAATTCCAAAGGCGTCTTTTTTCCACGTCCCCAAAGCAGAATCTCAGGCACATCGCAGCCGACAGCTAAGCTCAACCTCATCAGTCTTTGCATTTCCATTTGTGGTCTCTCTCTCTCTCTCTCTCTCTCTCGCAGCCGATGGAACAACAAATGGAAATTGATGGTTCTCTGTCAGCAACAGAGTCATTTCACCCTCGTCCCCACGAGTCACTTGTCCCAAGAATATCCTAAACTCTGTCCACCAGTCGTCTGTACGTTTCAGATGGCGTTTTTCTCGTTTTTTATTCCCTTCTGGTGGTGGTAGATATTTCTTTTTAATTTCTTTTTTTTTTTGCCAAACTGCAAAGCAAGTTCATTTGAAAAGTGATATTGTGTCTGTAACCCTCTCTCTCTCTCTCTCTCTCTTTGCCCCCAGTAGAACAGTAAAGGTAAAGTTACTAACTGCTATACTCCAGCCAAAAACTCTTAAAAATGAAACATCACTTTGATGTCTGGGTTGATGGGAGGTCGAGCCTTAAGTGCTTTAAATACAACTTGGCGGATTTAAGTTCAGGTCATTAATGTATGAAATAAACAGTCTTTTCCTCGCCAATTACCGATTCCTCCACTCCGGTAAGATTTATTGGGCTCTTGTGCTGTCTGAAAGGCTGATGGGTTTATTCCCAATCCCAATGGATATTCCGCGCAGCTCGGGCGCCACCTGCCGGAATTTAGGACACACGGCAACCCCACCCCCCCACCCCACCCCACACACACCCCCCCCCACCCCACCCCACACACACACCCCCCCACCCCACCCCACACACACACACACCCCACCCCACACACACACACCCCCCCCCACCCCACACACCCCCCCCCACCCCACCCCACACACACACCCCCACCCCACTCCACACACAACTCCCCCCCACCCCACACACACACACACCACACACACACACACACACCCCACCCCACTCCACACCCCCCCCACCCCCCACACACCCCCACCCTACACCCCCCCCACCCCACCCCACACACACACCCCCCCACCCCACACACACCCCCCACCCCACCCCACACACACACCCCCCCCACCCCACACACCCCCCCCACCCCACCCCACACACACACCCCCCACCCCACACACACACCCCCCCACCCCCCACACACCCCCACTACCCCCCCACCCCACACACTCCCCCCCCCCACCCCACACACACTTTACAGTGTGTTCTGTGAAGCGCTTTGGGACGTCCTCCCGACGTGAAAAGCGCTATATCAAATGCAAGGATTATTATTATTATTATTATTATTATTAAAAGAGATACGAGTCCCGTTCAGAACACCGTTCGAATCCGAAACGTTGAACACTGGGGAACCTCAACGCATAGTTTTGGGATGGTTTGCAATTGGGAGAGAACTACCTGGGTCGTGTTTTGATGGGTGATTCTGCAACAAATCATCAACATATCATTTCGCAAAATGAATAGGGCATCTCTTCGACGCATTGAACTCAATTGCAGTCATCCAGTTTGCACAGTTATATCAATGCATTTGGCAACAATCGTTCACCGGGGGTATCACTCACTATAAAATATTGTGTTCACTGCAATGTGAACCCATCTCTCAATCCTGACCGCTTGTGAGGCAGTCAGTGGGTATTGTTGTTCTGGGTGAAGCCACACCCAGCTCCTGTGGGAGAGCCAGGGTTCTGTTTACACTTCACTGTGTAGGACAGCCAACACACTTAAAATTACTCCTCTGTCCTTCGTAGTGTACACTCTCCCCCCTGTCTCTCTCCCTCTCTTTCTCTCCCCACCTCTGCCTCTCTCTCTCTCTCTCCTGCACTGGAGTGCGTTAGTGTATATTTGGTGGATAATTGGTTTCGTTGACCAGATTTACTTTAATGTTCCTTGTGGAAAAAGTGACAAGATCTCCACGGAGTTCTGCATTCTCTCTGATGTTCGAAATGAACAACAACATTGTCCCACAAGGAGGCTAATCTCAGTGCTGGAAGCAGAGAGACAACAACAAATTAACATTTGTGCAGCGCCCTTCAGGTCAGGAGGAGGTCCCGTGGCACTGGACAGTTAGGGAGCCGCACCCGAGCTGGTGATGGGGTTCAGGAGGGGTGGAGGGTGAGGAGGGGAGGGTGACCGAAGGCACGGTCGAAGAGGAGAGCCTTGAGACGGGCTTCGAAGGAAGCAAGGGAGGGGGCGAGGTGGAGGGACTGCGGGATGGAGTTCCAGAGAGTGGGAGCAGAGAGGCTGAAGGCCCGCCCGCCAAAAAACAGAGAGTCAAAAAGACGGCTTGTGGGCAGAGAGAGAGAGGGAGGGAGAGAGAGAGAAAGAAAGAAACGGGAAACATAGAAACATCTAGAAAGACAGACAACAGGCACTGAAACAGAGTGAAACAGTGAGAGAGACAGGTTGTGCAGCTCAGAGCCGCTCTAGGTTAGCCGGGATATTTGGTAAACACTGAGCTTGCATGGGCGTCACTGCATTGGAGATTACTAGACAATAGTGGGGTTTAATTTGCACGTTGGGTAAACCATGTGTCAACGCATTGTTATCCATCCTGTAATTCTTCACATGAATTAATTACAGAATTAAAGGCATCTGAAATTCCTTCCTCACACACACGTGTGTTTGCACATACACAACCCGCAAACTAGTGCCAACTGTGTGACCCTGGAAAGCGTAAGCAACAGATAAATTTGAATAGTGGTCAGGGACTTGGTGTGTGGGGGAGGGGGTGAGTTTCATGTGGGGAACTTGCCCCCATTCAACCCGTGCAGTTTCACACACACAGAGACACCCAGATTGACGCTGTTATTCAGACAAGACACAACAACAACATTTAGGCGCCAACAAGAGTTCAGTCAGTCAGGGCTGGGGTTTGTCTCAAGAAGGAGACCTGTTAGAATCTATCTCCCCCTCTTTCTCTCAATCTGTCGTGCTGCAGGAGCCGGCGGTAGATAACGACACCCACATGTCTGTCAGGAAGCCCCTCCCTCGGCTTGGGTACCACACATCATTCCCACTCCATTACAATACCCTGCCATGAGAGGATGTTTCGTGGGGAGGGAGATAGGGAATGGGCAGCCCGAAGATGGAAATGGTCTCGGGCCGGATGAACTCACCCGCTGGGCTGGATGCGGTCCACTGTGAGCTGGTGGGGGGCGGTGGGGGTGGGGCGGAGAAGGTTATTGTACACAGAGGTTTCACCCTTTTTCCCTAAACATCCAATGGCTTTGCAATGTGTCTGCTGTTTGTTTCAGTCAGTTTACAACCTCACGCACTCGTTTTACGAAATAAACATTTGTTTGAATAGATTGCAATCTGTTCCATTGTAAAACTTCAGCGTTCTGCTTATTTAAATCGTTTTTCAATCTGCTTCACTGTACAAAATAAACACAACTCTGTTTATTTCAATAACATTCACAATCTAACCCCGGTGAAGAAAAAAAACAAGCAGAAATCTCTGCTTTCCAACAGGCCTGTGCTGCAAAAAGAGTTTCATGTGCATTGGTAATGGGTGTTACTGTTAAAAAAATAAATTATATTCATTCAATGGGTTTGCCATCTGCCCCACTGTTCTTGAACAATCTGCATTTCACTGGCAGCGATGGATCTTGGCAGTGGGACTGGAGGCTGGATTTCGTTAAGGTTTGTTTACCATGTTCAAACGTCAGACAGGTTATGGAAGACGGTGGAAGCAGAAAATGTTGTTTGTTTCAAGAACAAATTAGATAGACTTCTGCTAGAAAATAATATCTCGGAATACAGTATATAGTTTGGGGCATGACATGTCAAGCGACTGCCAGGATGGTGGAAGGCGAACAAGATGGACTTTGGTCTTCCTCTGAGATTGTGGCTGAAGATAGTGAAGGCACACACCTTAACCTAACATACGTGGCTGTTGTGCACATGTGAGATTATCACCAGGGTGCGTGCCTGCTGGAGAGTATGACAGATTTGCCTGGTGAGAAATGAGAAGCAGTGTGTCTCCACTGACATGAGTCGTGGCCTCCACTGTTACAGCTCACATCATAGGTTATATGTCAAAAAGCACCTTCTTCCCTGCTTTATTACCAGCAGAATAGGGTGTGCTTCCTGGTTCATTACCAATGGGCAGGGGTGTGCAATGGTTTATCACCTCCCAGTTTGGGGTGTATAGGAGTCCGGTAGCTCAGTGGTTAGAGCACTCACCTCGCAAGCGAGAGACCTGGGTTCGATTCCCGGCAGGGCGAAACCTTGGGCAAGTTTCCTTCCTCCACACACCTGATAATAATCCCTCAAGAAAAAAAAACAATAATAAATTGGTCACTTCAATTCAAGACAGTCTGTGGGGACGCTACTGCCTCGTTTCGCCCACAAATATACAAGCAATTCACTTTACAGTCTATTCTGTGAAGCGCTTTGAGACGTCTAGAAGATGTGAAAAGCGCTATATCAAATGCAAAGATTATTATTATTATTATTATCATAACCTAAGCAGCTTCTGATTCAGTGACAGGGAACAATGACAGGGTGCCTGATTCTCATAGCTACCTGGTGCAGCCTGCTGGCAATTGTTGGTATGGGGATGGGGAACGAGAATGGATTGAACTTGGCAGAGCTCATCGAAGAGCCAAATGATAACTCACTCTGGAGGCTTCCAAAAAAAAGCCTGGATGGAGACCTGGGTAAGATTGTAGCAGTTGTTTGGACCAATATTTAGGAAAGGAAGCTTCAGGTCCAAACACAGAAGAGGACAAATGGGCATTGCAAAGGAATGTCTTTCAGTAAATGCAATAACAAGGAAAATGTATATCTGGTTGGATTACAAGTCTATAATCTTATTAATAGATTCAGTCAATAACCAAATTATCATGGGAAAACTTGACCTATTTCTAAAACATCATATGAACCTGAAGATTACTCTACAACCTTTAAATCACTGCATGATAGCGTAATATTGTTGTAAAAACGGTTTCGAATATATCAAGTCCTTTTTGCAAAATGCCAATGATAATGACTTTTCCACTGAGAAGTGATCCAACAAATATTTTTCTGGAAATATAGCGGCATATTCTTTGGAACAGCCTGAGACTTGCAAACTTGAAAGCCACGAACGCGACAGAAACAAACTGGGCTGGTGATGTTCCCCAATGGTTTTAAAAACGTGCTGACATTCAATGTCTCAGATCAGATATGAAGAATGCCACTAGGGTGAGCTAGAGGGCGCTGAGCACCTGTGGAACATAATCGCAGCAGGAATTCGATCCTCCGACTGAGGAGAAACTGGAAAGAACACAGCCTAAAATCGCCAGTTTTCCCCATATATCTCTTCGCAAACCGTGGCAATCTTCCTGGTATTATTATTTACACAGAGGCATTGGGTGTTTCGCAATAAGAGCATGACTGGTGTTTCACTGAGATGTGCGTGATCACATTTTTGTGATATTTCGCATGTGCTCCTTCAGTGATTGGTAGATTATAAATGTCAAACTCTAAAAAACTTGAAAGAAGAAAGAGCAGACCTCACCAGCACAGCCGAATGCCTTTCAAACCCAGTCTGGTTCAAGGCTGTCAGGCATTAGAGAAACATTCCAGCCAATGTCCTTCCCAAGCCCAGACCAGTTTGCGATCCAGTAGGTAGCTTGGAAAATACCCTAAGTGAATAGTTTGGTAACGGCTGGACGGTTTGGAGTTTACTTTAGGAATAGGAAATGTGTTTGTATGACCTCTGGTCAGGGGTTAAAATAAAAGGGGTGGAGGCCAGTTGGCCTGCTGGGGTGTGATATTTGCACAGTCTATGGAAGGAATGGGCTTGATGGACCAAATTAAGTCACCATGTTACATTTTTCCGTGTCCTTTTGACCCATCAGTGAACGTAGGTGCAATAAAACAATCTATGTACAAGATCACTGCCAGTGCAACTCATTTACAACCTTTCAGTTCAGTGATGACACAAACATTGGCATCACACAGGAATCTGACAGCTGTGTTTCTGATGGATTGGTAGATTTAGTCACTCCCTCTCTGTGGACTAGGTTCTAAAGTTAACCAAATGCAGAAAAAAGTCCAAGTACTTAAGCACTTCCTTTGTTACAGGAACATTTAAACTGATAGAAAAAGGAGTTGCCAGAAAAAAGTTTATAACTGGGACATTCTGTGTTCTAAATAGATTTATTGTAAGCTTAGAATTATTCATTGCTTTTTGGGAATAACACACAATCAATAAAGAATAACCAGAGCTGGATACATAGCAGATGGGGCATATTTACAGCATATCGTGCATTATTCTCTAGCAAACAAATACTTTACATATTGAAAATCTTTGAAATTTGGGGAGAAAATAACTTTGTGGCTTCATGTACCAGGAAAAAAATCTAATTACAAGACTGAGCTGGTAATTTAAACAGACTTCTACCCAAAAGGGGTGACATGCATTTTGACCACAGAGAAGTACATTGCAGCCTAGCTCTATCCCATCTACACAATCACACTTTACAGTCAGGATTATATTTTTTGATCATCCTGGGGTCTGACCACATGTGGAAACCTTATCACCATGCTTCAGAGTATCCAAACTAGACCGTGATTACACGTGGAAATGTCCTAGTGTCTGGAATGGAATGCACACCGCACCCTGCTTACCTAATTCCAGACAGTATTAGGCGCAGGTTGTCAGTAGCCAAGGCTTGGGGAGCCCAGAGTGTGTTGGGGTAACTGCTGGAGTCTTAACCAGCTAAAACCGTACAACTTTGCCATGGAGAGAACTGATTGACAAGCTTCTCACTACTTGTCTAGCTGGGACCACCCTACTCGGAAGGAGTTTATCTCGCAGGGTTAATAGGTGCTGAGGGGGAAGAACCCCTACCCCCATTCTGCTCCCCCAAAGTCCTGGTGATGACCCAGGCTGGCTGGTCTGTCATCAGCGGTTCTGGAGTACAGCGCCTGTTCTGTGACTGTCACAGATGGTTAACTCAATTGGCATTCTTTGGCCAACACACCACTTTCAAAGCAGCTCCAAGCAGTCCCCATATTCCACATCACCCCCCACCCCCATGATCATCAAGGAGGACAGTAGGGATAATTGGAGAGAATTCAGAGATGGCATTTCTCCAATTTCCTAACTCAGGCCGCACAGAAGCCAGTTATCGTGGCCCAATCATCACAGAATTGTACAAAGGATGAAAATGGTGCTGGAACAGTTTTCACACAAAGTGTTGCCCCCTTTAGGGCACAGAGTGATTTTATCTAGGAGATTGTCAGCCAGGACACTGGGAGAAACTCTTTTCAAATATGATATTTTTATCATCCACTTGAACAGGAACAGACAGGATCTCGGTTTAATGTCTCATCTGAAGGTCGACAGCTCTGACAATGTACCACTTCCCCAGGACTGCATGGAGTGTCTGATATGACTTTTGAGTTCAAAGTTTTGACTTGGGGGCTTGAACCCACAACCTCCTGACTCAGAGGCGACAGCGCTACTACCACTGAGCCAGGCTGACACACAATGAGTTGTTGACACAGAGATGAATAAACTGCATAAACTAAACCTCTATCCTATCTATCCCTAATGACACATTTGTTATCAAAACACAAAAAGTATGGTAATTGCTAGTTTCTCAATATTATTGGACATTCGGAAATATTGCCCGACAAACCTCACTGCTTATAAGAACACTGAAGGATCGCTTTCCTGTCTGGAGAGTCAATATTTCAGGATTGCTTTTTTTTTCACAAATCAAAGTGATATCCAGAGAATCATACTTTGCTTTCTTTCATTTGGTTTCCAGGTCAAGAATTTATTTCTTTTGCAACACATTGGAAATGTTATTACATTAAAAAGATTTACCGAGAGAACTCATTGTAAAGCTCTAAGTGTAGGCTCACGGCTAGCTTGACTGGGTGAAAATCTGACCTGTGACAGAGCATATGCTTGGAAGGAAATGTGTTTCACCTTTGCAGCTAATACATCAGTTAGACAGAGAGATGCTGGCATCGAGCAACGAACAGTCCGTACAGCTAAACCCACAGGGGGTCCCCAACATAATCATTCCACCCTTCGCAATGCCAAAGGGATAACAAAGGCTTCGGCAACATATGTTACAGGTGCTTTCGGTAACATTATCCTTCAACACATAATCCATGAATGGAACATGTGAACACTGTTAATGTTTATAGTCAATTACGTTAGTTTGTAAGAGGATTTGTGGGCTGTTCTGGTCAGTAAGGTTTTCAGCCCTTCGTATTTCAAATAGATAATTTAACTCAACAATAGCCCCTTGAAAATTTGCTTCAGCAATCCAGCTACAAGGAGATACAACCACTTGTAATTCAGTCCCAGATGGGACTCATCCGCCAACAGTTACTATCTTACAGCCTGTGTTGACAAACACATCTCTAAAGAGAAACACAATAAAACATTAGGCATCCCAGTAGCACCTTCAGAGAGTGTAGTATAAGTCGATCCAAATCAAAAATGTGTTAGGAGCTTCTTTTATTTGTCCATAATCCTCCACTCTGTACCATACACTTTGTCCCACTCCCACTGCTACATTCCACCTGATATGTGCTTGACCAGTCGCTCTCAGTCAAATGACATTTTGACAATTCCAGTAGTTCAGCAATTACTGGCCGTCACGGAGGATTTGATTTAACGTGACCTCTGTTTATTTTTATAACCCTAACCTGCCATTCTAAAATTGACATTGTAAGATGTTATGAAGCGAGGGCACTTCTGCATCAATTTGTATGTAAAATATGATACAATTTTCATGTCAGCCACTGTGCCCTGAAACTTTGGAACGCTCTCCCTCAATCCCTCCGCCTTGATCCCTCTCTCCCCTTTTGAAGTCCTGCTTTAAGACCTTCCTTTTCGACCGTGCTTGTGGCCACCTTCTCCCCACCCCCCCCCACCCCCTCCAGCTCGGAGTCAAGCTCCACCATTGTTAAGCGCTCTGAGACTCTGCCATGCGTGGAGGGTGTTATATAAGTGCAAGTTGTTGTTAGAATGGTTTGTATGAAAGACAGGGTTAGTGCCTGGCACTGGGTACATTACTGTTACTCTGCAGTTACAGTGACAGGTAATGTTGACCTAGTTCTCTGTATGTAGCAGCAATGTCTCCCGCGCCTTCACATCCAGCAAGTAAATAGTGATCCTGATGCCCTGAGAGTGTTCAGTTATATTAATTAAAGTGGAAATAAAAAAAAGGCTTTGTTAGCTTTTGGGCATCAGGGAGTTTTGTTACTGAATATTTGTCAGTAAAGCTCAGAGTGGATGTGTTTAAGTGCACTGTGCAGGAGGTCAGTCAAAGCTATGGGATATGCTTGATTCACCCACAAAATAATACAGTCACTCCACTTTACAATATATTCTGTGAAGCGCTTTGAGATGTCTCGACAACATAATAAGGGGCTAAGGGGCTATATCAAAGACAAAGATTATTATTATGCTTATTATTACGCTTGATTTGCCACACAACCTTTTCTCATTCTGTACTTTATTCCAATCTGCAGGAGTGTTATTAACTTACATCTCAGTGTCCTCAAAACTATGTAAATTCAGCACAAACTATTTGTGGGACATTTCCCTGTATATCAGAGCCACTACACATCAAAGTACCTTACTGTGTGATGTGATAAAACGCTGCATAAACACAAGCATTATTATAAACATGCAACTTCTGCCCATCATATCTGGCACCTTAATCAGTATGAATTGTCATTAGCCAATGCTGTCTGCTTATACCCTTTGTAATTGCACTGTTACAGCCACTAAAAGCAAGTTAATTATGCCACTGCCCCTCTCGCCCTAATATCTAGCCAAAGCCATTTCAAAACGTCTGTCAGTTCTCCTTCCCATCACTCTTTCCTGATGGTTCAGCTGTTAGTATTCCTGAAGAGAAAGAGGATGTATTTGGCTCACATTTTGATTTCTTGATCTTGGCAAAGAATCTCTTTCTCTTACTTCATTCGATTCCACTTGCTTTTGTCTTCACTACAGTAGTCAGATCATCTACTCTCTGGACTCAAAGAAGGCAATGGATTAAACTTCAAAGAAGATCCCAATGGTATTCCACTTACTGGGGTCTAATGCACACCGTTTGCTAACATTATAAATGGAAAATCCCATTGTAGGCAAGGAACAAGATAGAGATGTACTAGTAAATGTCCCCCTCGCCCTTTCTTTTGTCGGCCTCTCCTACTCCCAGTCCATCTTCTCTTCTTGAAAATACCCGGCTCAGTTGGTTGCACTCTTGCCTCTGGATCAGACGGTTTGTTGAGTAGAAGCCTCAAGTGAGGGCCTGAGATCACACTCCAAGCTGACACTCAACAACCAACAACAACTTGCATTTATATAGCAGGGTAGCATCCCAGAACGCAGAACTCCAGCGCAATGCTGGAGGAAAGCTGCATTGTGGAGTGTGTTATCCTTTGAATGAGATGTTAAACTAATGTCCCATCTGTCTGTACAGGTGAACGTTAAAGATCCGATGAAAGTATTCAAGAAGATAATGAAATTCCTCCCACTGTTTTGATGAAAAATCCTCCTGATTCATCAGCGATTCATTTCCTTACTGTTTGTGGGTCTCTGCAATGCCCCCAAATTAGTTGCTGTATTTTCCTACAGTCACTGCATTTGACAACAACTACCTGTGAAGCGCTTTGAGAAGTTTTAATACTCCAATAGTATAATAATCCTTGCATTTGATATAGCGCTTTTTATAAAGTCTTCACATTATAGTGGCTATATCATTAGCAATATAGTTTCGCCTAAAAGATATACACTTTACAGTATATAACTGTGAAGCACTTCGAGCTGTCTCAAAGACGTGATAAGGCATTATATCAAATGTAAGGCTTATTATTATTATTATTATTATTATTATTATCGTGGCTGTATCATTAACAATACAGTGGTTGTATATCAAATGCAAAGATTCTTATAAAATCCATTTGTGCCCTTCAGTTGGTACATCCCTAATCTCTGGAAACCCTCCGTAAGTCAAACCCTCTCCTCACCCTCTTTATTTTTTTCTGCAGTAAAAGAAGCTGCAGTGATGGCTCGTTCAGCCGACTGTAATGTGGTCCATTTCTAAGCTGTTGATGCCCCCAAAACACCACTAGGTGTCGCTCAAACCCAGACATCGCCATCCTCACTCACTCACTCACTCACTCATCACTCACTCAATCAGCACAAACACGTGAAATAAATTCACCCCAACGGAACCAAACCGGTTTCTTAGGTCGCAAACGTTGTAGACCCGGAGTTTTCAGCTGCTCCACTTTTGCTGAATTCACCAAATCCACCCTCACACACCCCAAACTGGGTTCCAGCTCCATGCACACCCCTGACCAGCAGCCAACACTACTCACCATCCATCCATCCACCCACCCCTCTGCAGACAACTGCTCCCCTGCTCAGACACAACCCACAGAGACTTCCCCCACCCTCCCCTCTCTCACACACACACACACCACCACCCCCCACACACACCCTGAAATGTTATTGGCTGGAATCCTTGTCACTAGATTTTTTTTTGGGGTGGGGAGTGGGGGGGGTGATGATTTTATGAATTAATAACTAATTGACACGACTATCATTTTTGTATCCCAAAAAAAAACCCACAGCAAAGATAACCATTATAATTGGTAGGTGTTGTCACCAATGGCAGATTGGAAGTCAAAAAAAAAAGGGACGTGGCTCCCCATTCCCAGTGAGATATATTCTTGTGTCAGGGTTTTTTTTTTCTGCCTATCAGCTGCCTAAGAGGACGAGGTGCAGGACAACAGGAATCGCCCTGCGAGAAGGAAGGAAGGAAGGAAGGAAGGAAAGGGAAGGAGGGAGGGAGGGAGGGAAGGAGGAGAACCTCAGGCTCCAGAGAGTAACCTGTCTGGAAACTGGCAAGATCTCACCCTCAGCCACCAGGACTAACCCCCCTGAAAAGTCTGGTCACTCGAGCAGCACCAGGCGTGCAAAATACAGTGTGTGTTTACAGCATTACAACACAGTGCGCAGTTTACCTAAGAGTCTTTCTTTCACGTCGGGAGGTCCGTTCCCACGTTAATAGTGAATGTAGATCGTGTAAGTAAAACAAAAATGATGGAATGGATGATCATGTCACTGGTGCTGGGGGCAGTTTTGTTAAACTGCTGCTGCTGCAGAGGTGTGCACGGGGGGGGGATTCTTTTCGGGCGTCGAGGATTTATTTGGGGGGGTTTCAGGGGCAATTGCGACGAATTTCTGTCATTTGCAGCTTTTTTTTTATTTAACAGGCACAGGTTGCCCGGTGTGAGAGAGGGAGAGAGGCGATTCTCGTCTGCACTGGGAAGCCACAGGAACTCCAGTTGGATTGTCGAGTAATGCCACCGATGTAGTTGGCTTTCTGGCTGATAGACAAGAGAGACACAGACAGAGAGAGACAGAGAGAGAGACACAGAGAGACAGACAGGGAGACAGAGAGAGAGACAGAGACAGAGAGAGAGAGAGAGAGAGAGACACAGAGAGACAGACAGGGAGACAGAGAGAGAGACAGAGACAGAGATAGAGAGACACAGAGAGAGAGATAGAGAGAGACAGAGACACAGAGAGAGACACAGAGCAGAGGTAGAGAGAGAGAGAGAGAGAGAGGAGAGGAAGACAGATACAGGAGAGGAGAGAGGGAGAGGAGAGGGAGATAAACAGAGAGGAGAGGGGGAGAGAGGAGAGGGGGAGAGACAGGAGATCAAGGCAGACAGAGAAAGAAAGACAGGTAGAGACAGAGAGAGAAACACACACACACATAGATATAGAGAGACAGACAGACAGACACACACACACACACAGAGGGTCACAGCGGTTCAGGTTTACAGCTGGAATGGGATGCGCTGTAAAGCCCTTCAAGATTAAAAAAAAGTTAGCGAATGAAAAAGGCTTTAAACAAAGTGATAACGGGAGGTGCGTAACCGAAAACTATTGGTAAATGCATAATTTACAGAGCCTTACACGGCCAGTCACACACTGCAAGAGATTTGTACTTTTAAAAGGCATTACATCAGAAAAGCCACAATTCATATTAGTTACAATTGAATTAGTAAAGGGTGTGTAAACCGTGTGTGATCTCCATTCACTTGGCTGCTGTAATAATAGTGATAATAATATAACAATAATCCTTGCATTTGATACAGCGCTTTTCACGTCTTCTCGACGTCTCAAAGCGCTTCTCGGAATATGCTGTAAAGTGAATTGACTGTATATTTGTGGGCGAAACGTAAGCGAGACAAGTAGAACCGATGACTGATGACTTGAGTCAGAGATTTTACAGCAATATGCGTGTGTATCAGGGATATAGTACAGTCAGAGATCACACAGGTGAGTAGTGTTACCTGGATAGGGGGCAAAGCCACTGCTGGTTTACTTTAGTTTTCACCCACAAAATATACAGTCAAGTCACTTTACAGTCTATTCTGTGAAGCGCTTGGAGACGTCTCGAAGACATGATGTGGCGCTATGTCAAATGCAAGGATTATTATTGTTGTTATTAAGCTTTGTCCTGGCACAAGCCACCCACCCGCACGTATTCAAGACGTCTCAAAGTGCTTCACAGAATATACCGCAAAGTGAATTGACTCTGTACTTTGCGCGCGAACGTTTCAATATTAGGAATTGTTTCCCACAAACAAACATTTCATCTGGTTCACTGCTCAAACTGGCACCTGTAAACCTTCGCCTCTTTTTGTGGAGGGAGAAGATTTACGGTGGTCTCCTCTTCTTCCTTGCCCACAATCTACTGAAATATTTTTTTTACCAAAAAAAAAGGAATCTGAAGATTCATAAAAATCTCAACATAATCCAAATAACCCTCTACTCCTGGAGCTACGTACATACATACATACACACAACATCAACAAAATTACATTTGTATAGTGCCTTTCACATCGGGAGGACGTCCCAAGATGCTGGGGATAATAAATAATACATCAAAATGTATTATTTTTCAAATTTTAGAAAAAAATTAACTAATCAAAAAAGTAATCTAAGTTTAGTTCTGAAGTCTCTCTGTCTGATTCCCACAATGTAGATTCTTGTGGCTCTCAGTTTGTAACAGGCTGCACTGAATGGTATTATTTCTGAGTCCTACTCACCACACATTTCCGGCTTCCCATCTGGAAGGTCCCCAGGATTATCTTCATTCTCATTTATCCATCAATAGGATTCCACATTGTGAAAAAGGGAGCGTTTACTCTTGGGCAAGGCAAAAGAACAACACAATGGGAAAAGCTACTGGGAATGTTGGATATTCACCCTAATGCTGCCAGTGTCAGATCGTCTTGTGTATTTCATCTGATTGTGCTCGTGCGATAAGGCTTGTTTTGAATAAATGCCTTTTGTGCTCTGAATGGTTCTGAAAGTGCCTTCCCACTTAAAAGTCAGCAGATACCTTTCATTCTGTTCCGCATCATTGAATGCTCTTGCTGTGATATGGCACGAGCCTGGGCTTGCTGAATGCCACAGGAATTAACACATGTCTTCTGTAAAGTCAACGGCTACTGATGTTAAGACTGTTTTTAATGCTGCCAAGCAGATAACAGGAGTATGGTCCAAAGTGTCTTTGGACCTGTTCAGATTCCTATCCATATGAATAAGTATAATCATACGGACGTTACTACAACCCAGTGGTGGTGAGCAATCGTGTAATCGTAATGACTCAGATACATGAAATTAATTGTTTTATTGCTGCTAAGAAGCAATAGCTTTTGCCCAGTGTGACATGAAGTCATACACAGCGGTGAAAGTTCTCGGTTTGCTCAGTGTTGCATTTGCTGATCTTTCCACCATGAGAATAGAGGTGTGAGAATTGGCCTCAGCACATCAGCCCGACTGGCATTCACTGTCTAGAGACTTACTGGAAAGTGCGTGTGAGCACATTAATAACAATACTACTACTGGTAAGTGTGCTACCAACTGAACTAGGCTGACCTACATTGGGTGAGGGCAGGTTTGAACATCAGTCCTTCTCCTGATGAATGGCCTCTTGGGAAAGATAGCAAACTAGACCAGACCCTGGTATGAGGCAGTGCCTTCAGGAGAGGAGGGAATAAGGACTGTCTTGCCTCTGCAGCTGAAGTTATAAGATAACTACAACCTGTAAGGCACCCATCTGTGAAGCAAGACCTGGCAAGGTAATTACGAAGGAATAGGAGAGGTATAAGGCGAAAGCAAAGAGCTGAGCGGTTGGTGGCGGTCAGAAAGGCCTGGTGGGGGCGCTGGCACATTGCCTGGTGAGGATAGGAGGAGGTCACTGCCTGGGTCAGTCCTGCCAGCGTCTCTGGATAATGTCCAGCAGAGAGGTGAGAGGCCTGTCAGTGAGCTGAAGCCAGGGCAAAGGTTAAGATCACTAGACAGGATGCTGTACATGCACCAGCTTCAGATAGACTCACACCCACCACATCTCTTCCCAGAAATGGGAACAACACAGTGCGGAAACTCCCCCATGGCTACTTCTCAGATCCGATGATTTACAACAGGGAGAGGTGGAGAGTCCGACCTTTATACAGTATAACCACTGACAACAACACCAACTTGCATTTATATAGCGCCCCTCACGAAGGGCAGCGTCCAGGAGTGCTTGACAGTGGCAGAGCACGATGCCAAGCCGGGGGGAGGTGGAGGTGAGCGTAGGCACTGGTCGAACAGGAAGGAAAGAGCAAGGCAGAGGGATAGAGGAAGAATGTTCCAGAGCGTCAAAAGGAACTTAGAAGGATTTTTTTCACTCAGAGAGAAGTTGAGGTGTGGCACACACACACCCTGCAGTGTTTGCTGGTGGAGGCAGAGTCCATAGTTGTTTTCAAGAGAGAAGTAAACAGGTGTATGGAAGAGAAGGGCTTGAAGGGAAGGAGTTTGGGGATGAGGCAGGGCAGTGGGATTGAAGTGGTCTCCTTACTTTGTAAATTGGTGTGGACTCGGTGGACCGAATGGCCTCCTTTTGCATTATAGATTCCTATGTTTCTCTTGAGTAAGGAAACCTTAGGCACATTTCCTTACCCCACATGTATAGCTAGCAGTAAGTAGGAACCCAGTTGTTAGTCAAATGTCCAAAAGAAGTCAAATAAGTATCAATATTATCCTTTGAAGGTTTAAAAATCTACAAACCTGAACTCGAATTATTAATCACTGGCCTCCAGTCTTCTTGTCTGGGACAGTTCTTTGTGACCTTTGTACTCTGATCATCTGCTGCGTTCTTCCTTTATTTAGCAGCCTTCCCTGAAATTGTCACTTTGCTGAGATAAGGAGAGTCTTATAGAGATTATATAGAAGACCAAGGCTGCACAGTGAGGCAGGCGGTGAAGGAGCTACAGAAAGCCTTTAAGATCAAGGAGCCGTTGCAGCCACGATCTGAGAGGCACCATGTATTCAGGGAATGTTACAGACACAGGGCTGTAACCCAGAGATGAAAGCGACTCTCAAGCAGTCACACAACATCTCATCGGTTTACATTAACAGTCGGCACTGGAGTGATGCTAACTAATGAAGATGTATCCAGTATCCCTGCTCATGGCTTCATTCCCAGACCTCAGTGGGTTTATAACTGATGTTGTTGTTGAAACTTTTTAAAATGCCTTTTTCTTATAGTCTCACCTCACCGTTCAGTCCTTTGAGTTATTCCTCTTGTTTAGGTGGAAGGTACAATTTATGTCAAAGTGAGAGATGCCATCACACACGTTTGCTACTGTTTTTTTTTGGGGGGGTGGGTGGGTGGGGGGATATGTGGCAGCTTTGATTTTATTTCTGTCCTAAGAAAAGTGACAACACATTCCAATGTAATCCAGGTCATCGCATTGTCCGCTAACAGTGTGTGTTGGTGGGGGGCGGGGGGTGGGGGGAAAGTAGATGCACTTTGGTACAGTTTACATGTTTAATAACGTGGGGAATTTGTTTAAGGTGCCAGCCCATTACATAGCGACTAGCGACTGGTTACACCTCACCCTGGACACATACAGATTACTGAACGACGACTGTTAGCTGGACAGCATTACCATTCTCGAACCCTCTGTCTCTTTACTGGTGAGCTGGATTCCAGGCACCAACCTCCAGCCAGTTTGTGGCTGGATGCTTCTCCCCTCCCCATCCCCCAAACATTCTGCCTACCCTCCCACCACCCCGCCCCAACACACCCCAACATGGTGGAGATAGACCCAGACAAAGCTCTTTTAAGTCCTGCTGTTGCTGCCCCAAGGCATTGCTGTAAGCTCCAGGGCATTAGGTTATAACGATTCGGACTGACTCAATGTATTATTCAACCTGGACACGTCACAGCCAACAGGCAACGGAAACTGTCGTACAATTGATCGATTGGGCAGGGACAGAATTCTATAACAGTTGTTGCTGATGTCTATGAACGGGGGAGGCGTGGAGTGTGTGTGGGGGGGGGCTCAGTGTTTGTACATTGGGAAGTGAGAGTGCCAGACACACATTTGTTTGCAGTGTTTACCAAAACATTCTATGTAATCCACTCAAGATAACTGCAGGCCTGCTCCCAGGATAATCCTGCCCCCAGGATATTCTGACTCAAACACAAGAATTCCAATGTGCTGAGTCTCTGCCCATTATACTGGATTCCTGACAACTTTTTAAAGCATTAAGTGCTCCCCAATTACCCACCTCTGTTGCTGAGCTCACTTACCAGAGACAACCCAGCCACTTGTTTTTGTTGGAGACATCAAAATATATTAACATTCCAATAAAATGTCTTAAATGTTTCCTTTGGTCTTTGTTTAAACGAGATGCCACGATGGACAATGCAGTGAATTGCAAACCCACATGTGAACTTTTGTGCTCATCCAGTTCAGAGAGTGTTTATGGTTGGGCCTGGGACACTATAATCAGGGCACCCAGCGACCAGCAATAAGGTCTCCAAGTCAGACCCGGATAAAGAATAATCCACGGTATAACAATGTGTAATAATTCCGTTCAGGGATACATTGTGGAGTCCTGTAGCTCAGTGGTTAGAGCACTCGCTTTGCAAGTGAGAGACCTGAGTTCAATTCCAGGCAGGGCGAAACCTTGGGCAAGTTTCCTTACTCCAGACAGAGCCTAATAATAATCCCTCCAAAACCAAAAACAATAATTAAATTGGTCATTTTCAATCTACGACTGTTTGTGGGACATTGCTGTGCGCAATTGGCTGCCGCGTTCGCCCACAAATATACAGTCAATTCACTTTACAGTGTGTTCTGTGAAGCGCTTTGGGACGTCCTCCTGACGTGAAAAGCGCTATATCAAATGCAAGGATTATTATTGCAAGGATTATTACATGGAGCGACTCTAATGGGAAATCCCATGAAAGACTGTCATCACCAATAGAAATGACACTGAATGAAAATTTGATTCCGTCTTGATATATCTTATAATATATAGTAATAAATAATCCTTGCTTTTGACATAGCGCCTTATCACATCTTCAAGACGTCTCAAAGCGCTTCTCACAGAATATACTCTAAAGTAAATTGACTGTATATTTTGTGGTCGAAATACCATATTTTGTGCCAACCTCAAACACTGGACATTTCCCCCGCCATGAAGGATACTCTTTAAATGTAAATTTGTTGTTATTAATTCATCTTGGTAGNAAAAAAACAAGAGAAAGGACAGAGGGACCTGGGAGTGCAGGTAGGTAGACAAGTCCTCAAACATGGCAGTACAAGTGGAAAGAACTACGGAAATATCTCTTAAGTATTTGGGGTTTTGGAGTACAAAAATAAAGAAATAATTCTAACCTTGTACAAAATCATTGGTTAGGCCTCACCCGGATTACTGCGTTCAGTTCTGGGCACCTCATTGCAGGAAGGATGTTGAGGCCTTGGAGGGGGTGCTGAGGACGTTTACGAGAATGATCTCAGGGTATTAGTTATGAGAAGAGATTGGAGAAGTTCGGTCTGTTTTCTTTGGAGCACAGAAGGTTGAGAGGGGACCTGATGGAGGTGTACAAAATCACGAGGGGTTTGGGCAGGGTGAATAGTCAGTGACTCGGGGCCAGAGTTTGCACAAGATAGTCACAAGAACAGCAAAAAGAGAGTTTAGGAGAATGTTCACATCTTAACAACACTACAGAGTGTCATTGGGATGTGGAATGGTTTGCTAAGTAAGGTGGTAGAGGCAGAGTCTATTGTGGGTGTTAAGAGGGAATGTTTAACAACGTCAACAACAAAATTACATTTGTAAAGCGCCTTTCACGTCGGGAGGACGTCCCAAGGCGCTGTACAGACAGAGTTATGGACCCGAGCTGGGGGTTGAGGTCGGGGAGGGTAGAGGCAGGGATTTGTCAACAACAACTTGTATCTATATAACACCCTTCACTCAGGACAGAGTTTGCATTTGATCTGTCAATGACATACTCATGTGCAGCTCTCATTCTAGGTTCAAAGCTCTTAAGCACAGTGATGGGTTTTGACGGGGAATTGTGTCTGAATCAGCTGAGAATGTCTAGAAATGGTCTTAGCTAAACAGCAGGTCATTTGTGTCTGAAATCTTGCAGGAGGGACAGAGTTTTGCAGGAAGAAAGGAATCAGAGGAATACCACAGTGTGAAATGACACACTGGCTGTGCAGTGACAAGCAGCAGAGGGTCTGATTCTAATTGGAGCTGATGGCTGATCTTCCAACATCTCCTCCTCAACGCCACCCCACTGCTCCCGCAGTCACTGTGAAAGTCCGCAGAAAGTGGCTTCCAAGTCCTTGAGGATTTCTCCAAGTAATTGTGGAGTCCTGTAGCTCAGTGGTTAAAGCACTCGCTTTGCAAGCGAGAGACCTGAGTTCAATTCCCGGCAGGTCGAAACCTTAGGCAAGTTTCCTTACTCCACACAGAGCCTAATAATAATACCTCCAAAACCCCAAACAATAATAAATTGGTCATTTTCAATCTACGACTGTTTGTGGGACATTGCTGTGCGCAATTGGCTGCCGCGTTCGCCCACAAATATACAGTCAATTTACTTTACAGTGTGTTCTGTGAAGCGCTTTGGGATGTCCTCCCGACGTGAAAAGCGCTATATCAAATGCAAGGATTATTATTATTTATTAATTTCTCCGAAGATTTTGCTGATGATTTCTCCGATGATTTTGCCAGTATCTGTGGATCTAACATCTGTGAGAGATTTGTTGTCTCATTGTT
Source organism: Callorhinchus milii (assembly GCF_018977255.1). NCBI lineage: Eukaryota > Metazoa > Chordata > Chondrichthyes > Chimaeriformes > Callorhinchidae > Callorhinchus > Callorhinchus milii. The sequence goes on along the minus strand of NW_024704751.1, from coordinate 7,790,280 downwards.
GTCCCAACATCTTTAGTACTTGGACACCAAGCTGTGGCAATAACACCTCCTAAAACAGCCAATGTTCTCACTTAGCACTGTTCCACAGGCCAATGTCCAATTGCAAATCAACTCACTCCTTAACCTCACTCCTCAACCTCGCTTCTCAGCCTTACTCCTGAACCTTGCAAAAGTCCTTGTGGACTTCCATCACACAATGCAAATATTGTATCGTTATGTAAGCTTGGATCAGTCTGTAGCTCTCTCGCCTCTGAGTCAGAAGGTTGTGAGTTCAAGTCCCACGTCAGCCATTTGAACTCAGTCTAGGCTGACACTTCAATGCCTTGCTGGAAGAGCGCTGTATTGTCGGAGGTGCTGTCCTCTGGATGAGACGTTAAACCCAGGTCTTATTTGGCGCTATTTAAAAAGAGAAAGGAGTTTCTCCTGGTGTCCTGGCCAACCATTCCCCCTCCACCCCCCCACACACACAAATTGATCATTCACATCATGGCTGTGTGCGGGACATTTCTGTGTTCAAATTTGGCTGCTGCATTCAACTATGAAATACACAGTTGTAACGTACATTCTGTGAAGCGCTTTGAGACAGCCTCTTGACATTGAAAATGCGCTGTATCAAATACGAGCACTGTTACATGAACCTTGTTAAATCTGCATATTATTGCTCTTCACTTTGCTTATCTAAGCTACCGAAAATAATCCTCTGTTTTCAAGACATGCCAACGGCACGAGGCCTTTTCTGAAATCCTCCGCATACAAACCCAGGAGACTGAGATGGGGTCTATCACAATCCATCTTACTCCACAAACATCTGTTTCAGTCAAACTTACTGAATGCTATTTTCCTCTCCTCTTCTCCCCCGGCCAAGGGCTGCTGAGGCCAATTAAAGCCCCCCTGCTGAGATCACTTTACACAGCACTGAGCCCACTTTGAACCTGACCCTTCTGGTGTGTATGGTTTGGCGCTGTACCAGGCGGAGCCTTCACTCACCAGAATGCTGGCTGAGGCACACAGCTCTCCTGACACTGCCGAGCACCCCCCCAACCACCTCCCTGGTTCTGACACCTTTTCCACAGTGTTTGTACAAGTCAGGAGATTGCTGGTAAAACTCCAGCCAGCTGTTATAAACTGGGCTTTTGTAATTGTTTATTTTTAAACATTTTAGAGAAGTGCAAAGCAGCAAAAATGCCCAATGTGGTTCTAACCAGTAAAATCTGCTCAGACTCAGAGAAATAAAATATAAGTAAATTACAGGCTTAGCAAGTCAAGGGCTGAACAATCAGAACTATTCCAGTAAACTTCAGGGTGAAGAAGTGTAAATATCAAAAGTGTGGCATGTGGGAGGTCAGAATTGGCTGAGTCTAGAGGGAACGCCCATCATTGGCAGAGGCTGGTGAATTAGAACAGTTCAAACTATGAGAGAAGTGGCACAGAGTGAGACTTGTGCACAGTGACAGTGACACACATAAAAAGTGAGGAGGTGATGTTGAATCTGTATAAAACCTTGGTTAGGCCACATTTGGAGTACTGCGTCCATTTCTGGTCTCCACACTGTAAGAAGGATATAGAGTAGCAGCGATGGAAAGAGTATTCTACCAGGGCTGGCAGGTTACTGCTATCAGGATAGACCGGATAGGTTGGTCCTTCTTTCATTCGAGAAGAGTTGTTTAAGAGGGAACCTAATAGAGATGCTCCACACCTCTATAAGATGTTATATACCTATATAAGGTCTCCTCTGAGTCTTCTCTCAAGACTGAAGAGCAGAGCAAAGCCCTGGCTTATCCAATAGTTGCTCAAAGCTCATTCCTCTAACACCGCATCTAGAGCCTGGGGTGGCCCCTTATATTGAGGTGACCAGAAGTCAAGGGGTTTGTGTCCCACACCACCTGCCTGAGAACTGAAATGTTGACAACGTGTCCATATGGAAGAGATCTGTAGGTGAGAAATCTGAGAAAAATATATACAGTTGCTATGATGATAATCCTGCAATATGTCAGAGAGAGGGGCACTTTACTTTAAAACTCCTTTGACTAACTCTTCCTTCCCCACAGAAACTGTTGCTATGTGTTTCAGTTGGTTACTGTGGACTAAGGTTCATTTGAAATCCACTTGTAATTGACGTCATTGTAATGTGCAGCAGGGAGGCATCCAGAGCTTTGAGGTTGGACTAAAGGGAGGGACAGTGAGCGAATTCACCACAAAGACCCGATTGGAAAATCATTGAATTGCAATTAAATGGCGAGAGGAGGCAGGAACTTGGTGCAAACCCCCACTTCCACCATTGCCCATTGCTCCGTCCTCATCCCCGTCGCCACCCATCACCCCCACCCCCCCCCCCCACCTCGATGGGGCACCCCAGTGTCAAACATTGATCCCTTAGCTAATTAAAATGCTACTCCACCTGCACAACATTTACTAAAGTATTTTGCGACTTCCAAGCAAGGCAGGTGCAGGGCCTGAGAGTAGAATCACACTGTGCCCAGGATTATTTGATGCAGTAGACTTCTGCTGCCTCAGGGCCCTTGTGCTTTGCTGGAGCCAGGAGGCCTTTTAATCCAAACCAGATCAGCTCTGGGAAAACATTACTGCACGCTCACATTAAAAAGGTGAGTGTAAGGCACAGCTTCTTTTTTTTATTGATTTTGTTTGCCTTGTTTATTACATCCTACGTAAAATGCTAAGAGTTAAATATGAGACATATGTACCAGTTTATATATGGACAACCAAACAAGTGAGAAACAATGGGTAAATCCACTAATTTTTTTTTAAAAAACTCGGTTCGTTTGCAACTGGAAAGTTCTGTGGAGGGAGGGAGGCCCAGAGAAAGCGGAGTCTTGGAGTGAGGGTCTGTTCTGTGCGAGACGGTCTGGGTTCAGGCTTCCAGACCAACAACAACAATAAATTACATTTCTATAGTGCCTTTCACATCAGGAGGACGTCCCAAAGCGCTGGACAGTCAGGGATCCGCACCCTGAGCTGGTGGTTGGGATCAGGAGGGGTGGAGGGCGGGGAGGGTAGGGGTTGGAGGGTGACCGAAGGCTGGGTTGAAGAGGAGAGTCTTGAAGGAGACAAGGGTGGGGACAAGGCAGAGGGACTGTGGAATGGCGTTCCAGAGGGTGGGAGCAGAGAGGCTGAAGGCCCGCCAACCAATGGTGTACAAACAGCGCATTGTATACAAACATTACAGAGCAATGGAGATTCCTGTCACGTAGAATAGAGAAGAATTATGCCCAATATTGGCTCTATTTTATTATGTCCTCCGTCTGTCCGTCCCCACCCAATTTGAATATATTTTCTTCACTTCCTTTGAGACTTCCATGCTCAGCACCATTTGCTCTCGTACTGTCAGTACCAACACTAACCAGAAAGCTGGCTTACCTCTCTGGGGTGAACCATCACCTGAGTATCTCTTCTCTTCATAGCGTCACGATAGTCACATTTGTGTCACCGTGGAATGAAATGTAGCATGCCACTGAAACATTATAATAATAATAATAATCCTTGCATTTGATATAGCGCTTTTCACGTCGGGAGGACGTCCCAAAACGCTTCACAGAATATACTGTAAAGTGAATTGACTGTATATTTGTGGGCGAATGCGGCAGCCAATTGCGCACAGCAATAATAATAATAATAATAATAATAATTATCCTTGCATTTGATATAGCCCTTTTCACATCGGGAGGATGTCCCAAAGCGCTTCACAGAACACACCGTAAAGTGAATTGACTGTATATTTGTGGGCGAACACGGCAGCCAATTGTGCACAGCAATGTCCCACAGACAGTCGGGGATTGAAAATGACCGATTTATTATTGTTTCTGGTTTTTGGAGGGATTATTATTAGGCTCTGTGTGGAATAAGGAAACTTGCCCAAGGTTTCGCCCTCTGCCTGGAATTAAACTCAGGTCTCTCACTTGCAAAGCGAGCGCTCTAACCACTGAGCTACAGGACTCCTGAAACGTATCATTTAATGCACTGTGCTCACTGACCTTTACACACATTAAAGACATACCGTGCATCAAATGCAAGGATTATTTATTGTTATTATTATACTGCACATATGTAATGCTGTGAAGCTGAGTTAAAACTGGCTTCACTACTTTCTGAACTCCAGTTAGATTTGATGACCCACATTGCTTTACTCTAAAATCCACACAATCGTGTTAATCTGGTCATTAGTCCAGTTTGGTTGAATGTGAAAATAAATGGATGTTATTGATCCTCTCATGAGTTACTTTGAAGCACAGAGACAAACCTGGCAGTTAACCTGCATCAGGATCACTACACTCAAAGCATTGTCTGATCAGATTCTCAGTGAGTGTTACATCAGCGAACTCTTATTACCTATTGAAGCAAAACCAAAGGATCTTTAACATTAACCTGATTAGACCAAGATTGGACCTTGGTTTTAACATCTCACCAGAATGAATTATGGTAGAAAACCAGTGATGATACACGTTATGTGATACTACGGAAGAAAATATTTTAAAACGGATAAAATGGTTATTTTACTTCAATAGTTACATACTGTTCCAGTTAATTACAACCTTACGTTCTAATAGACTAACTCTTAACAAACAATGGTTTCCTGCATGAGTAGATTAGATATTCCCGAGAGTAATGGTTTCAAACATTCTTGTGTTTATAGATCTGGCAAAATTTTGTAACACTGGTAACATAAATTTTAAGTTCATCACTGTAGTGTGTGTGTGTACAGACCATGCCTTAAAAATGTCCCGTAAAAAAGAGTCAAAACTAGCAATTATATAATCACAAGAACGGTTAATGAAGAAGGCCCTTCAGCCCATCTGATCTCATTCTTCCAGAATACTCACTCTACCATCGTCCCATCACAGCATCGAGCTGCTTTTTAATGAGTCCAGTGTCCTGGTCTTAACACTCATTCTCTCTGAGATTTTCATTGTATACCTCTTGAATAGAACACACAGTGATTACATTTTGGTCCCAGATGTACAATCAAACTTCTACCACTGCACCAGGCTGAAAGAAATTGGAGATAGCAAATCATTCCGTACACAAACACTGCAATCAGACACCCCCAATGATTATTTTTTTCAGGGAAGCCTGAAGCTGTCAGTGATATGGAGAGGAACCAAACCCAACCCAAAGGCAAGACTTTCCCAATCAGGTTTGAAACTGTGTGCTTCCTGCTGCCTGCTAGATGTTAGATATAGTACAGAAAAAACCCAGCCAAGGTTCAACAACAAATCATGGCTGAGACTCAAAAGTGAGGTCAGTCTGGCAACCTGTTGTATGGTAAATCCAGTCATAATCTCAAAGTGAATAAATGCAATCCAAGTTTCAGCAGAAAGCCATAAAATATTCATCAATACAACAGCTGTAATCTGACACTCAGTGATAGGTATAACCAGACAAAATAGCAACTGGGAGCAAATATATAGACCTACTTAGGCTGTGATGAATCCCTAAGTAGGTCACTGTGATGAGTATATTAAAGATGAGTCACTCAGCAATCCTCTAACAGGAGTGAAAACTGCTAAGTGTTATGTGCTAATCTGGCACAGGAAATGAATGATCTGACAGGGTGAAACCTTAGGCAACTTTCCTTACTCCACACGCCTCTGTTTATCTAGCAGTAAGTTGGAATCTGGTTGTTAGTCGATCGGCAGATTATTATCATATATATTAAGATTATTATTAGGAACGAGGTACGCTTGAAGACTGCCAAACTGCTATCATCTTCAGTCAACCACTTGCGATGAATGATAGCGGGTTTGCCCTGTACTTGAGAGGGGCTACAGAAATATAAAAACAAACAGAGCTGTTACAGACTTCACGGAGGACTATTGTGGGATAAGGGTGTGAGTTAGCTCCGTACATGTGCAGCTGATACGCTACTGGCTGGAGACTGCATCTCCTTAATGTTGCTAATTTCAGATGGAGGGGATAGGCGAGGCACAGGATGCTAACTCAGAGCTGGGCATGACAGATTCTTGTGGCTTTCAGTCAGGCTGGAAGATACAATACAATCAAACCGAGCTCTTGGCTCAGGGTTATTCATTTCCAGAAAGTTTCTCAACTTTGAAAGTAATCTCAGGGAAGGTTGATGAAATTTACTTATCAGAGCTGGATTGTCTAATCTGAAGAATCTGGTCCTATCTCAATTGTATTGGAAAGAAGGTGAAGAGATCTTAGGTGCTGTCTTGGGGTGAAATGGATATTGAGTGAGCAAGGTGGTCCAATTGGAGTCCCATGGGCAGGTTTCACCCACCCCTCCATTTCATCTCGTCCACCTGGTTCCTCCATAACCTGTAAATGTTATGTTATGTTTCTGGAAGGGAAACACAAAAATATTGCTTATGCTGCCCACTGCTGTTTCTCAATAGGACATCCAGCCCTCAGCAGCCAAAAGATTGGACTCTCCCTGGAGTAAGGGATGAGCATCCTCATAATATCTCACTTGACACTAAGTTTCACCATTAGGTTTGTCAGTTAAAATTCCATTAGGTCCCATGCACATTATCTTCACCATACTTACTTACCATCCATACACTTTTATCTGAGATAAAACTCGGTTTTGATGTTGTGTAACTCACATGCCATCTTGCAGAGACTGATTTAAATTACTTCTTTCTTTGGCGCCAAAAGATTTTGCTGAGAATTTACTCTCTCACCTAGTGAGTGAGTAACTGAACTGAACTGCCTGGGATAGAGATGACAGCACCAAATGCAAAATATACGCAATAGATCCTTTTGGAGAGAGAAAAAAAATTCAGAGAATCAAATTGGTCACCCACCTCACATTCTTTGAATGATAGCCGAGAATACATTATGTTAAAAATGGCGGGAGCCAAGGAACACAAAGTACAGATTTTCCAGTTTTATTTTTCCTTTTCTTTAAAGGAAATGTGAAGCAAAATGTTGCTGCAGACCCTTGGCATTTAGCATAACCAAGGATTTCTGAAAAGGGGCTGATTTCTCAAAATATTATCCTCGGCACACTGCACCTCCATCAGATGGACCAAAGTTATTTTTCCCCGTTGACTTCAATAAGCAAGTAGGAATGTTCGTTCCAGGGTCCAGCTGGATTCCTGGCTACCTCAAAACAAGACACTCAAATAGGAGGCAAATTCCAAGAGACTTGACCAGTCTCTGGCGAGGATTCAGACATCTTTACTGGTTTTTATAGGAAAAACCCCAAAGCACTCAACAGGTGCAGGTTCAAGAAAGAATAAGACAAGGCTGTTAGGTGTAAATAGTGCCAAGAAAACATAAAGACATTTTTTTTGAAAAAACACTCCTTACTATTGGAAACAGATGAAGACTTGGGCTAACATGTTTCTATCCTTCAAAGAGTTTGGTGGAAAAAAAGTTCAAAGCACACCTAATAGTTACAGTCATTATCTCCATTGCCTAATACAGGGCAAGCTTTTAATGTTCCTCTACTATAGCTAGTTAGGGACCTGAGAATGTTCACTTGGACATCAAGTTGTCTTCAAATACATCATTCCAAATGCTCTTCCTCTCCACAGAACCCTCACTGTATTGAAATCAAACCTTAGCCACCTTATATTTCCCCCACTAAGTAGAAACGTATTGAGGTGTCCGAAATAGGAAAGGACATTGCTATTGCCTGAGATTAAATCCAGCCTCTTACCTGAATCATTTGAGACTTTAAACCCAGGTTCTGCCTGCACAACTGGATGTTAAAGATCTCATAGGATGGTTTGAAAGAGAAAGGAGTTTCTTCAAGAGTCCTGGCCAACATTCCCCACACAAAAAAAAATGGTCACTCACTTCATGGCTGTCTGTGGGACATCGCTGTGTGGAAATCACAATACAATTTTGACATTTATCCACAACATTTCATCTCTGGAGGACATCAAAACACAATTGCTACACTTTACAAAAAAACTCTGTGAAGCACTTTGAAACTTTTCTACATGATAAAGTGCTTTATCACATAGAAGATTGTTATTGTTATACTTTTGACAGTAAGTAAGTGAGGATCAGAAAAAAGTTCAACAGTTTTCAAGCTGTGATGCCTTTCAGTCAAAGTAAAATGCAAAATTTGGTCAATTATTTGCATGTTTAGTTCAGGAAAGGGCCTGCAACATCAAAGCTGCTTGGCATTATTTCTGGGAACAAGCATTTCCAATTCACATTAATACGATGCCAAGAAGCCCTTGTGTGGTTTTGAGCCACACATACCAGAAAGGTGCCAAGTCGATGTTGAGTTAGTTCAACTGAGGTGAAAGACTACTACTGTCAGAATCCTGACTCGGGGGAACCATTGGACCATCCTGGTCCTCATCATCCAATCACCCTAATCAGGAACATGTCTCTGTGTGGGTGCGGGTGAGAATAGGGCAGGTGAAGGTAGGTCAGGCCCGGCTATAATGTCCACACTGGACTATCCCTGGATGGCTTGGATTAAATAAACATTGTAGAATGCAGCTCCCTGACTGTCCAACGCTTTGGGACGTCCTCCTGACGTGAAGTGCATTATACAAATGTAATTTGTTGTTGTTGTTGCATTCAGCAGAGTGTGCTCTCCCAACTGGAAACAGTTTGCCATTGGTGGACATGTAGAGCTCTGCAGTGTGAGCGTCTATAAATGCCAGTCTCCTGTGGAGGTAACCTGCATTCCATGAGACAGGTTATGATGTTTACGGACAGATGACTTAATTCTAGCAAACCTGTTGAATGAAAGAGATTAGGTAGTCACAGGTGGTAAAATCGGCCCTTCAGCTCCTCTAGTGGCCCATTTATGGTCTGTATCTCTTTAGGCTATTTTGCAACACTAACAGGTACATGGTAATAAGTTCTATTTTCACAGTTCATGATGAGCTAGAGACATGGGGCAGCAATGCTCGGTGCCCCTCAATAAAGAGGGAATTCAGCTAACCAGCAGCCCAGCCTGGATGTTGCAAAAGAACAGAAAACATTGGGCTTCTTAATATGGCGGAGGAAGAGAGAGAAAGAGGAAGGGCAATACAGAGCAAGAGTTTGAGGGTGAGATGGAGGGAGAGAGCTGGAGGGAGAGTGATGGAGAGAGATGAGGGAAGAGGTAGAGAGAGGGAGAGTTAGAGGGAAGGAGAGATTCAAGAGAGATGGCTGGAGAGAGCTTGATGTAGAGAAGGACTGAAGGAAAGATGGAGGCAGATGGGGTAAATAAAGGATAGAGGGAAGGTGAGATGGAGGAAAATAACATTGTGATGGAGGAAGGAAAAGATGGAGGGAGGTAAAATTAAACAGAGGGGGAGAGAAAAAAGGAGTGAGATGGATAGTGAGACTTAAGGAGAAAGAGTGAAAGAGGTGGTGGGAGGATGATTGAGGGCGGGAAAGGAGGGCGGGAAGGAGAGGGCGGAAGATAGGGAGATGGACGGAGCAAGAGAGAGATGGAGGGAGGCAGAAAGAAGCCCATTGTTTTTTTCACAAAGTTGGCACCATTGTGACAATGTATTGTTCACTTTCCAGTAACCAGAGGGTTTGAGGTGCAACTGAGAACATGGAGCAAACAGAGGGTAGTAATAGGTCATAAAAAGACTTAAGTGCTTAAACATTCATAAGATATCAGGACCAGATGGAATGCATCCAAACGTACTTCATAAACCATGGATGGAGGTAGGGAAGTTGTGGCAGAAATGCTTCACAGCTCATTGAGCACAATATAAGAAGAGTTATTCCATTATTTTTTTACAATACGGAGTACAGGCCTGGGAATAATAGGCCTCTCACCTTGGAACCTATGTTGGGAAAAATATTGGAGTCAATTTGAAACAAAACAATTGAAGAACATTTGATGGGAGTAAAGGGAATAATTCTAAGCCAACAGCCGCAGGCCGACCAAATGTATTAAGAATTCTTTGAGGATCTAACAAAATTGGTGGATAAGGAAAGTGTCTGACATTATACCTTGAATTGGCTTTTAGTAATCAAGTGATAAGATCTCCCACAATGTGAAGTGTGAATTCCCTTCAGGTGAAGTAAAAATACTTGTGATGGATGAATGCAGAATGTCAACCATTGAATTGACCAGAGATTGAGAAAAACCTACAGTGATCAACAAGAGGCGTCATCATTATAAAATATTATACTTTGCTCAGCCGGGTGTCTGATACTTGCAAGAGCCAAACCTTGAGGATCCCAGACTGTGCATTGGGGATACTGCTGGAGTTTAACCAACTAAAATTGCACAGTTTGCCATTGAGAGTGCCGTCCAGCAAGCTTCCTCCTGCTTGTCCTCCAGGACCGCTTGACTCAATTGTGACATTCCTTTGCTAAGCATTTGCTACTTGGAGACATCTCAGTATCAAGGAGATCTCACTTACCTCCCACCACAGTCACCAGTTATAAAAGATCCTAACTAGGGTTTTGGAAGCACAACATTTAGGTTTGCGGACGACACAAAACTGCACGGAAAAGCAATCTACAGAATTAATGACTGGACAAATGATTTATTTAATAGATTTTATGTTCTTGCTCATTTTCTTCACCATGTTTCTCCTCCTCCCATTCCCCAAAACCTTTGACTTCTGTCTCCTACGGGGGATGTGATTACATGGATTCTTCTGGTAACCTTAGTTAACTCTTTTCTTGTCTGAGTGAGATATCAATGAGCACAGGCAGACTGTCCCTTGTGTTACTTGACCATACTGATGATATTGTGGCAGTGCATCTGAGAAAGTCGTCAAAACCCTGAAACAATCTCGGTGGCTCAGTGAGTTGTTGCAGTGAGCAGTTCAGCATTGAACATTCCAGGTTTGATTCCCCCATCTGTGATGAGTTAGTTGATCTCAGGCAGGCACTGTTGTTGGCCTCAGCGATGGGAAGGGAAAAGTCAGCCAGAGGTCTTATTCCTTTATTGTTTGTACCACATTGAATGAGGACAACATCAATTTAATTGGAAATGTCCTTTGATCAGAAGATATCAAATCTCATTGATAATGACTTAGGTTGAGTACCACACCTATGGCTCACACTAGCATACAGTCATAAGTCATACCAGGATGCTTTCGAGAAGTTAATCAATGACTGGACTAGTTGCCAGGAAAGGTGGTTGAGGCCAGGACTCTGGGACTTGTTTAAAAAGCAGTTTGATGCTGTGATGTGGTGGATGGTTGGGTGGGTGTTCTGGAAGGATGAGATTGGATGGGCCAAAGGACCTTCTTCATCCAGACCGATCTAGTGATCTTGTGAAATCAATAATAATAATAATCCTTGCATTTGATGTAGCGCTTATCGCATCTTTGAGATGTCTCAAAACGCTTCACAGAATATACTGTAAAGCAAATTGCCTGTATGTTTTGTGGGCGAAATGCCTTCAGGAGTGACAGGGAAGAGTATTGATACTCTTGTATTAATAAGAATAAAACATCTGCTTCAAATTAAAAGCCCACTAACTAAAAGCAATTTCAGGAACAAGGTCTTAACATGCTTAGGTTAATTACTAAAATAGCGATCTTTGTGCGCTACATTTATAATGAGAATTCCACAAAAAAATCAGTAGTTTTGGGTACACATGACTCTCAGTGCTATGAACTGTGTAACACTCTAACACCTATTCTGTAAAGCTTGCCAGGTTGTCAGAATATGCTGTATAGAGTGAAGTGCAAAAAAATTGAATAATGCATGATAAACTGTAACATGAATAGCTGAATTCCCATGCAGTATAATAAATAGTTGTAAATGTGTGCTATGGTGTAGAATTCTTAACTGAAGCATTCCCTACACGGATTTCTAATTGCAGTACAGAATTGTAGAGTGTTTGATGCGCGGAAGGAGGTCATTTAGTCCATCATGTCTGTGCCAGTGCGAATTGACCCACTGGACCATTTTTCCTCAAGTGTTAAATGCAGTTAATGACCGAGAATGGTTTAATATTTCACCCTGTTTTAGTAACAACATGCAATGGAAATCCAGAATTACAATAAATCCGTAATTACGTTCCTCGAGTCATACCCACAAAACCTAGACATTCGTTTTGTCCACGTTTCTTCCAATTACATCGATAAATACTTTCCACAGATGGTGCACTGCACAACATTCAACTCTAGCAAGTTGTTCAAAATCACATCTTCTTTCGTTACTGTTTCATCTTTCTGTCATTGTGTGTCAGCCTGGCTCAGTTAGAAGCTCTCGGCTGAGTTCAGCACCATGTTCGAACTTGTATAGGCTGATGCTCCAATACCGTGCTTGGTGTGGGCTGCAGAGTCAGAGGTACTGTCGTTCAGCTGTGTCGGGCAACAGGTTAGCAGTTTGCAAAGTGGAATTGTCTGCACCACCAAGTTAAACCTACCAGTGTACATCGCGCCTTGTGCCCATGTCTTACAGCGGGTGGGAGATCACCTTTCTCGTGTTGAAATTACCCAAACCTTAATTCCAGGGAAGCGAAGAGGCCACGGAGTGCATTTCTACATTGACAGATTGTGGGCAATGAGACTTACACAATGGGGGTGGCTGCTAATTAGCTGACAATGTCTTGTTAGGGAATATTCCAAACTTCTGAAATTTGTTCAGTTGGAGGTTTGTTGGACCACAGCTTGCTTTTATTACCAAGAAAGAAGTGTTAAAATGTAATTTCCCATTGTATAACACTGAATTTTGCGAACCTTGAGAATTGTAGTAACAGAGAGTTAAGACGTTTTCTCACAATACACCCATTCTCGAGCGGTACTGGAGTACACGTTTGTGACAAACTATTTATTTATTTAACGGGAACAGACTGTACTTCATCTGGCACAAGTCAGAGACTTGGAAGCGAAGTGGTCCACACTGAGGCGTGCTGGATTGCACCCCGATGGCTGATTATAGCCTTGGCTGACATGCAAGCTAAAGATGAATGTTCATTTGTTTTCCTCAGCATCATTCTTTGGAGCTGATATTTTATGGGNTTTTTTCTATTTGAATTATATGGAGAAGTTATCCAATTCTACAAATTGACTGCAAATAATTTGCATTCGTTCGAGGGTGCTTCATAATAAAAGCAACATTAAATATTTTTTGAAAACCATAACGTGGCAGAACATTTGAATGCAGTTTTTTTTGATCAGCCGAGTGACTGACGCAAGCCGGAAACCCATCACCGTGCTTAAGAGTATCCAAACCAAACTGAGAATTCCATCCCACTTTTACAAGAAAATTCCAAAGATATTTATTGAGATGGAACATGCACTCTCTCCCTGGAGGGGCGTATCCTGCTTCACCTATTTCCGGAAAGTATTAGGCACATGTTGGCAAAAGGCAAGGCTTGGGGACCCCAGAGTGCACATTGGGGTAACTGCTGGAGTCTAACCATTTAAAATCACATAGCTTGCCATTGAAAGCACTATCATGCGGCCTTTCCAGCTAGGACCGAGTCCACCATAATTTCCCACTGAATGGCTTTGAATGAGGTGATGATCATAGTGTGATTGTAGATAAGTGGTTGTTAACCCTGCTCCTGTGTTTATTTCCCATGTGTCGGTTTGGGGTTATAAACACTGGCCCGTCATTTCATTCTCTTGTTAAAATGCAAAAGGGATAATATTAATTTTAATGACTATGAAATGCCTGTCGTCGAGGAATGAAACACAGAGCGTACACTCAGACACACTCAATCATTCGTGCTTTCCAGTCTGACTTAGTGAAATTTGCCCCATGGTTTTGCTTTAGCTTTTTTTCCTACCCCACCCCCTCGCTCCCCCCTCCCTTCCCCCCACACTGCGATTGTGACAAGTACAAGATAAGGGGAAAAAAGATCAAGGCTGGCTTTGTGCATCTGGTTGATGGACAGCCAAAGAATGACCCACTGCGGCCTTTCAATATATCCCTGTCTCAGCCAAGACAGCCAAACCTTTCAGAAATGAAAACAGCCAACATTATTATGAACATCTCAACAAATGACTAAACTTTATATGTATATTACAATATTAATGGCGGAGCACAGGAACATGAGAGGCCTTTGTCAAACATTCTTTGATGAATCTTATTGTTGAATTTAGCAACTAAACTGAACCGTACACACACCGAGAAAGGTTCTGTATCACTGGTATAAGTGAAAGCTGATCAAGATGTGATCTCTTATTTTAACGATTAGCGATGAAAGATTTCTGCGTCAGACTCTGGATGTAACCCTTTTATTGCTGAATAACACAGACCTTCACACAAATGGCATTCCACAGAATTGTGAATGATTCTTAATTTTGGTAGCTGGTTTCGTTTTAAGGAATTGTGGAAAGCAGCATCCAATTTCACACTTGTGTTGGAAGCAATGTTGGCTTGGGTGTCACATAATGGTACACAATATCTGTCCAAATTTTTTTATTAAAATTTAGTTTTTTAAAAATAATTCAGAACTCCACAAAACCTTCAGTAGTGATTGACTTATCAGGTTTAATTGTTTGTGTGAAAGTACTTAATCCGAGTGCCACAGATGTGCATGAGGAGCAGTCATAGCCTTCTGCTGGAACAGAGTCTCTTGGCAGACTACTCATTATTCAGTCTCTTTCAGTGTGTTTTCCAAGTCTGCAAAGTTTTCAAATTTTATATGTGTGGAAATATTTCCCGAATAATTTTCAGTGTTGCATGTTTTCTAGGCAGTGCCAGTATCTACAGTCCATACACAGAGTACGTGGCAATCAATTAGCATCCTCATGCGCTTTGCATTACAGTGTTAGATGTCAAACTCGTAAATTTCAGCAATCTCAAACCATTGAGTTATCTGCCCTTCACATGTCTTGCGCTGCCATAAGACAGAACAGGCCACAGTTTAGCTGGACTCTGTGTCCTAATCAAGAACATACCTTTATAGAGGAAGTGACTAAAATGATGAGATGCAGAAACAAAAGCTAGCCGTTTCCTTCTGGTGATACAGCTCTGCAGTCTGGTTTTACGAAGACATATTACCCAGCACTCACCAACCTTCATGTAATCCCACCCCAACTGCCGGTTACTTGCACCAATGTCACGAAGGTTTCTTCTCCACAGAGTAAGGTAATGCAGACACAAAGGTTAAGACTTTCGTTTGTGTCAAGTTCCCTCCCCGTCTTATATTCAGTGATCCATCAAAGATCCAAATCTTTCTCAGTTAAATCATTCAGTGGTTTCTGTAAATCCTCAATAAACCAATAACTCAGAACATTGGTTTGTAGTGCTTAACCATTCACCCAACGTCCAAATCAGGTCTAACACACCCTGGTAAACTGACATGACCAAAATATTCAGTTATGGGTGTAGAAGATTTCAGATTGCACAGAATTGCATTAGCATATCCATTCTGAATGTTCCTGTTTTACACAAAGTCATTTCAGCAGATTAGAATTAGTGTAATGAAATTCCTTTCAATCCCAACTCAATCCACGAGAAGATGTGAGGGTTGTTACTCCAGAATAATAGGACAAACAGGGTGAATGACATTCTCTAGTTCACTTGAATTTTCACTCAATAAATCAAAGGCAGAGAAACATTGAGAAACTAAGGAAAGAATCCAAAGAAATGTTTATTCAAAGGAGATGATTAAACCTCTTCACATTAATACTCTTCTCGCAAACAAGAAAAAATTTGGCATCATCCTTCTTTTCAATTTGGAAACCAGGCGATGGCTAAGGAGTTGGCTTGATAATAGCTTGTTCTAACATTTATTCCTAACACTTCATATTTTCCCTGCCTTGTCTTATTGTTACACAGGCAGTCTCCATCCTAGTAATGGACACATGGTCAAAAACCTGCCATGCTGGATTACTTTCAGTCTATTTTTTCAGATAAACGAGTAAAAGCAGCTTGATAATCTTTCATCAACGTCAGCTTTCCAATTGATGTATTTAACACCCCAACAAATCATGTAACTGTTCAGGCAAAATAAATGTTTCAACCATATTTGAGACAACAGTCTCAGCTTTTGAGTCAAATAGTTGATCTTGTTCTTGATCTTTCTACGTCTCCTAGTACATCATTTGTCAGGTGCGAAACTGTTGAGAATTTATATGTTTGGGATGGCTCCTCTCAACAGTGGAATTATTTTCTGTGATTGGATCTTTTTCTTAATCTCTGAGGTAATAGTAAGTGCTGAATTCATTTATTCCCTTTAGTAACCATCAGCCACAATAAAAGGATGAAAGATAGCTTGATCATCAAGTGCTGTACTGTTGTGTCAGCCTGGCTCAGTCGGTAGCGCTCTCACCTTTCAGTCAGAAAGTTGTGGGTTCAAGTCCCACGTAAGGACTTTGAACCAAACCGTCTAGGCTGACAGTCCAGTGCAGTGTGTTGCATTGCCTGAGGAACCATCCTTTGGATGAGACCTTAAACCGAGGCCCCATCTGCCTGTTCAGGTGGACAATAAAGATCTCATGGCACTGTTCACAAAGAGTAGGGAGTTTCTTCATACTCCCTAATTGGAGTAGAAGTGCTCATGTTGTGAAATGCCCTGTATCAAATGTAAGGAGTATTGTTAATATATAGTTCTCACTCATGCATAAGGAATTTGGAGTTCTCTGCTAGTGGATGGAAAGCAACGGATCCTTTGACCAAGAGAACGTCAATCCTCTACTGGTGGTCAACTGGAAATCAGCTGTTATTCTCTTCCAAAAGGTGAGGCTCTTGTGGCCATCATTGAAAAGGTTGGAGCATTAAAACATTTCTTCACCTTAAGATTATGAGAATGTTCAATACACATGGCTGAGGTAGGCAACATTGCAGAGATTGAGGAAAGTGACAGAGTCTGGATCAGAGGTTTGAAAGTGAGTTGAGGGTTGAACAAAGTACTGAACATTATAGCCTATATATTAGGCAACGAGCAATTAGTTCCTATAATGTGGTTAATGGAGAAGCCAGTGCACAATTTCTCTGCATCACTCTGTGATGGCTTCTGATTGTTTTTTCCTGAAGAAATTTAGTTCAAACATTTAAAGGTTTTAACACAATAAAACGATATAAGAATTAAATGAGCTGCAGAGTTCTGGTCAGTCTGCTGCTTGTGTAGCTAAGAGTTTGAGAGTCTGGTGAGCAGAGAATTGGTGTAGTGAAGCCTGGATGTGACAAATGCATGGATAAGGCTCTCGGTGGCCTGAGGGGAAAGGTAGTGGTGGAGGCAGGCAGTGTTTTAGAGCTTATATTCTCCACTCAATAAATTGGCCAACAATTTATTCCAAGGCCTCTGCCAATGGGCCTCGGTAACAATGCAACTTTGCATTTGTATAGTGCTTTCATGTTGGACAATATCTCAGAGTGCTTCACAGAGGCGGTGATGGATACTGAGCAAGGGAGGGGGGGAAAGGCGATCGCAATGCAATCAAAAAGGTAATTATTTAGGTGGGAATTTAATAAAGTGCTTCACACTCAAGTGTCGGGATTTTTTTTAGAGGCAAACATGGCGACCATTTGTGTCCGCAAAACAGCCAAGTAGCTAAAGCAATTTGAGAGAGATCGTTGGCCAAACAGTAAGAGAAACTCCTGTCTCTTTTTGAATAATAATGTAGGTTTGGTGTTTTACACATCACCCTTCACTGTGAAGCTGGAGAAGTCTGTCTGAAGAACAGAATAGACAATAGGGCAAGCCAACAGGAAAAGACATGAGGAAGACTGCATCCAGAGGCAGAGTAGTGTGATGGACAGATTGTGAAAAAACATTTTTGGGAGGTTCAGTGGAGGCAAGTTCATGTCCCAGAGAAGCCAGGAGAGGGACAAGTAGGAACAGGGCAAAGGGGACATGCAAAGAGTGTCCAATTTTCAGAGCAGCTGTGAATCTAGAAGCAGTAATAAGAACAACAGCGAATGCTGGAAATGTGAAATAAAAGCAAAAACTTTTGCAGGTCAGACAGCATCTGAAAGAGATAAACCGCCTAGTATTCGGGAAGGAATAAACAGCCAGAACCTGGCTTGACATATCCTCAGAGGTATTTGGCTTCCACACTGAAAAATCTCCTAAACTGAGGTGAAAAAAATGCGCCTCTTACCATTGATCATCAGGGTTGTTAAATCGCTGGCTCTGTGGCTTAGTAACAGCTTATATAAACAACAGTTAAAATATTTCTCAAATGTTTTTTTTTTAAATGTTTTTTTTCCCCAAACTACAGACACTGTGTTGACAGCATTGATGACAATTGCAAGACCTACATTTTACAGTGAAAACTGTAATTTATTTTAGGTTGCATTTTAGAAATATTTGACTAAATCTGGAACCATAGAAACCAATCTTATAACTCCGCTGGGATATTTATAAAGTTATTTTGAGGACAATCATGTAGTATAATAATAATAATCCTTGCATTTGATACAGCGCCTTACCACGTCTTCGAGACATCTCAAAGCCCTTCACAGAATATACTGTAAAGTGAATTGACTGTGCATTTTGTGGGCAAAGTAAACGGCGATACCGCAGCGGTTTCTCATCCCATTGCTAATTTTCCACTGAGCCCTTGGAATAATAAGGGTTATTATTCTAATAATAATAATAATCCCTATTATTATAATAATAGGGGTTATTATTCTAATAATAATAATCCCTATTATCATTGTGTTGGGAAAGGTTACGGTAAAGCAAAACCAACAACTTCCATTTATATAGCGCCCTTCACGCAGGGCAGCGTCCGCAGATGGACTAAAATGAACTGTTTTCAGCAACTAATTATTCTGCAAATTGCCGATTTGGAAATGGTTCTATTCCAGAGCTATTGACAGGCCGTGGGTGCAGGACACCCGAGCTGATACCTACCATGTGTTCCCGTTATTTAAAGCCAAGGTACCACTGTAGCTTGGCTTCATTCTGGCCCAAACTACATTCATTCCCAGTCTTTCCCGACTGCTGATGTGAAGGGCGAACCATCCGTGAGCTCACTCTACACTGAACGTCTCAGTGGGTGTGGAGGATGTCACGACAAGTTGGGAAACCTTACTGTTTGTGTCTGACCCCCACCCCAAACAGCTCTGAGAAACGAACACCGCAAACACTGAACTCCATGGGCTGAACATGTCCCAATCCGTTAGATTGGTCCTCAATAAGCGCTTTTTCATAAAGGAATTGGATTAGGGATAGCGTTAAAGTGACTGAAAGGGTCGTTTCGTTTCCTTCGTTTAAAACAACAGCTGTTAGAAATGTGGCATGTTAAGCCCCCCAACATTGTCGACATCCATTGACCATCCTCCCATCACGACGCGAGTGAAACGAATGAGATATTAAAGGAGTAAAATGATAAGATAATGACTATTGAGACTAAAACTCGCAATGAAAGAAAGCTGGAGACATCGGTCTTGTTTTTTCTCTCTCTCTTAATCACTTCTCGTGTCTCACTCGGCCTCTCTCTTTCTTTCTCTCCTGTGTCTATCACAGCAAAACAAACCACGCCACGCGTTAAACTGGCCTCCAGGGGAAAAAAAAACATGTGGTCGGTGGGCAATCAACACACTGACACCTTCCCTGTGACCGAACACCCATCCAATACAAGGAATGGTTCCATTCGCATTCTCTTTGTGGGGGAAGTGTACACGTTTTCGATACAAAGTTTGATAGTGATCAATAGAAATGGGAGAAAGATGGAGGAGGTGGGTGGTGGGGCTTTATGGGCAAACCTAGCACCCACCCCTCCCCCTCTAAAGAGGAGATATTCCCCATATTTCCCCGAGATCTGAATTCAGATGTCACCACTCCAGCCTAGTCAACCGGGCAATGGACCAGATGATGCCCTGATCAGGTCTCATCTCGACTGCACACTTATCGTCGTGTCCCCTGGGACAGACATTATACACAGCACTGATCTTACACAGGTTAAACCACACATCGCTTTTACATTGGAGTCTGAAACGCCGCCGAGTGAGAGAAAGGTTTCAATCAATCAATCAATCAATCAACCAAACCAACGAGTATCCGTGAAGGAATATTAATTGCCGTATCAATAAAAAAAAATGACGCTTTTTTTTTAGAATGAGCTCTGTTGGGTTTCACTGCGGAATCCGCACAGCTATTCCGCAGTTACACCTGACTACTGTGGCCTCGCGTGGGACAGACACACTGCTTCACGCAAACCTTATTATGGCAACAGGTTTCCATCTGTCTGTTGCTCTGTCGTCAACGATTAGAATAAAAAACGATTCCCCCCAAACCAACCGAACAAAGATGATTGTTTTTCAGCCACACACACACACACAATTCCAATCTGGCATGAAATTGGTATCTGTCGCTAAAAAAATTACAATAAACTGCTTCAATGCCACTGAAATAAGTAATAATAATACAAAGAAGAATCCTTGTGTTTGATATAGCGCCTTATCACGTTTTCGAGACGTCTCAAAACGCTTCGCAGAATACCCTGCAGAGTGAATTGACTGTGTATTTAGTGAGCGAAATGTATTTAACCTCTGCAGCCAGACACTGGGTTAGTTGGAATGGCAAAGCCCCTTTTTTTTTACAACTTTTCAATATGGTTTGAGAATCTACAGCTGTGTTAAACCTCCCACACAAAGCCACACGGCGCTTTGCAAAGTCAAATACACACACACACACATACACCACACACACACACACACACACACAGGCCATCTCGTTCAGTTCGTTCATTCAAGTTCGTTTCGCTTCCCGAATTGTAACCTTGGTGAGACTGCTCCTCAGTCAAACCCCTGTCCCTGTGTTTGTCTCCCTCTCTCCCTCTGTCCTCACCCAACGCACTCTCTCACACACTCACACACACTCACACACACTCTCACCCACACACAGAGCTGCTCTAAACCCTCGAGCACACACAGCCGATTGATGGATTCTCTCTGTTGTTGAGGGTAAGAAAGAAAAGGGTGAGAGGCGAGGTTTCAGCCCAGTGACTGACTGGCCTAGTCCAGGCACATGTTTCCTGCTCTCTCAGCCTGACATCCATCCCCAACCCTTACCGTTATTCTACTCTCCTTCTCCTTGCAATCGAATCGTGCCAATCGTTGCTGTCACTGCACAAAACGCACAGTCACTACACTCTCCGATGTCAAATTCCCAGCGCTGTGTCCAGCACAGGGATTGTTATTGTTATTTAGCTGGAGTTATTGCCCCAGGTGTAGTTACAGTATGTGTGTGTGTGTGAGAGAGAGCTCTCGCTCCCTCCCAGTCACTGCTCCTCGTGTCCCTGCTCTCCTATGAGGCCGCAGTCACAAGGTGCCAGACGGGGGTTGGCTCTCCCTGTATTTACCGGCCAGTTCTACCTCTCTGCCTGCAGCCAGGCCTCTCCTCTCCCTCTCCCCGAGGTGCACAAGCCAGGAACACCCATCACAGCCACTCACGACAAGCACTGTGCAGTGGAGGGCAGCCACAAGCCAAACGCCACGAAATTCCATATTAATCAATTCATTGATTGATTGATTGATTGATTAATTAATTAATCAATTCAGAAAAGTAACTTTGCTTCCAAATAACATATTCGCCTGTTTTTTTTTCTCTCTGTGGTTTGTTTCATTACAGCTCCCTACACTATAACTAGACCCAACAGGCTTCCCAACCGATCGCCACTTGGACCAGGCTCATAGCGTTTCACGGGCTCTACCGTACAGTGTAGTGACTGTCATTTTTAGGTGCATAAATTCTCGGTAAGAAACTGGAAAGGTGGCGAGGAGGGTTCCCGGGTGTGAGAGGCTGTCCCAGGGGAGGGGGTGTGTGCAGGGACACTGGGAAGGTTACAGGGTTAGCTTTACATTTTGCTGAATGATTAAATTGAACTTCGTTCAGGACATGTGAAAGTTGCAATAAATTAAGCACAGACTTGATCCATGTACACCCAGCACCACAATATATACAGACTCTCTATACACAGCACACAAGACACACACACAGTCTACATACACACACTATGTAGAATATATACTCCATATATACACACACAGAACAGAATATACATGCGCTCGATATATACACACTATGTACACACAGAACACAATATATACACATTCTATATACACAGAACACAATACACACACATTATATATACAGAACAAAATATATACACACTATACATCCACAGTACACAATATATACACACTATATATACACAGTACACAATATATACACACTATATACACAGTACACAATATATACACGCATCGCACTTATTTTACGTGTACACAGTATCTTAAACCTGTTGTTCAAGATGGAAAGGCTACAATAAAATAGGTAATACAATAATAATTAGTTATATTACTTGAGTTAATATCATTAGAAGAGAGCGATGGGCAACATTAAACGGGTTTACCCCCAAAGTCAATAGGGAGTGAGTGACGGGAGCAACGAGACTGGGCGCGGGATATAAAAGTCGGGTTGTGAGCGTTTCTGAATCTGCTGTTAATGCTGGCGATTCGCAAACAACTCTCAGTGTTTCTCCACACAGCCCGAGACAGGACTTCAGCCGTTATCTAGACCTGGTCACAGATGGAAATGTGCGCCTGATGTTTATATATTCCACGCGTTCTTCAAAAACAAGTAAACCCGATTCGAAAAGAAATGGGAAAAGAATTCACGTTTAATTAAACCACACAAACTACCGGCTTCAAACTGTAAGATGTAACAATGATAATAATACTCGCATTTGATATAGCGCATTATCCCGTCTCAAAGTTCTTCACTGAATATACTGTCGAGTGAATTGTAATTTAACTTATATCACACTGGCTCCTTTGAGTTGTTCATTAAAAAGAAATCTCAGATCCGTGGTGCGGTTCAGTTTGACCTAACTTTACTGAAGAAAAATAATAGGTTACATATAGAAGTCGTTGTTATCTGGGAATTTGTATCATAAAATAGTGTGTGACCGTGCAGTGTGAGTTTGCACCTCTGAATTGTGAGTTGGGGGTCAGGGTGTGATGAGGGAATTGTTTTGTATATAAATGTAAATCTGTTGTGGTTATTCGTTTTTTTTCCCCTCTCCCATCCAATTTGTTTGCACCTTTTTATTTTCAGTATTTTTTCACAATAAAATTTCCACGACTATTCACCCCGGACAGAGACAGAACGTTTTGAAACGAGAGGGAGAGAGAAAGAGAGAGAACAAAAAAAAAGTTCAGCAAAACAGCAGGAATTTACTCTTAGCATCTGACTGACATGGAAAGTGTGTGTATGAAAGACTGGGGTTTGGAATGAATGAGGCAGACACTCCATTTGTGAGTGGGAAGGTTTAAATTGACCCAGAGAGAGAGAGAGAGAGAGGGAGAGAGTGGTGAAACTGTGAAACATTTCAAAGATTTTAATTTTAAAATCCCATTTAATTTCCGCCGTCTTTCGTTCTGGAATAAATCTCAGTAATCTCCAGATAACAAGCCTTTCTTCACGATTATGCAGCTCACTGTTTGGTCAGCGAATTTTTTTTAACGTTGTACTGAACACCCTGAGTTCCCCCACCCACTCCCACACCCCCACCCCACACACACACACCCCCACCCCACACACACCCCTTCCCCATCCCTAGTTAGTTGCACATTAAGCCACGGATAGCTATTGAAGCCACAGAAGGTAGTAAAATAGAAGAGTAAAATAGTAAAAGTTAAGACTTTAATGGTTTGAAGGCACGTTCGGTTGGGATGGGGTGGAGAGGGGGGGGGGGGGGAAACCTTTGAAAAAAAAAGAGACGAAGTTATCTTCAACAACCTGAAGATTTTGCGTCTCTGGAGAAAATTGTGTGACAGCACTTCGGGCTGCATTGTAGGGGCCGCTGTTAAATTTAGTGCCCTTTTTTATATTAAAAAAAATACGCCTCTTGCTCTGCTCCTGCTCTGAAATACAGGTTCCATTAATCTGTAGTTGGTCTGATTTCTGCGTCACATGACGGGGATGGGTGGGGGTGGGGGTTGTGGGGGGTGAGGGGGGGGGGGGGGGGGAAGTCTCCACACTGATAAAATTCAGTGTTAAAGTCAGAGTGCAGCAGCCCCTGATCCGCTACTCGGGCGTCTGTTTGCAGGACAGGTCCTTCTCTCTCTCTCTCTCCTCCCTCTCCTCTCTCTCTCTCTCTCTCTCTGGGCTGTGCTGTGCCGAGTGGATCACTTTTACCCTGAAACCCGGGCTTATTGGTGCTCCTTGGCCTATCTGTGTGCGGGCAGAGAGCTGCAGTAGGTAAGCTAACAGCCACCTTGGCTCCCATCTATTTCAATCAACTTCGCAAAACCCCCCAAAAAAACAGGGCTTTTCTTTTTGTTTTGTCTTTAGTGATCGCTGGTTCGATTCCAAAGCGACTTTTCAATCGGGAGGATCAATTGAATACGTTTCCGAGTTAGTTGTTTTCCTGATTGACACCTTCTGTTTCTTCCAGAAACAAGTGAGTCAGTTAACGTTACTCCAGATGGCTGCATGTTAACACACAGCTGTTTATTTCTCTGGTTGTCGGGGATGGGACAGACTCACTCTTGACCCATTGCTCTATGTGGAGGAAAGTGTTTGGCTTGTGTTTATCCCAAAGCCGTGAAGATAGAGAACGCTTTTCCTTCCCCCACCCACCCCTTTGTATTCGGCAAGATGTTGTGACATGGCTGGATGGCTTGGCTGTTAAGAGAAGAGTTGTCCTGACAAGAAGACACAGACTGGCAATAGGAAAGGGGTAGCAAGAAAGCAACTGTGGCTGGAAGGGAGGGCAGATGGACCAGCAGGACACAGCACTGAGACACACAGACAGACAGAGAGACAGACAGACAGAGAGAGAGAGTGTGTGTGTGTGTGCGAATGAAAGCACAAGAAAGAGGGGTTGGATGAGCTATCAGAGTCTGGGTAATGGAAGGTTATTTTATCTATTCGAATTTTATAGAGGCACAATATAAACAAAGAGCCAATTCGCAGGGAGAGGCGGCATTCAGATGTGTGTGTGTGTTTCTGTGCACTGGAATCCACACAAGATGTTGTTAGAAGTTAAATCGTGACATTGGAGTGCGAAGAACCATTGATTGTTTTTAATAATTCACCCTGTGTCGTTGCTGTTTAGGTATATTACCAGTCCCCCACACCCCCACCATCCCCCTCCCCACCCCAGTCGAACGGGGAGGACTATTGAGCAGGTCACAGAGCGCACTAAAGTTATTGCTGAGATGTCTGAGGGAGGAATGAGAGGATTCTGAACTGGCTAATAAAACGCGGGGTTGGGAACTGGAGGGAGATATGCTGCTCTGACTTTTGCAAAGTTTTTTTTTGGAGGGGTGGGGGGGGGGGGGGGGGAATGGAGGAGGCTGTTTTAAACCGCTTCATAAAGATGGCGGGCTTAAGGCCTGCCTTTTACTTACTCCATTTATATTGAAGGCATTTTTACTGGGAAATTTCAATATGATTGAAGCCAGCGTTGAAGCCTTCCTCAAACCAATGCAACCATTTCCCATTCCCTGTGGCCTTGCTCCCTGTATATATATATATAATTATATATATATGGGTTGAAGCGTCTGCTTTTACACATTAATCACCTTGAAATCTTACTGTATGTTGCCTGGATCCCAGGAGGTTCATGTGCTGACTTACAGTATTGGGACATCGGGCTTCTGTCCTCAATCAGACCAACTCCCCAGCAAACTGCCCTTACCCTCTAACTCCCCAGCAAACACACAGCCCCCTGTACCCCTCTTACTCGCCCAGCAAACACACACCCCTTACCCCTCTCAACTCCCCAGTAAACAAACAACTCTTGACCCTCTCAGAGTCTGGCACGCACTTTGCCTGGGAAAATCCAGAACAACAGGAAATCATTAGAAAGTAATTACCAAGAGGTAGAAAAAATATTTCACGTTAATATTTATTACACGTAGACCTGGAGTGATACAAATCCTCGTCCGCTCAGTCTGACCTCTCGCCTTGAAATGCAATAACTCGTATTTCACATCTTGGGTATGAACAGACCTGCTTTCTCAAGACCATCTGTGGGTCCACCCGCCCGTTCGCTAATTTACGCACGACTACATGAGAGATGGACATGACTGAGAGGCAAATTCAATCCAAAATGTTTTTATGTATATAGAAGAAAGGCACCGTTTCCGATCTTGCTTTTAAGACGGCCTTTTCTTTCCTGACTAATCCGGGGTGACCAAAAAGTCTTATATTTTTTTCAGCTTAAAAAAAAATTATCATTTCTTTTAAGACTTATCAGACATTGTAATGGGATCGCGACTTTTTGGTCGCCCTGTGTGACTGCCGGCGACAGACTCTCGGTTCACTTTCACGCTGTAAGTAGGAATATTCTTATTTTAAAATTCCCATTTAAGGAGGAACATTTGTAGGCGTTTTTGTCTTAAAGGAGCGAATCGAACAGAAAGGCGCAGATGCGATGGGAGATCCAACAACGCTTTTACAGCGCGGTTTCTTAATTCAGAGAATAATATCATCAACAAAATATTATTCCCCCATATTAGGGATATTTAACTGTGAATGCGGGAAACTTCTGGCCTGGAGTTTACTCCCTCTTTCCTTCCCATTTCACAGCCGCCAGCATTTGCATGGTCGTTGTGGTGTTTTTTAACTTTGAAGTAGTTTTCAGAAACTTTTCTGAGGCAAAAGATTAAACTGAATTCCAAGTCCACACTGGATTCAGCGGTTTGCCAAACTGTGGACGTTGTGAAATGGGAAGAGAGTGAAAGCAGAGGCAGGAGGGGCAACGGGTTAGCGACCCTCTCCGCATGTGTAAAATCCAGGGAAATAATCAGGCTTTCTGGAATTTACAAGTGAAAAAAATATACCAAAAATTTATCCGCGAAAATGCAAGGATTATTATGAACCAATATCACAAATGACGGTTAATTATTATTGTTTTATGATAAATCACTGTTATTTATAATAAATACACGTATTGTTGTTGTTCTAAAGTAAATAACCATAATTTATTACTATTTTATAATAAACATTATGTGTTATTTTATAATAAATAACCACTATTTCTAATAAATAAATAAATAAATGCATTATTTATACGTTTAACAAATAACTATTATTTATTATTATTTTGTAAGAAATGACTATTATTTATTATTTCTTTTATAATAAATAACAATTGGAGGGGAGGTGGGGGTCTCTCTCCCTGAAATCACCAGATGAGATTTAAATGGAAGAATTAACAAAAAAGTCTGAAAAGTTTTGTTTGACGTTTTACGCTGTGAACTTTAGGTGACAATGTGACAGAGGAATTCTATTCTACAAAATCAATTCGTAAGTTAAGTATTCACACGCTGGCCCGCGGGCCTGGCTATCCCTTTAGTCATTCCTGTGTAAAGATGGGGAGAGGCTAAAACACACACACACACAGTCTTCCTCTCTCCTTGTGTTGGGCGCAAACTGGAGTTAACGTGGGCGCCTCGTTAATTCAAAAAATAATAATAATGTTGGCTACCTGTCTGATGTCAGTCACAGTCGGAAATAAACAGCTACTTTCAGAGAGGACCTTCACGTTAGTCTTAACAGCGTCTGGTTTATACCTGAGATGATGATAAACCCTCTGTGCAGGCCCAGGGAAAGCTAAAGGCGAAACAACAGCTGAAGATTGTGCTGCAAACTCGTATTGTCTTCATTTAAAAGACGACAGAGCTACTTGAGAACCCAGTTGGATTTTTTGTTGTTGAAATTTGATCGAATGTGATGTTCGAGGCAGATGTTTGAGGTGTTTTCCTAATCGTTAAGTCTTATGTTAACTCGGTTTAGTTGTGAGTACAATAATAATACTAGTATACTACTGATAATAATCCTTGCATTTGATATAGTCGCTATCACGTTTTCGAGACTTCTCAAAGGACTTCACTCTACAGTAAATTGACTGTATATATTGTGGGCAAAACTTTCTTCATTAAAGTATCAGTGACACAGGGAGCTGATTTAAACGTGTATACTTCCCCATGTCTGCAGCTCTGAAGTTATGAATTACCTGTGTGCATATTATATAATATATTATAAAAGAAAAAATATCCAATGATCAAACCAATAAATAGTCCTTCACAAATAAATGATAGAGTTACGATAATATAACCCGAGCTGTGTGTGTGTGTGTGTGTGAGTATGTGAATCTGTGTGTGAGTAGGTGTGTGTGTGTGTGTGTGTGTGTGTGTGAGTAGGTGTGTGTGTGTGAGAGTAGGTGTGTGTGTGTGAGTATGGGTGTGTGTGTGTGTGAGAGTGAGTGTGTGTGTGTGAGAGTGAGTGTGTGTGTGAGAGAGTGAGTGTGTGTGTGTGAGAGCTGGAGCCGAGTTGCCTCCAGAGTCAGCATCCCTCCCCATCGCAGCTCCCAACTCAACTCTCTCCTCTTCAGTCCATCCTTTTATTCTCTTAATTAACGCACAATTTCATCCTGGTCGAAAAACCCGCGAGAAACGACCCGCGTGTAACCACAACCTGTGCTGTAATGTTTCAGATCGCTGTGTACAGCTCCCTCTGATCGCACGTATTTTCTCTGTGATCTCCTTCCTTAACAAAGGAATCATATCATTGACGCTGAATTGTCGCTATAAAGGTGCAGGCGAACAAAGTGAACGGCAAGGAAGGAATAATCGCCCAGGTTTGGTGCTCACGAATTAAATAACTTTGCCAATAAGTTCCCAATCACAGTTCCTAATCGCACCCAAACAGGCGTTTACATTCCAGACTTAACGTTTATTAAAACCCCAGGTGGAGGAGGCGGTGCAGATGTGAAATGCAAAGCTTTAAACCTAATCTCTTTATAAATTAATTAAAACTGAGCGCGTCTGTTCCAAAGCCCAGACTGGGCTGTAAAATCCCCTTTGTGTCGCCTTCGATTGGGATTTTTGCCCATATATTTTTTTAGAAATATTGCATTTGAAAAAATAACCCAATTTGATAAAACAAAACGTGTTATTTGAAAAAAAATATTTATTCGGCACTCGAAACAGAGTCACTCCGCTTGACACTATATTCTTGTGAAGCGCTTGGGGACGTCTCCACGACGTGATAAGGCGCTCTATCAAATGCAATAATTATTATTGTGATTAGAGCTTAAGAATTTGCTAGGAGGGAAAAAAAACAAGGTCCATCTAGTTCGCCTTTCACAGTCCTGGCAGTCGCTTGACATGATGTGTCTGTCCCAAACTATATGAGAGCGTAATAATGATATTAATAATAATATTAATAATTATTGTTATTGTTTGAGACATGTCAGCGTCTGTGTTTGCCACAGAAACGTTGCATTAAAATGTGCGAAGACTCTTCTGTGAACGGAAGAAGTCCAACTTCAGTTAGGAAATTGTGTTCAGTCAGAGAGCGGGATCCCGAGTAATACCCATAACAACTATATTGAACTGCAGCTCAAATATACAATATTACATTAATTACTTACAAGAAAATACGTGTATAAAATCTAACAAATCCTCGAGTTCACCTTTCATTGGGTGAACAACAAACCTTCGAAATCAAACAGTTTTTTTTCACTCCCAATGTTTTATTGTGACTGAAATTATTTTTGTTTGTCTGTGGCAGTTTTGAGTTAAGCTCCTTCTACTCAAACTACAATCATTTTAGAGGGTATTATTAGGGTTAGGGTCTAAGATTATTAGACCCTAATTCTAATTATTATCTAAACATACTTTGAAGGAAAAGGGTCCAACGTGAATGAATAGCCATAGCCCAGCCGCGCACACACAATACCAGCGGTGGGTTTAATAATAATAATAATAATAGCAATAATAATATTAATCCTTGCATTTATCACGTCTTCGAGACGGCTCGTAGCGCTTCACCTGATATATTGTATATTCACCTGGATTGACTGTATCTTTTGTGGGCGAAACGTATATTTTTTTTGTGGGCGATTTCTTCACTGAACACACATAGTAAGTAATTCTCATGTCCTAATAATGCAATACAATAGCCGACCAAACCTCCAGACAGGTTCCTCGAATACATATTTGTTTCAAATAAATTATAGTGTTTAAAATGTAGAATAATGGTCAGCGAGGATGCAGAGAGCAGACTGACTGACTGACTGACTTAATGTTCACAATAACCATTTCTAATGAAATCTGGTCACTGAGCTCAGAGAATGGGTCGGAGCAGATCTTTCTGGGCTGCAAAACTGATGAGTAATATTTATTTGCACACGATAAACCGGGCGTAAACCCGTGTAAGAAATGCAAAATTAATACTATTCACCTCCTATCTGAAAACCGCACCTTGACATAAAATAATCCCGAAATAAAGGGAAAAAAACGTGAGATTCTCTAAATGATTAAGTTTAGAAACTCGATATATGTGTGTTAAAAAAAAACCTCTAAATACAAAACGAGGAACTTATATAAAAGGTGTAATACACAATTATTATTAACCTGGCTGAAGTTGTCCTTACACTGTTTAGATTGGTCTCTTTGACACCGTGTTAGGCTGGAGGGGAGTTGATGCCACGTCTCCTGGGTTTGAGTCGGGTTTGGGTATCCGCGTTTGGTACATTAACAATTACTCTTAAATTTTTCTTTAAAAAAAATCACCTTGAAATCATTGAAAAGCCCAGGCCAAGGTGTGTTGAGAGGCTATGTCCCTCAGGCTTGGTATAGCTACTCCGCTCCCAGCCTTGACACTGCAATGGCGCAACACACAACACAGCCTGTCAGGAAACCCTGTCTAACAAAACCTAATGGGACCCAGACCCATCTCTTGTTGCCTTTCTTCTACACTTTACGACCCTCACCCATAATGCACAATACTCTTCATTTCCTCGTGATTAGATGCCCCGAGTAAATGATTTCCGTCCTCATTATTCCCCTCAAGAGCTTAACGTTGAACCCTGACGAGTTTGCGTTCTACCTGCTCCCAAGCCTGGTTTGTAACCACAAATGTTTTGGGAGAATAACTCTTTAACGTTGGCACATTTCCCCTGTCCTGGGGGGAAAGTTGGGGGGGGCGGGGGGGGGGGGTGACTATTTTGTGTGTCATTGCAGGAAAGTGTTTTATTAGTCGATTTTCTGCCTGTATGTGTCCGAATGATCATTGGTGACCAGCTCCGCACAGCTCTGCTTTGCTGGTGCCCAGAATGTCCATAAATTGCAGTTTGCAACTCAACGGATCTGAGAATCCCGTACAACCCCCTCAGGCCGTTCAAGCTCAAGTTCAGCATATTCGCCCACAACATACACAGGTCCAACCGCTTGACAGTATATTCTGTGAAGCGTTTTTGAGACGTCTCGAAGACGTGATAAGGTGCTGTGATCAAATGCAAGTATCATTATTATTATTACTATTATTATTTGTTTTATTCTTCCCTTCAGCATTTGCTTTTTCACTGAAACTTATTATCTTCCAAGCAAAGTGAGTGTGTGTGTGAGAGAGAGAGAGGCGGTTTTGGTCACAATACTGTCCAACCAATGTCATGAAATGGGAAGCTTCCTTGACCTTTTCTTTTCTTATGTGTCTCAAAGGGAACTTCAAGCGCTGTACAAAACCTTTGTGTTTTGCAAAGGCCGTTCGTTGGTTTCTGTAGCTGTTGTCTTACTGGTGGAATGTGGTGTCCTCGTTGTTTAAATACAGATAAACGAGTGGATTTGACCAGGAATGGCTCACATTGGGAGCCAATGGACAGGAGGGCGGGCGGCGTTGTGTGAAGTTCTATTCCTGATGTGTGTGTGTGTATATATATATGGACTGGCTCATTCCAATTCCCAATCCCATCCAGCCTGGTATTCCAGGCATCAGGACTGTGGGCAGAATGGGACACCTGGGACCCTGGGCTGGGGTGAGGTGAAGAGATTTGGGCTGAACAAAACAGACAGAGGAACAGGTTTGGGTTTCAATAGGGAAAATACGGACAATAATAATCTTTTCACGTCTTTCACGTCGGGAGGAGGTCTGCAAGCGCTTACAGGATATACTGCAAAGTGTAGTGACTGTATATTTTTGTGTGGGTGAACGGTGCTTTGCAGAAGAGTTGTTGTAAAGGGACAATATTGTTATTATTATTATTATTATCTGGGCTGGGATCCTAAGACTTTGGGAAAGACGTAAGTAGACGGGTTAGGAAAAAAAGAAACTAACATATGCGAGGCTTCCCCAGAATCTGGCTGCCATGTGCCGCGTTGTGTAGTGTTTTTACTGAGTTAGAAAATGTGCCGTAAATGCTGTGTACAGAGGCGCCAGGGGTTGTGAATGTTAAATGTGTGGTTCGCAAAATAACCCGCTGCAAAAACATTGCAATGATCTTACTTAAAGTCCAGGTTTAATAAAAAAACACACACCATGCGGCACAGTGACTGTGTTGTTCAATAAATTAGTCCCCAGATTCTCACTGCTGTTTCACACCCCACACCGACTTGGACTAAAGCGCTTCGAATATAGTGGCTGTGTTAACACTGATGGTAGTGTGGTAATAATAATAATAATAATCGTGATAATAATAATCCTTTTATCTGATGTAACGCTGGGACGCTGCTGTGCGCAATTGGCTGCCACGTTTAGCCCAGAAAATGTACAGTCAATTCACTTTATAGTATAATCTGTGAAGCGTTTTAAGACGACTCAGAACAACAAGACGCTATATCAAATGCAAGGATTATTATTATTATTATGATTACGCATTTCACATCAGGAGGAGGTCTCAACGCACGGCAGGATTTACTGTAAATCCTGGGCGCTATATAAACGCAAGTTGTTATTATTGTTGTTGTAAAGTGTAGTGACTGTGTTGCGTTGGCAAACCGCAACAGCCAATTTGGGGCACAACAGTGTCCCGCACACACTCCCACACACACACACAAACACACAGCCATGGAACTGGGTTTAGTGTCTGACCAGAGGCACCTCAGACACAGTAAGCAGTAACATCCCCGACACTGGGAGCTCAGAGTAGCCCTCAAACTCCCGAGAGTCCGCACCTGTAGCCAGGCTGCGGATTTGGGGGCTGATGTGGTGAGACAACTGTGAGAGGAAATGGAGGATGGAGTTTTTAGTCGTCGCCCCTGTAGCTCTGAGCAGCCCCCGTAGCGCCGTTTCTTACTGCATTTGTTACAAGGTGTGTGTCTCGCTTTGGGTGATGCCCCCAAGATGCTGCTTCTGGTCACCCGGCTTTACCCCTCAGTACAACAACAAGCCGGACCCTGGGAGTGGGTACCAGACAGCCCAGCCCCCTCCCCACACCCCCCCACACCCCACCCCACCCGAGATCCGCCTCTTCAAGACAACTTTCACCTTCGCGTTGTTATTTATGTTATAACAATCCATCAGCAGCAGGAGGAGGAGGAGGAGGGGGCGTTTGAGCGGTTGGGATAGGGTTAGTGGCCGCGCCTGGGGAGCTGTGGTTAGTGCGGCTGGGCAGGGCAGGGCAGGGCTGGGCAGGGCAGGGCAGGGCTGGGCTGGGCAGGGCAGGGCAGGGCTGGGCAGGGCAGGGCAGGGCTGGGCTGGGCAGGGCTGGGCTGGGCAGGGCAGGGCAGGGCTGGGCAGGGCAGGGCAGGGCAGGGCTGGGCAGGACTGGGCAGGACTGGGCAGGGCAGGGCTGGGCAGGGCAGGGCAGGGCAGGGCAGGGCTGGGCAGGGCAGGGCAGGGCAGGGCAGGGCTGGGCAGGGCTGGGCAGGGCAGGGCAGGGCAGGGCTGGGCAGGACTGGGCAGGACTGGGCAGGGCAGGGCTGGGCAGGGCAGGGCTGGGCAGGGCAGGGCAGGGCTGAGCTGAGGTGGGGTTGTATTGATACTGGGTTAGCGCTTGTGTAAGTTCCCGTTTGTAATCTCTTCCCTCCAGTTTGTACTTCATTTCATTTCAACCAAGGAAATGAGTATCACAAACAAAACAAGAAAAGAAAAAAAACCCCAAGAGCTTTTTGGAGCACAATTACAGTCAGTCGGTGTCTTGTAACGGAATCAAATAGTTTAATATCGAATTAAACCAAGTTAATCTCCCACCTCCCCGCATCTTCCACACAGCTGTGCTTGTAGCAGCCCAACTGAGGTGAGGTGTTATAACAATAACAATAATAATAATAATCCTTGCATTTGATACAGCGCCTCGTCACATCTTCGAGACGTCTCAAAGCACTTCGCGGAATATACTGTGAAGTGAATTGACTGTATATTTTGTGGGCCAAACTTGGTAGCCAATTGCGCACAGCAGCGTCCCAGTTTATTATTATTATTATTATTATTATTATCATTACCACACTATTATTACAGTATTTTGAAGCTGAGACTCACAATGGCTATTCGTAACCAGTCTAAAAACTGTACTGAGACGATGTCGCTTCACTGTGTGTGTAAGGCCTGTCCTTTCTCCCCTTTGGTCCTCTGTTGTACAGGGCTCTCTCTACATGTCTCTTGCGGGGAAAAGTGCTGTAGGTTATGGCAAGAGCGAGTGGGGGGCTAATCTGTGGCACTTTCCTTCTCTCGCGGCTTTGCTTTCCCTTCCCAGACCTGGAGCTTGGAATAACTGGAGAATTCTCCCACAACATATACAGTCAATTTACTTAACTGTATATATTCTATGAAGCGCTTTGAGACGCACCTCATCAAGTGCAAGGAATAGTATTAATTATGATTGCACGCATTAGTTGTCGTTCAGCTCGTTGCATCGCATTATAGTCGACTTCATTTCAAATCCGAATCGCGTTCAATTCTGAATAAAACAAACCTTAAAATAAAATACAATTTTAAGCTATTGCAATGAACCTTTTTTTCTGTTGCTACAGCCCCCTCTCCCCTCCTCTCCAACATGGTGTATTAATGTGTGGATACACAGGCACAAAGCGCTTGGCGAAATGGCGAATCAGACGCCGTGTAAACTATCAATATTCATAAACAATATGCTTTGTAAATTCAAACCAGATTCTACATTTACATGTAAAACAATTAATTTAAATGCAATGCCAACGACTGTATCAAAGAGTTCGTTCCCAGGTCTATTATTGAATCTCTTTATACTGTACCTATTTCAAAAACAAATTGAATGTTAAATGTTAAACCACACACCCGCACAGAAACAACACTGCTAAACCTGTTTTGCTCAGGATCACACTCGCTTTACAAGCAGCAATCTCGCTGTCTTCCCTTTAGTTCACAGCCTCACATCTGGGCGACCACATATTAGCTATTTTCTGCAGAATGCACCTTTCAATTATTGTGTCGGACATCCGCTGTTTTGCGCTTCTTTGCATGTGGTAAAATATGTACAAATTGCGCCAAATCGTTGGCACGTTTGACAGCAGAAGTCAAATGTGCCCATATATATATATATATATGTATATGTGTGTGTATGTAGAGATGCTGAGGTTTTGTGGTGTTTAGTTTACGGTCAGGAGCTAACAGCAAAGCACAACAAACTGCAGCTCACATCACAGCGGCTGAGATACGCTGGCCTTGTATTATTATTGTTATTATTATCTGAATATTGCATTTGAGTGTCTTAAAGAATCATATATATATATATATATATAGTTAGATTAACTGTTAACGATATTGATTGGCTTCATTCATGTCAGCCACATTGAATGTGAGCTGTGGGGTATGGATTCGCTCATTACTTTGTCACTTGTTCTTTCCATATTCTTCATCAGCCAAACCCAAAGAATAGTCGACCCGAATATCCAGGGGGACTGTCTCCCCGGGTTATTACCGTTAGAACCGTGTCTTTCTGTTGCTGAACACATTATATATTGAATCCAGAAACTCCCGTTTCTTTCGGAAGTTAATATGAGGCGCATCTCACAAAGTTTCGCGTCTGGGCCAAATCACACCCAAAACGGGTCTGTGCTCACACACACACAGCTCTGCTCTCACACACACAGCTCTGCTCTCTCTCTCTCACACACACACACACAGCTCTGCTCTCACACACACACACACACAGCAATGCTCTCTCTCACACACACACACAGCAATGCTCTCTCTCACACACACACACAGCAATGCTCTCTCACACACACACACAGCAATGCTCTCTCACACACACACACACACAGCAATGCTCTCACACACACAGACACAGCTCTGCTCACACACACATTTCTGTGCTCACACGCACACACACACACAGCTCTGCTCACACATACCCACAGCTGTGCTCACATACACTGTGCTCAGTGAGGGTTGTGTGGTGTATCTGTGTGTGTGTGTGGGGGGGGGGGGGGGTGGGGGGTGGGAGAGGGGGGCGGTGGTGGTCGTCGGTGAAGCCAGGAATCGCTCTCACTGACTGTGTGATTGAATAATTAAGCGCTGAGGTTCAGGCGGTGAACGATCAGTGGTGGAGTGCAAAACGCTTTTCAGTCCTGACAACTCGTTTCTCTTCCACAAGTGACCCACAGGGACACAACCGCTGACAATGACAGATAAAACGAGAGTTTCCGTAAAGTGATAAATTTGTTAAAAATCAAATTCTACGATGAATTCCGCAGGGGGGTGGGTTTTTTTTTGTAGCCTCCACCCCCACCCTCCCACCCCCTCCCTCCCACATACAGATACACAGTGATATAACAGGCTGTCAGACAGAATTTACAAACCCTGAGCTTTAGTTACGCGCTAAACAGCAAATCCGTCCTCAGAGAAGCAAATGTGAGTAAATATGATTAATGTCAGGAGCTCTGCTCTGCTCTGCACAGCTCAGCCCAGGGGGAATCTGAGCTGCATTTTACAGTGAGGCCAAGTAAAGTGGTCGCTAACGTGGGCATAGCGACGTTTCCCTTCTGTAATTATCCAGACCCTCAACACAACACATCTACACGGTGACCCCTCACACCACCCCAACAACTCCCCCTCTTCCCCCACCCCCCCACCCAAAAAAAAATAATCCGTGATAACTACCGTATCATCTTAAAACCAACCCCCACCCCCCTCCAAAAAAAAAATCAGCATTTTCGTTTAAAGCATTATTAGCCGTTGTCACGGTTATTCACGACTTTTTGTGTAACCTTTGTCGATATTCAATCGAAAAAAAAGAGGAAAGAAAATAGGTTTGAACCTCAAGATAAAGGTGGTGCGACCTCACCACAGCCTGCGTAAATCAGGACTTTTTTTTCCCTCCCCAGTTAATAAGAACCACGTTTCTTTTAGATAAATCTTTCATATTTTATTGATTCTGTTCAGGAGAGATACCCAGAATGGAAGGTAATATATGCACATATATATATACACACACATATATACACACACACACACATATATATACACACACACACACATATATATACACACACACACATATATACACACACACACACATATATATATATATATATATAGAGGAATCAGAGATTTACAATTCCCTTTGCATATTTAATCCTCTACCTCCCGTCTCTGGATAATGTCTGACTTCTTTATTTGCGCTGGTCTCGGCTTAAATCCGTACAGGAAACTCAAGGAAAGCTATGGAAGACAGCTCATTTTTATTGTTTTTTTTTGGGGGGGGGTCGGTGGTGGTGGGGGGGGTTGGGGTTGGGAGTAAAAGTAGGCAGTGGGAAGCCCGGAGGGAATTGATGCATTGGAAACAGGCGCGGATTTGCAGTTACAAAGCACGTTTGAAACTACCTGGGCATGTCTGCTCTCACACATTCCAGCAGTCAATCAGTGGTGCTGTAACAGGTCT
Source organism: Callorhinchus milii (assembly GCF_018977255.1). Lineage (NCBI taxonomy): Eukaryota > Metazoa > Chordata > Chondrichthyes > Chimaeriformes > Callorhinchidae > Callorhinchus > Callorhinchus milii. The sequence goes on along the minus strand of NW_024704751.1, from coordinate 7,752,862 downwards.
CCCTTCCTTTGCAACTTGGCATAAAATAATCAGGAATTCGAAAAGCCGGCGCTCTCACTGATAGACGCAGTGTCTTCGTCTTCCTCTTCGACTGTGCTTGTCCTTGAGTGTATCCACTATTCCCTAAAACTCTAAATGTGGTCTAGTTTTTATCCAACTGTAACATAACATAATAATCCTCGCATTTGATATAGAGCCTTATCACGTCTTCGAGATGTCTCAAAGCGCTTCACAGAATGTAATAATAATAATAATAATAATAATCCTTGCATTTGATATAGCGCTTTTCACGTCGGGAGGACGTCCCAAAGCGCTTCACAGAATAGACTGTAAAGTGAATTGACTATATTTGTGGGCGAACGCGGCAGCCAATTGCGCACAGCAATGTCCCACAAACAGTCGTAGATTGAAAATGACCAATTTATTATTGTTTTATTTTATTATGTACTGTAAAATGTAGTGACTGCATATTCTGCGGGCGAAACACGGCAGCCAATTGCACACAGGAGTGTCCCATATTTGCCTACATTATACTCTGTCCTCTGCATGTAAAGCCTGGGTCTATTTACATTCTTTATGGACTTGCCCACCTGAGCTGTTGCTTTTAGAATTCTAAAACCTGAGCGTGAATCTGAATGCCACATCACTCTGTTCCACTTCTCTCTGGTTCCCACCATCCAGGGTGCCTTATTTGTCCTTGATCAAATAGTGACTATCTTCCGGGGGGGGGATGGAGGTGGGGGTTCTCCTTGGAGCTGAAGTGGCCCCACGGAGGATGTATTTGGTTCTGATATTCTGTTGCCAAGATTGCTCCCTTGGTGATGAAGGCATTGAAGAGGCTGCATTTTGTGTGAGATAGCGTCGGAAGTGGGTGATGTGGAGAAAGTGAAGGAGTGCAGTCTTGGGCAGATGGTGAAGGAAGGAAAAGCTGAGGATCAAACTAGACACTGAGGTTGCAGACAGGTTTGAGGAAGAGAAGAGCAAGAATCCATATTGATCTGCAGACATTTGGTGCAATGTTATCCTATGTGAAAAGCGCTAATTGGAAGTGCTTGAAGTTTGAAGCTATTACTTCCCTCCGTTCTCTTTTTCAATAGTGCCATGGGATCTTTAACATCCATCTGAACGGGCAGACGGGACCTTGGTCAACATCTCATCTGAAGGACGGCACCTCTGATAATGCAGCGCTCCCCCCCGCACTATAATGGAGTGACAGCCTAGACGATGTGAGTTCAAACTTCTGAAGTGGACTTGAATCCACAACTTTCTAAACCACTGATAGACACTGAGTTACTCTCTCACTGAGCGACTCACACTGAAAGTTACTTAGTCACTCTCACTGAAAGTTATCAGTCTCGTGTTGCTGTGTTCACCACATCTTAAACATCAATTGGTTTTTTTCATAGATAATCAGATCTGTACCACTGCTTGCTATTGCTGTGTCTTATTCTTACACCTGACTCCTGTCTATCACCAGACCAGAGAACTTGATTACCGAAGAGCTTGACCCCACCAATGTAGACAGGGGTCTTTAAACACAGAGAAGTGCCATTTCATTCCAACCTTGTCATAGTAATAATAATCCTTGCATTTGCTATCATGTCTTATCACATCTTCGAGACGTCTCAAAGTGCTTCACAGAATGTACTGTAAAGTGAATTGACTGTATTTTGTGGGCGATTCACGGCAGCCAATTGCGCACAGCAGTGACCCACAAACAGACATAGATTGAATGATCAAATTATTATTATTATTTTTTGAAGGAATTATTACCCCCGGAAAAGCGATCCACCAATTGACTAACAACCGGGTTCCTACTTACTGCTGGGTAAACAGAGACGTGTGGAGGAAGGAAACTTGCCCAGCGTTTCGCTCTGATGCGAGTCAAACTCAGGTCATTCACTTGCGAGGCGAGTGCTCTAACCACTGAGCTGCAGGACTCCAGGGATGATCCTAAATTGGAACAAATATCTGCCAAATAATCGGCAAAGGGCATAAACTAAATAATCTATCAAAGTGCTGCAGTCAATATAGAAACAATAACTTACATTTATTTTGACCTCAGAGCACTTGATATCATTTAGAAAATATTTTTCTCCCATCTCCAGTCCATAACTTATCTAATTTTGATTATTCAGGAGGTTGGTTAGTTGAAGTAACACCAAGGTAATGTTTTCCTGTATTTTAATGAATACTTTATTGAGTTATTGGTTAGGGGGTGCAATAGCATTAAACTTCCATTGATTGGGGAAAGAAAATAGTTTCAGACTTATTTTATCCCAATTTCTTTCTTAAATCAAGCCAATATTTAAGTTTTTTTTTAAACACATACGAAAGGGACTGAGATAAAGATCCTTAATAGCTGAGTGAGACTGTACAGAGAGTAATACTTTTGGGAGAGGCACGAGATATGGTTTATATCACAATTCTTAGCATTCATGAGCAAACTTCATCAATCCTGAGCTACAGCCAATGCATGAGGGGAATCAGACTGAGTTTATCCATGAGGGGCACATAAATCATACCCGACAGATCTTCAGAATTGATTATATCAGAAATTAAAAATTAATTTCTAGAGTCAAAATTGTGGCTTTAACAGCACACTGCACTATGTGCCTCCTCAGTGCACACTTTGTGGTTTGACTCTAGGTTAGTGGGGAGCATGTCTGCCATCAGACCATGGTAGGATAGGAGTTCAGGACACTGTTTGGAATATTCTTTTTCAATATATAAAAAGATAGTTTTAGCATTTAAGCTGTGCTGTGGTAACGTCTCATCCTTGGAGCATGTATCCAGGTGGGGAGAGTTACAGAGTGTTACAGAGTTACGTAGAGCATTACGCAGACTCACAACCCAACAGAAACTGGGAATGCCCCAAGTGTGAAAGACTCAACTTGTAAATACTGTATGACTTAGTTCTAATCAGTGACCCACAATAAAAATCAACACTTGCGACTGATGACCCTTGTATCTTCCAATCAATACCCTCGAGTCCCAATGTCCTGGGCTCAGCCACTCTTCCTGGTAGTCTATTCCTGTCATTAATTGCCCCCTGGGTAAAAAACAAACTTCCTGGTGTCCGTCCTGAAATTGCCCTTTACAGAATTAAACCCCTTGTTTTATTGTCTTGATGTGTCCAACAATATTGATCTGGCTTTACTTTTTCAATCCCATTTAAAATGTTGACTGCTTGAGGATACTGGTTAACCCAACATGGGGATTCTATTAAATGAATGTCCATTGGAGTTTTCACAAAGTGCTGGGCTAGGATCCAAACAATTGTTTGAGGAGATTTAGTATAACTTGTCCTTTCTGAGAACAACAGGAAGCAATGCTGTAGAGCTCAATGTAAGGCTGCTGTTCCCGAGACAAGTTAATGACTTGAGTTCTGGGATAGTTACGTGACTCATTACCAAGCCAGAGGAGTAAATACACAGATTTTATTGATGTTTATATAAAAGGAACATTCAGATGAGGAAAATCTTGAACTTGTTAAGATGAAGTGCTTAACTAGATGGTAGTCGTTGCTGCAGTTATTGTCCCCATATCTTAAAAGGTGCTGTTCCTGGGGGGGGAAAAAAAGGGCAAAAATGGCCATGGCCGATCACCAAACCTCTAATGGATGTGTGAGTCTGTGCCAGTGACCACAATAACAGTGACCAATAACACGAGGGGTATTTATGGAGGGGGTATTGATGTGTTACGAGCAAGTGGCAGAAGGTCAAATTGTGGCTTAGTATTGCTTTGGAAAGTGGGGTTGTTGAGGTTGTTTCTTCAATGGTTTAGACTCCGAGGTTAGAGGCAGCAACAACAACAACAACTTGCATTTATATAGCGCCCTTCACTCCAGATGGAGTCTCGGAACAGTTAGTCAAACAACCTAAAGGTCATCCACCCGATGACTGGCTTAGGAGAAGGTTAGTTAGAGAAGAAGCTGTCCCTGAGCTCTGGGCGGGGTTGGGGGGTGGGGGAGAAAGAAAAGTTGCAGTTCCCACAGCTGATCACCCTCTGGTGACACCTGATGAAAATGTTGTGTGGTTACACCTCAGGTCAGGACAGGTCTGCTCTGATCCTATCCCTCCTCTTTTCCCCCCGCGGTCAAATGATCTGTAAGCGATCAACCCCGAGAATGACTGTCCCCAATTTCTGGTAGAATTTCATCCCTGAGAGAATGGTGGAGTGATTTAGGAAAGTGAATCAGGACTGACTTTTGCTACCGGCAAGTCCTGTTTGCTTCAATTTGAAACAACAGCAGCGACCACTTGTGTTTATATAGCGCCTTTCACACGGGATAGCGTCCTGGAAAACATCCTGAAGTGTCCCGGCAGGTGACAGACAGATGCCCACCTGATGGCACGATTTAAAGGTGGTTGTTCGTGGTCCGTGCGCAGGGTGAGCGCTGATTCCTGCGCTTTTTGGTCCCTTTAGGAGATGCTGCAAGAGAAGAGTGTGACTGAGAACGACGAGAGCTTCCCAGCAGCTCAAGATGTCCACTCGGAGCACAGCGTACAGTCACCGAGCCACGGCGCCCCAGGAGCCAGCAGCCTGTCTCCAGGAAGCCCCCAGGGACACGACCCTGACCAGGTAAGACAACAACGATGACTTGCATTTATATAGCACCCTTCACTATATAAATTATTATTTATTATAATTATATTCACATGGGGTAGCGTCACGGAGCACTTAAGGACATCATGAGCTGTCGTTTCAGCCATGAGATCACAAACAGTGCGATGGAAAGCGGCCAACAATCACAAGGGAACAGCCTCGTCCTAGACATAATAACAATCCTCGCATTTGATACAGCGCCTTATCACTTCTTCCAGACGTCTCAAAGCGCTTCGCAGAATATACTGTAAAGTGAATTGACTGTATACTATAAGGGGGGGAGCTAGATGAAGACGGGAAGAGATATTAAGCAGATGCCTCAGGGGTCTGTACTTGGATCCCTTCCTGTTCGTTGTATATATTAATGACCTGGATTCGGAGGGAGACCCAGTGTAAGATAGTTGCATTTGCGGATGATACCAAGTAGGGGAGAATCTTTGGAGTGAAGAGTACGCAGCAAAGGTCCTACAGAGAGCGAGAGAGAGCTTGCAGAGGCAGGAAGTGAGGGAGAGAAAGACATAAACAGGAGATAGAGACTCATTCACAAAGTAAAGCTAGACTCGCTGCCAACAGCTTGCTGCTATAAAACCCACGTTCCCAGGTACAGCCTCCTCCTGACCTGGGCTGTGCCTTTTATTAGTGTATATATTATATATATAGAATATTTTATACATTATGTATATGTATATATATAGATTGCCTCTGCCACACACAAGAGTTTGTTCATCCTGTAGTGCTGTAGGTTAAATCCCGGTCATGTTGTCTGCTTGTTTGTACCTAAATAACCCTGACTGCTCCTGGGCTCACAGGTGACAGCTCAGGAAGCTGTCGAGTTGAGCGTTTGAACGTTACCTGCCTATAAAACACCTTGCTGCTTCTTTTTATATATATTTTTTTTACTATGTTCTCCTCTTTGCCTTCCTAATTTTCATTTTAACCATCTATCCCCATTTCCTCCTCCTCCGCCTCTTCGTCCCTCTCAACCATCATCACCCACATAAAGCCCACAACTTGCTACCTCAACCCCCTTCCCACCCATCTGCTGGTCACTCAGTTCCTCTGCCCCCTACTGGCAGTCGCAATCAGTGTAGGCGGTGCGGCTTATTTCTTGTTGCGGTGCCAGCCCTGAAACTTTGGTTCTGATTTTCAGAGCATCGAGAATATCAAAGTTTATCTGCACGAGAAGGAACTCTGGAAGAAATTTCACGAGGCGGGCACAGAGATGATTATTACCAAGGCTGGCAGGTAGGTTTGACACACACAGGGTTGTGGGGGGATGGGGGGGGGGGGGGGGAGAGTGACACTGTCCCCTTTTGTTAATGTATTCAGTACATCAGGTCATGTCATAAAGCAGGCGGGTGATTTCCCCCCCACCCCCACAGCCTTAACATCCTTCTTAAAGTGCCTAAAATTCATCGCAGGGCTCCAGTTATGGTTTAACCAATGATTTCTAGAAAGTTATTGCTTTGTGTTTGCACTTTTTGCCCCCTACGTATAAAACTCACAGCTCCTTCTACTTGTGCTACCATGTCTCCGGACATGTCTATCTGCACTCCCAAGTCCCTATGCCCCCTCCCTGTTTTTTTTTCCTACCAAAATGAGTCATTTCACATTTCACTTCATCAAACTTCATCTACCACTTATCTGCCCATTGTGCCTATCTATTTAAGCTCCCCTGCAGTCATTTGCAAATCCTCCTCACTATTCACCGAGGAGAGGAAGATGGTTGTGGTTTCAAGACCCAAATGTCACACAGTCAGGGTTGACACTAATGCAGTACTGAGGACTTTCTGGATTGTCAAAGGTGCTTTCCTTTGGATGAAATGTTTAAGTGACCTTCCATCCATATGTGTTCAGGCAGATGTTAAAGAATCCCACAGCACTATTCAAAAAGAGAAGGGAGTTTCTCTCTCCCGGTGTCCTGGCCAACAATCCCCCAAATCAAATTGGTTGCTCACTTCATGGCTGTTTGTGGGAATACTGTTGTGCCGCATTCACCTACAAGATGCACAGTCACTACACTTTGCAATGAATCCTGTGAAGCGCTTTGAGACGTCCTCCCGACATGAAAGGCGTTGTATCAGATGTGAGCCTGTTATTGTAACCCAGCAGCATGGCATGAAGGCCGGGTGCAAGCACAAGCCACTCCTGTCCGCAGTGCATTGAACAGCAGCTTTGGTGTTTGGGTCCTCGAGGCTCAGGTTGGCCTTGGATGTGGGGCTGGGGTCCCAGAATAACACGAAGCGTTTGTAGTGAAATGGACACAATCAGCTCAGTCAGGAGTCAAACTGAAGCGAAGACGCCTGAAAATAAGTCGGGATGGAAATACCAAGCGGTTGTGAGGGGTGAATACACAGAGCGGTCTGTACAGAGAGGAAATGGGAAAACAGGGTTTACTCTGTGCCGGAGTAAAGTTTGAAAACGTAAAGTATTTTGGGTCTCGGCCTAAGTGCAGATGGAAGTTGGTTTCTTTTCAGAGGAGAGCCATTGCACTGCGTATGTACACAGCCGGAATGAGCAATATCTTCTCGTTAAACCTTTAAAAGGACAGAGTATGTCTTTTTTTAATAATCCAGGAAACTAACAGTTCTTTTACACGCACCAATTAATCGGAGGAAATATTTCTATAAAAGCAACTCAGTCTTTTTAAATGCGGAAAAATAAAATGCCTTGGGCTTGCCTACAACACTCACAGATGCACTGGTTCCTGACAAACTGACCCTGGGATGTTTTGAATGTCAGTTAGTGTTTGTCTGCAAAACAGGGTAAGGCCTCTGGTTGGTCTGGCCTCAAAGGCTCGGTTCTCGCAGCTTCTCAGGGCTCTCTCACCAGCTCAACACTTCCCCTCAGCTGCTACCACGAGAGAGCCCAGTGCTGGGTGATTAACAGCCAATTACCTGGCCTGGCAGCCAGGCCCTGCCTCAACATGAGTTCCAGGAATGTTACAGGGATCAGGAGACCTGGAAACTGCTTGCAGCACTGGGTTTACAATACACTGCAACTCACATTAACACAGCGCCTTCACATCAGGAGGACATCTCAAACCCCAATTCATGTCAATTCCATAAATATTTATAGGAATGGAATGTGCGCTCTCTCCCTGGAGATGCATCCTGCTTGTCCAATTCCAGAGAGTGCTAGGTGCAGGTTGGCAAGAACCACAGTTTGGGGACCCCAGAGTGTGCGTTGGGATAACTGCTGGAATCTAACCAGCTAAAACCACATAACTTGCCATTGAGAGCACTGTCTGGCAGTCTTTTCCGTTGCTTATCCAGCTAGGATCATCCTACTCGTTAGAGTTTTGGCTTGCACGGTTAGCAGGAGTTGAGTGGGATAATTCCCCAGCCCCAAGCTTTCAAGTCCTCACGATGGGCTGGGCTGGGCTGTCATTGGCAGTTTCGACGGTTGCTCAATTAAAACAACTTTCTGGTGAAAGTTGGACTGTGTAGTGTGTTAGCGAGTCACAAACTCAATAACACACTAATATTACCAAATATTGGAAGATATCCTTATCTCAGGATTATGTGTGGATCAAGATAACTGTTTAATAACCGGACAGGGACAGATAGATCAGCCATTATCTTATAGAATGGCGGAACAGGCTTGAGGGGCTGAATGACCTCCACCTATTTCTAAGACACCAGTGTTAGGAATGTGGCTGTGAGTCCCAGTGAGCAGGTGTGGGATTCCCAGTTGCCCCAAATCAGTCGCTGATGGTAAGGGTTGTGACGGGAATGTTTGGACACTGGATTGTAGCTTTCAGAACTCATTAAGCAGCCGGTGAGTTGGAATGTTTGGCTCTCTAATGCTCCCTCTCTAGAGAGAGAGGCTGAGAACATGACAGTTACACTTTCCTGATACAAACAGGCAGAGTTCCGATATCGTTCCTATGTGGACATTTACCAGGCGGGCAGCGAGGGAGTCTAAGCCCGAGACCAGCCAGAGATTCTGCTCGCTTTACCACCAGCAGCCTACAGTGGACGCAAAAACAAACCAGTGGGCAGAGAACAGAAACAGCTGGTGTCATAGATTTGCTCTCGGCACAAGTGTAATTAAATAATTTTACACTTAAATAACATGCTGTGGAGTTAACACATTCCCTGCTTGTCCAAGGAGCATGATTAGTGAGGGTTAAAAAAAAAACACTCGACTCCCCAAGGTCAGTGATTCAAATGGGCAGAATAAGATGTTTGGAAATGCTCAGGTAACCAGGACAATGGGGTCAGAATGTGAGACACAGACACCAGGATAACCTCGACCGTCTGTGCCTTGGGTCATCCACCCGATGTGAAAGGTGCTGTGTAAATGTAAATTGTTGTCGTCATGTTGTTCGTCCTTCAAGAGTGAGCGAGTCGGTGCTCACCATCACTTGCACATTCACTGCCACACAATCCCCTGCTCACCATCGGCCTGTCAGAATTAACCCCAGTTTTAAAAAAAAGCACGAAAAGCACTTTTATTAATTGCATTCTCCGAATACAAGCCGAAAAATTCCAACTGCACCATATTCAGTTGAGAGGGCCCAGAGACTCTCAGCAGGTCAGACAGTTAAATCCCTGACTAGGATGTTAATAAAACACACAAAATGAAAACCAGAGATGGGGCATGGCAGGTAGATGGGCAGAGAAATCCCACAAAAGCTGAGAGCACTTCATTCTGCACAGCCTCCGCTACTTCAGTGTAACTGCGCTCCTTGAGTTCTGTGTGAACCCACTTAATAATGTCCAGAGATGTCAACAATATGAATCTCACATGCCTTTACTCCTTTTATTGCCATTAAAAAAGCACTTAAAATTTATAAGGCCAGGCTACTTCAGCTGCTAACTTTCAGGCATGTGGGCTGAATGGAGCAATAGATTAATTTCCAGAAGCTGATGTAATAAATGGCTGGGAAGGTCCATAGTCTCATTAGCTGTTGAGTTTCAGAACTGTGTCTTGCTGCTCTCCTCTCACACTCTCAGCGTGTGTCCTCTCAGAATTACTGTAAACTCCCTTCTCTCCTCACACACCCTCCCCACATGTCTGACAAGTTTTCCCGCTGCTGACTGAGGTGGATTGATCTTTGTTAGGTCAGGGGCAAAGGCCGGTAATTAGACTTGAGGTACAGATCAGCGCTGATCTTATTAGAGAGCCTGAATGGCCTACTCCTGTTTCTATGGATCCAGCTTAGACTCTCTGGGCTTTGGCTTGCAGGGTTAACAGAAAAATCTTCAGATTCTCCCACCCTCCCCTTGCTCTCTCTACAGGCGGATGTTCCCAAGTTACAAGGTGAAGGTGACGGGGATGAATCCCAAAACAAAGTACATTCTCCTGATTGACATTGTTCCTGCAGATGATCATCGTTATAAATTCTGCGACAATAAATGGTGAGTCTTTCACACACTCCCCTCGACAGGACACACCATACAGCGCACCCCACACCCCACACACCAGGCCACGGACAAGGGCAGGAAATATTGGTGAGAAATTCTTTGGGCGACTAATGCAAATTGAATTTGAATTGAAGACAAATCCGTCCTATGCATGAAATCTGACTGCAATTCAGCCGTCACTGGCGATTATCCTATTCACAAAAACGTTTAGCACAAAACGCACAGTCACTACACTTTACAGTATATCTTGCAAAGTGCTTTGAGACGCTTCGACGATGTGATAAGTTGCTGTACCAAATTGCAAGGATTATTATTGTTATTAATTATTTACACGCCGCTCCTGAATATTTGGATAGGCAGCTTGCATTTTGATTCCAATTTATCTCACACCCACCCCGATGCCTCCCGCTGCTCAGTGCTGTGTGGCTGGAGGTTTGTGTGACGCTGGCTCACTGTTTGCAGGATGGTGGCCGGCAAGGCCGAGCCGGCAATGCCAGGGCGGCTGTACGTGCACCCGGATTCGCCCGCCACAGGAGCGCACTGGATGCGACAACTTGTCTCCTTCCAGAAACTAAAACTCACCAACAATCACCTGGATCCCTTCGGACACGTGAGTGAGCCGTGGTCCCTGCCCCATTCCTGCCCTGACCCCGGCCCCAATACCCAGCCCCGCCCCTGCAACGCCGCTCCGGTCTCCGGCTCTGCCCCGCACCGCCCCCAAGTTCCGCCTCACCCCCGGATCCACCTCCGCCCCTCCCTTCCTGGTCCCCAGCTCTGCCCTACTCCGCCCCCACCCCCCCCCTGTTCCCACCCATGTCCCCACCCCTGCCCTGCCCAACACTGCCGCCCCCGCCAGCTCTGCATATCCCCAGGCACATCGCCTTGGAGCCATTTCTCTCCCCAACCCCCAGCCCCCACATCTAAAGAGACCCTCCCTGCTCTTATCAGAGTCACAACAAAAATTTACATTTACCTTTCATGTTGGGAGGATATCTCAGAACCTGGCAGCTAAGAGAGAGAAGGTGGCTGAAAGAAGTCAAAGATTGACTCTAATATCTTGTCTTCACCTACAGATCATTTTAAATTCAATGCACAAGTACCAGCCGAGACTGCATATCGTCAAAGCGGACGAAAACAACGCATTTGGTTCGAAAAACACTGCCTTTTCCACTCACGTTTTCACGGAGACTACTTTCATTTCCGTCACGTCGTACCAGAATCACAAGGTATGTTTTAGTCGCTTTCTAATTCCCACCTCCCGGCTACAGCCTGTCTTCACGTATCACGCAGTGAGCGAGTGTGTGTGTGATGTGTACGAGTGTACATGTGCGTCAGTGTTACGTGAGTGTGTGCACAAATGGGTACACGAATGTGTGTGTGTGTGTGAATGTTCTCTGTGTGTATCTGTATATGTATACGTGTGTGAAATCCACAGGTATAGGGTTAAGTTCCACATGTACGCAGATTACACCCAATTCCATCTCTCTGTCTCCACCCTCGACTCCAAGACCAATTGCCTGTCAGACATCAAGTCCAGGATGAGAGCTAACTTTCTCCAGTTGAATGTTGACAAGACAAAGGCTCTCCTGCTTGGTTCCCATCAACACCTTCCCACTTCAGGCGCTGACAGCATCAATCTACACAGATACACACTCCACCTCACGGAGCCAGTGCAGGACCTTAGTGTCTTGTTCAACTCCAAACTTTCCCTTAGACCACCATTCTGTGCTCTGATCCGTTCAGCTTTTCCCCACCTCCACAACATGATCCACCACTGCTGCTACCTCTCCTCTCAAGAAACCGAGACTCTCATTGATGCATTCATCACACCCAGAGCGGACTAAGTCAACCCTTTGCTTACCAGACTTCCCACAAGCTGTAGACCATCCAGATCTCTGCAGCTCGTGCTCTCTCCCTCACTAGGCTCTGTGAACCGATCATCCCCATCCTCGCCTGTCTTCACTGGTATTGATTTCCCCAGAGGGCTCGAGTTCAAGGTCCTCGTCCTAACTTTGAAATCTTTTCATGGTTTTGCTACACCCTATCTCTGTGACCGTCCAAAACCTTACCAAGAAACTACACACAGTCACTATGCTTTCCTTTCTTATTAATGTAGCGTTTTGGGGCCCATCTATTCTGGATACCTCTTAGTGACTGGATGTACTATTCCCATGGCGTGAATCGCTTCCTCCTCTCACAGTATCACAAGATAGACAGAATGAAGCAGAGGAAATGGAACTTATTGCTTTGGGAACAGATACCCACAGCTCAGTAAGGATTAAGTAACTTATAGGAGACAGTGCTCAGTGCTACCAGATGTGATGACAAGTTTGGATAATAAGACCTGTTTGAGGTGGTCAGGACAGATCCCTATCAACATTTGCCTCTGTTCAAAGCCATAGTTTACATTTTCCAGATGTTACTTTTCATTGCCTTCACCTGTTAAACTGATATCCAACAGAGCGCTGGACAGACAATGGATGAACGCACAGCTCATATTTTAGGGAGTAAAATATGTTATAAACGAACTCACAATAGGAACCAAAATGCCGAGAATCATTTGCTTCTGGGGTTGGTTATGTTGTGACTTTCTCTGATCAACGCTTGGAGCCCAGGATGGAGCTCCTTCAGGCTGGAGATTAAAATGCCCTCAGTGTTTGGTGGTCGCTCTGAAGATCAGATGCTGAATCCAGATGTGTTGAGAACATAGAAGGAACTTCATTCAATACAGACTCGATGTCAAATCAGGTGTTTTGACATTGAGGTGATTTACTTCAGTGTTTTGCTCAGTGTTTATCCTGGTAATTTTTCCTGGGGCTTTTAACCTGCGTTTACCTGGTGTATAATTTGGGTATTTACCCAGAGTTTAGTCAGTGTATGTACCTGGTGCTTTACACTCTGTTTTACTCAATGTTTATTCGGTGTTTTACTCTGTGCATTTACCAAATATTTATTTGATGCATTTACCCAGTGTTTTACTGTGTGATATCTAATCTTTACTCAGTGATTTTATCCACATTTGCCCCATGTTCATTCAGTGATTTTATCTGGTGTTTTCCATGTGTATTCACCTAATGTTTTACGCGGGGTTTTATACTGTGCATTTACCCAGTGTTTATTCTGTGTTTTTATCCCTTGTTTACTTGTTGTTTCACTTTGCGTTTACCCAATGTTTTTATTCTGTGTATTTTTCCAATTTTACCCAGTCAGTGTTTACTTTGTGCCTTCACCCTGTATTTATTGGGCGCCTTCGGTCTCCCTCCTACCCCTACACTCCACCCTTCCCAATCCCAACCCCCTGCTCGGCTCCTGATTGTCCAGCGCCTTGGGATGTCCTCCTGAAAGGCGCTATGTACATCACACAGAGTATACAGTTCAAGATGCTGGTCCTCACCTTCAAAATCCTCCATGGCCTTGCTCGCCCCTACCTCTGTGACCTCCTAACCCCCTACCATCCTGCTCGCTCCCTCTGCTCAGCGAGCTCCAGCCTGCTCCATGTCCCCTGCCTCACCCACCCCACCGTTGGCAGGCAGATCTTCTGCCACTCTGCCCCCATCCTCTGGAACTCTGCTCCGTAGTCCCCCTGCCTCGCCCCCTCCTTCAAGACCCTTCTGTTTGACCGTGCTTTTGATCACCCTCCTTCCACCCCATCCTCCATCCTCCCCAATCCCAACCCCTAGCACAGGTCCGACACACTGACTGTCCATCGCTTTGGGAAGTCCTCCCGACGTGGAAGGAACTATACAAATGTAATTTTGTTGTTGTTTATACAAATGTACTTTGTTGTTGTTATTCAGTGTGTTTACCCAATGTTTACTCTATATTTAAACACAATGGGTATTAGTTTACTCAGAATATTTACCTGGTATTTTACACTGTGTTTCTCTGCATAGTTACCTGTTTACTCTGTTTACACTGTGTCTACCCGGTGTATACTCTGTATATTTGCCTGGTATTTACTTGATGTTTACTCAGTGTTTTTCTGTGAAGAGCTTTGAGACCACCTTCCAACGTGACAATAATAAAAATCCTTGCATATATCAAATCAGATATCAGAAAGCAAATTGGGTGCTTCAGTGTGATTCCACAACAGTAACTTATGTTTAGCTAACACAGCACTAGAGAGCACTTGCCTGCACGCAAGGGAGTTTCGTTACCCTCACTAAACTGATGTTCACACACCAAGTAAAAACACTGAGTTGTTTGCTATGTTAGGTGTTTCTGTGTAGAACAGTCGAGAGTGATTTCTGTGAGAGATTTTATAATAAAGTAAATATTCTTACTGTACCTTGTGTCGCAGATCACCCAGCTGAAGATTGAAAATAATCCCTTTGCTAAAGGCTTCAGAGGAGGAGATGACAGTGACTTGCGAGTGTCCCGCTTACAGAGGTACGTTTGTCAGCAAACCACTGTTACAGACTGTGCGGCGTGGAAACAGTCCGTGCCAATGCTTATGCTCCACACAAGTCTCCACTCCCTCTATTCCCCTCTCCCGCATGCGAAGGTCTAGTTTCCTCTTGAATGCATCTACACTGTCTCATTCAACCACCGCTTCAAACAGCAAGTTCCACAATCTCACTACCATCTGCCTGAAGCAGTTCCTCCTAACTTCTCTTTTAGATCCTCTGGTCGCCAGTGTTGTATCAGTTCACAGGTAAAACAGGTGATTGTCATTAGAGGTAAATCATGTGGTCTAGCAAAGCCGATGGAAAACACCCGGAGGGTTGAAAGCTCAGCGAGGATTGAAAACGGGGAGAGAGGAGGCTGGAAATTGAGCATAACTGAGAGGTGTCACACAGCCACCATTTGTATAAAGTTGGTATTATTGCTGTATTTTGGTACTTTTTGCCCTGTGTACAAAACTCAGTACACCACCACTTGAGCTGCCACTTTGAGTTCTTAGGTACCTGCTTGAATAAATCCAGCTCTTCACTACGACCCATCCAAGGTGTTCATGATTGTCTGTATAAAGAGGTACTTCCTGGTTTCTCCTCCAACATTGCTCTCACATTGTTAATCAGAGGATATGTGGACAGATGAGGAACGAGAGTGAACCTGACCTCTATACAGCTGGAAGGAGGGGCGATGTCTGTGGAGGGAAGGAATCCAAATTTGAATCGCTTGAGGTTTGGTTGTATAACTTTAGGGATGAGGGAACATCTATTTAGAGCTTTCCTAGGGATTGAGTTAGGCAGAATACCACATGAGGGTGAGTTGGTTTTCCTGGGTCTGTGAAAGGAGGGAGCTTGGTGGAGCGATGGCCTCTTCTCATTCCAAGCTTCATGTCCTTAAATAATCTTTTATCAAACAGTGGTCTAATGTATCTCTAAAGCATCAATCTTTCCTCAGACCAGATATTCCACATGATTTGGAAACATTTGTTTTTTCTTTGCAGAGAATATCCAGTCATTTCAAAGAGCATCGTTCGCCAACGGCTTATCTCAAACCATGGCCAGTTGACGCCCAAGATGGAGTGCAGCACAGTTCACGGAACACAGATTCATCAGCACTATCCATACGAGAGCAACGGGCCACTACAACTAACCACGTCAGGCACACAGGACCTCACACTGACACCCTTCACAGCCCAGAGAGATTCAGGACTAATCTATCACTGTTTCAAACCAAGAGGTAACAACCTTTGACTAATAACAATGATCCTTGCATTTGATATAGAGCCTTATCACATTTACAAGACGTCTCAAAGCCCTTCACAGAATATGCTGTGAATTGACTGTATATTTTGTGGGTGAAACGGGGCAGCCAATTGTGCACAGCAGCGTCCCACAAGCAGTTATGGATTGAGTGACCAATTTATAATTATTTTTCTTAAGGATTTGTTACCCCATACTGAATATGATAATATCTGGTAATCCTTTCAGTCTTCACCTGAAATGTAACCGTGATGGCTACCATCCTCCATGGGCACCTGTCAATTGGTCACAGGCCGGTCCCACCACCCCACCCCCCCATTCCCGCAGTCAGAGCACTCTGTTGCTGAGAGGCAAGGGCTGGTTGGTGACCAGTCAAAGTGGCTATAAATAACAAAGTGAATCCGGCACAAAACCAGGATCTTTATATTTGGTCAGCGGCAGAAATAATCTGACATTGTGCACCTGGATAGGGCTCTCACCACTTCATAGCTGTTTGCTGGGCACTGCTGTATGCAAATTGGTTGCCAAATTTGTCCACAAAATACACAGTCACTACACCTTACAGTATATCCTGTGAAGCGCTTCAGGACATCCTCCTGACACAAAAGGGCACTGTACTAAATGTCGGCGATTTAAATATACTATTGTTATTATACCGAGGTGCCATCTGCGTGTTGAGGTGGATGTTTAAGATCCCATGGCATATTCGAAAGAGTCTCTCCCAGTGTCCTTGTCAACAATCCCTCCCCAAATAAAATTGGTTGTTCACTCCATGAGCCTGTTGAGTAAAAGGACAAGACTTTGCAGTCCAGGATAGTCTGAAGCTGGGCATGGAGGAGTTTGGTGAGCAGAGAATTGGTGTAGTGAAGCTTGGTCATTACGAGGGTGTCTGGAGGTGAGAATACAGCACCACAGGAGAGCTTTTGGCATCATAACTGGTGGCGTTCTATCGAAATACAAACATTCACAACCGATTTCACATTCAGTCCGTAGAGGATACCATCAGCGAGCTACACAAGTGTTTATCTAGCATATTATGTGTGATATTATTCTGCGTAAATTATTACACAGCGCACAAAATTGTTCACTGGAATACACACGGATGTGTGAGACTGTCTGGATTAGAAAGAGTTATTGTGCGAGTGACATTAATGGGAGTGTAATTTCCCATTACTGTGTGGAAGGTGGGAGGAAAGGGAATGATAAGGGAAATGAAAAGAGCTGTCAGATCTCGTCAGGGGAGTGGGGTCTGGAAGCTGGCTGTCAGCAATTAAGTTGGCTGAACTGATAAGCAGGTCTAATACTGATTGATGTTAAGAACCTTGGTCTTTGTAGCTGTACAGTAATGGTATTTTTATAACAAGAGCTGATACAATCCTTTCACTGCTCCTCAAGTTGCTGTTTCCACTTATACAACTCGATGGCGTACAATAAATAATCAAACCCAGCCCATCGCTCTCCTGAGTCAATGCGAACAAGTGTTGGGAGAGCACACAACTTGTTTTTTTAACATATGTTCAGCAAAGACAGAAGTGATCGGCACTTTTGATTCCGTATGGTGCCATGGAATCTTTAATATTCACCTGAACAGGCACAGACGGGATCTTAGCTTAACGTCTCACCTGCAGCATGGCATCTCTTCAATGTAGGACTTCCCCAGCACTGCACTGGAGTATCAGCTTAGCCTAGATGAGTTCCAAGTCCTGACGTGGAGATTGACATCACAACCTTCTGACTCAGAGGAGATATGCTATTGATTAAGCCAACTTGGCACAAAATGGTTTGCGATTGTGGATCACAATCAGTTGCAGGGATCAGTAAATCCAACTTTCCAAGTCGAGGAAGAAGCTCATCTGTGCTTCATATGAACAAATAGAAGCCACATTAACACATCAATGTTTGCCTCTGTGCGTGTACTTTAACCTGATGAAAACATGGCCAGTGAAACACTCTGTAACCGCAGGGGATTCACACCCACAAATCTCTAAGTCACTACACAGGGAGATAAAGCCATATTAAAAAAAAAGGTCAATGGGGTGTAGATACAGAGGGATAGAATATAACAAAGCCTTGGTTAGACCACATTTGGAGTATTGTGTCCAATTCTGGTCTCCACACCGTAACAAGGATAGAGTAGCAATGGAAAGAGTACAGCGTAGGTTTACAAGGATGAGACCAGGGCTGACAGGTTACTGCTCTCAACATAGACTGATTTTTTGGTTAGAGAGGAGACATTTAAAGGAGTGACCTAAAAGAAGTGTTTAAAACTATAAAATGGTTTGATAAGGCTGTTTCCACTGGTTGGGGGAGTCCGCAACCAAGGATTACAAATATAAGAGAAACTAGGGGGAATCTAAAAGAGGATTTAGGAGGAACTAATTCACGCAGAGGATAGCGAGACTGTGGACTCGCTGCCTGAAGCGGTAGTTGAATCAGATAGTGTAGTCGCATTCACAAGGAAGCAGCAATGACTCTCTTTTCCCTTTCAGAAGCCCACGGCCATCCTGAACTGCCCTGCAAACGCCCTTTCCTGGAAGCCCCCTCCTCCCTGGGAGATGAGCACTATTTCCGGCCCCCGCCCTACGAGCAGCAGGTGTTGAGCCCGCCGTACCGCAGCGAAGCCGACCTGAGGGACGCCTGTATGTTCTCGGGCCCGGGAGGCGAGGTGGGTGGAGCGACGGGGCACGAGGACCATCCCCAAGCCCTGGGCTGTAACATGTGGCCCCCCGTGCCCCCCTATGGCAGCTGTGGAGTCCAGACCATGGAGACGGTACCTTACCAGCATTTCTCGGCTCACTTCACCACCACGGCCATGATGCCACACCTGCCCGGGTTGCCCGCACAGAGCCCCCAGCCGCCTTGCGACCCTCAGTACAGCGGCTACTCCCCACCTCAGCACCAGGCCAGGAGCCGGGGGCCAGGGGGGGCCGCCTGCTCCCCCAGGGACAGGGTCCCTCTCCTGCCCCATGAGAGACACCCGTCAGCTCCTCACACCCAGAGCACTCGGGAGTTGCTCTTCTCACAGAGTCTATCGTTACCTGGCCAGTACCACTCCGGCCTGGGCACTGTGACAACCTGGACAGACAGCTGACTCAGACTGATACAAGCGAATCAGTGTGAATAGGAAGTGACTAGGGGGAAGGCTGGATTTTCACGGATGGGCACAGATACGTTTCACACACACACACACTCACACGCACACATACGGTTATTTCGTCCCCAGAGCCGGTTATTTTGCCCGCTTTTCAATATTTGTTTTGTTGCTCGACGAAGGCACTCAAAAAAACTCGATGGAAAATGTCCTGAGCTTTTGTCAAAGGGAACGAGTTAAAATCAACCGCAAAGAGGTCAGTTGGCGTAGCGGCAATCTCCAGTTTGTGAAGTTCTGTGACCACATTGGGAAATCTGAGCTTTTTTTCCAAACATTCTATAAGCCATGGACAATGCTATATATATTATATATATTATATATATATATATTAACAAATCAGTGTTTTTTGTACTTATATCCAGTATTGGAAACATATAAAGAACAATATCNTTTTTAATCACCTACATATGAACAATTGTTGACTGTGAATTCAGTGTGTGGAGTGAGGCATCCCATTGTGATCGCCTTTCCAGCAGCCTGCTCCATCCCCGTGATGCTGTGGCCAGGGTCCATCCAGGAAGGGTCCGAGGTGGCCTCCGAGACCCTCCTCACCATCCTCTCTTCCTTATGGGAAGCCCCCCATTGGAGCAGAGCGGCCCCCGGAGCAGGGGATGGTCTGGAAGGAACGTGCCAGTCAGAACGTCAGTCATGAACTGTCACAACATGCCTCACTGCAATTATTTTATTTAATCTTAATACTATTGAAGACAATTCCAGTTGCTGAATATGCCAAATATATATTTGCTTAATTACCCATGTTAGCTAGTCATGTTTATGTGCAAAATGAGACGCGACGAGAGTTTTTCTTTTAGTTTGAACGCGCAGTTTTGGGATAGGAGGTGAATTCGTTGCAAGTCTAGAGTGACGAATTGTTTACAGTCAAACAAACCTGTGTGAATCATGAATATAGTATTGATTTCCTGACACAGAGAGAACATAAAGTAGAGGAATACATTCTATATATGCATGGTAAATAAATCAAGTTGGCAAATGATTTGTGTTTCAGAAGGTATTAAATTCCTGTGAGAAAGCTCTTGGATATCCCTGAAATTCAAACAGTGAGAAACTCCTCCACATCCATCGTTTCTCCCCACCATACCTCTGCGATCTCCCAATCCAGCTGTTCCCTTTGCCCCAGCAAACACCGGCTTGTTTCATTCTCTCTCTTCTCACTCTCTTTCTTCCCCCCACCCCATCTGCCCCACCATCGCCATTTTGCCCCGACTCTCTGGAGCTCCATTCCCAAAGTCCCTCCGGCTCGCTCCCTCCCTTTCCTCCTTCAAGGTACGTCGAGACCTAACTCTTTGACTGCACTTACGGTCATCTTTTCCCCTCTCCACCCCACTTCCTACCCCCAGCTCGGGTGTCCAGCCAGCAGTGTTGAGCGCTTTGAGATGTCCTTCCAATGTGAAAAAGATGCTGTATAAATGTTATGTTTCTGGAAGGGAAACACAATAATATTGCTTAAGCAACCTGCGGACATTTCTCACATACAGCATCCAGCCCTCAGCAGTCAAAAGGTTGGACCACCCTGACCTAGAATGTGAGCTAAAAGTCCTGACGTGAGGCTTGAACCCACAACCTGCTGACTCTGAGGCGAGAGCACTACCAACTGAGCCAGACTGAGACCTTGCCCTCAAAATGCCCTCAAGATTACCAGAACGGACAGTGCATCCACTCAGTGAAACCTAAATCACAGTCGATGTGAAGCAAGTATCAACTAAAACGCTTAAAAGACAAAGATGAAAGTGCTTTTTACTAGTCTAGAGAGATTACTTACCTTGTCCTTCCTCTTTGATGGTGTCCTCAACATAAAATAGGTTTAGTACAGGTCATCAGATAGTTAAGAAAAATCACAGCGTCTTGTTATCATGACAGGATTTGTGTGAATTCTGCCTTCCGAACACGACGCACAAACTGTGTTCTTGGATGCTCTGTTTGATTCATTTCTTTAATGTTACATTAATCCTAATGTACGACTCAAACCAGCTAGGAGTGTCTCTGTTGCCTTGGACAACAGAAAAAAAGTCAGTTTCCTCCTTGGAGGCTTCCATCAAGAGTAAATGTAAATTGCATTGTATTGCCACTCATGTGGTTGTTTAGTCCTGTCAAAATTCATTTTAGACCCAATTTCCTTTAAATAGAAAAAGTACAGAGTCAAAATATGGCTGTACTCAGTAGATGGCACCAGCATTTTAATGTAATTTACACACAATGTCTGCACGGCACCTCTGTGGATTACACCTGGTGTCACATACAATTTTAAACATGCTTGAAACGCAAACTGCAAAAGTCCGAAGATAACCCTTATAAGATCGACGCTGATGCGTTCAAATTTGTCATTGTACACAATAAAGTGCATCTGAAAAGGAACATTACAGGAAAGAATTCTACTGTCCATATTAGGTAAATGGCTTTAGCGAAGGACTGAAAGGTGTTATGAACCCTGTGATTTTGTTACTCATTTTGTTTTTACGAGCTTGTTAGTTTACCACTTAGACTTAAAACATAGGCCATAAACAGCACCATCAGATGTCTGTTGCAGATATATTAAAAAAAACTGTAAGTGTTAACTAGTTTGGTGAAGGAATAACAGTAAAGGGTAATCTTTGGTGTCAGATTTCATTGCCTTCTTTGACGTCTGCCAGTGCGGTACCAGGGATATTGAGCAGTGGGCAATGCCAAACCGCTGCAGGAACCAACCAAACCTGGAGAAACAAGATAGAGCAATTAGCTATCACGGGAACTGACAGATTGGTTTATCTTGTGTGCAAATTAATGAAAACGACACGCCTGTAACTGTTAAAAAGGTAAAGACGAACTGTACACATAAATATGTTCAACAACAACATCTGCATTCACACAGCAAATGTCACGCTTGGAAGAACGTCTCAAAGTCCTTTACAAGGTAAGAATGGGAGCCCGAGCTGGACTGCACTTTGGGTCATCTTTTCGAATCTCACTTGGAACTCCAATAATGCACAACAACAACTTGCACTTATATAGTGCCCTCCACACAGGGCAGCGTCTCAGGGCGCTTATCAGTGGCGGAGCCTGACTCCGAGCCGGGGAGGAGGGGGGATGTGACTGTAAGCACGGTCAAAAAGGAAGATTTTCAGGCGGAACTTGAAAAAGAGAGAGGGGGCAAGGCAGAGGGATTGAGGGAGAATGTTCCACAGTTTTGGGGCGTAGTGGCTGAAATGTGAGATGACTCCAATGCAGTACTCGAATTGTTCTGTATTGTCAGGTGTCGTTCTTCGGATGAGAAGTTAAACCAAGACCCCATCTGCCTGTTCAGGTGGATTTCAAACATTCCAAGGCACCATTGGAAAAGAGAAGGGAGTTTTCCCTGGTATCCTGGCCAACAATCTCCCCAATAAAATTTGTTATTCACTTCATGGCTGTTTGTGGTACATTGTTGCTCGCGCAAATCGTTTGCCACATTCGGCCGCAAAACAGTCACTACACTTTACAGGTTATCCTGTTAAGCACTTTGGGAAAGTTCTCTCAACGTGAAAGGTGCAGTACCGAATGCGTGAATGATGATGATTATTATTATTAGCTTTGTCTTCTCAACTGAAGGACAATTTGTAGTGTCCAGCGAGTTACAATTTCAGAAAAAATATAGATTCGGAAATTGTTTGAGGCCCCAAATGGTCCAGGAAGGTTCGAGATCTGAACAGTTAACTTTCAGTAAAGTTAGCCTCAAACGCCGTCTTTCTTGTGGAGTCCTGCATTATGGGTCTTGATCTTTCACCTAAGTGCCTCAATTTTAAGATTTATAATTCTGCTAACGGGGTTTATCAGGTGTCAGCTTGTTTCAGTTGGTAGCACTCTTGCCCGTGGGTCAGAAGGTTGTGGGTTGAAACCTCGTCTTGGTTTTTGAGCTTGTAGATGAGGTTGATACTCCAGTGGAATGCTGGGGTGCTTTTGGATGATACTTTAAGATGAGGTCCCATCTGCTCGGGTGATTGTAAAGATCCCACAGCACTGATGGGTAAGGTAACGGAGTTTCTTTGAGTTTGCCTGTCTCCACACAAACTGGTCAATTCTCCTTCTGTGCTGTAATATTCTAAGGTTCTATTTGAACTTGGACCAGTTCAAAACCCAGTTATCAATTGGCTGTTAGCCGACCTGTGACTAACAGCTTCTGGGGATATAAATTTGAGGTCTAACAGACTCCAAGGTCACACCCTTGGCAATGGGAGTGCAGCTGAGTCGAAGCTCTTCAGTTCTTCAATGGCACGACTTCCAAGTCTGTGGGTTGTTACTCTCCCAACGTGTCTCCTGATAAACTAATAGCCATTATCATAATGGCTTCCAAGTGGTCCTAGCTGTTGGCTAAATTCCATCAATGTGTCCCAGATCCCTAGTTCCTTGGCTGCGGCAAATCTTCGCATGTGTTCTTCAGTTTGGGTCCACTTATTAGAATTCCCAGAGAACACTAGACCTGGCAAAACCAAACCGCCTGTGTGTTTCTCACTGGAATTGGAGAGTGTTAAACTGCTGAACACCACAAGGGGTTTGTAAATGTGTCAAGACATCTGGCTGACCAGAAAAACAGAGGAATTAATAAAGAATGAGATGGAAAAGAATGAAATTGGGACATGCAGAAATGTTGTGACGAAGCATTCATCTCTCTCTTGTGTAAATTTGGGAACAGAGGTGTTTAAAAGAACATAATGAAAGAACTGTTCAAACAGTAAGTTAATGTGAATACATTAGATTTGATATTGAGGTTTAAAACCTATCGGTTTCAATGGGATTCCTTTCAGGTTCTTTAACGAATACAGAAGTACATTGTGATGACTTGTGCGAAGATCACAAATCACCCATCTTTAGAACTCACTGAGATAGACTGTGGCACAGGCATTGCTACAACTTTCATATTTTATGGCAATGCATTTGGGATTTTCTTTTAGTTTGCTACTGGTTAACCTCTGCCTTTACAAATCGAGCTTGTTAGTGACACGCGAGCCATAAAACCCAGTAAGCAGAACAATTAGTAAAGGGTAATTAGCCCTTCGGGCCCACGGCTGATTAGCACCATGCGGGCAATAGATTCTGCTTTCGGAAACAACTTCGAACCTGCAACAAGGAGAAAATATTAAAATCTTAAATTTTCTCCAGACAATAATAAAAATAATAATCCTTGCATTTGATGTAGGGCCTTATCACGTCTTCGAGATGTCGTAAAGCACTTCATAGGATATACTGTAAAGTGTACCGAGTGCGTGTTTGGTGGGCGAAACGCGGCAGCCAAACACACCTTATCATGAACTTTAGATAACATATTTACGGTCATCTCCAAATGGAAAGTCCTGGCTCTTCAGAGGAGCCAATGGCCCCATGGATTGGGGGCAAAGCAGCAAAACACAGCCCCCACTTAATTCTTTCATTGTTATCACAATAAAAGAGAAGACGTTAAACCGTAAGGGATTCAAATGGGGTTGATAAAGTGAATGAGCAGAAGACAATGAACATATTAAATGGCTACTTCCTGGAGGTTTTTAACCAGGAACCTTGGCCCCAGAAAGCTGCAGAGACGGAATCAATAGAGATGTTTAAAAGAGACACAGATAGAACCTTGGGTGGTAGTAATAATAATACAATCCTTGCATTTGATACAGCGCCTTATCACATCTTCAAAACATCTCAAAGTGTTTCACAGAATGTATGGTAAAGGTTTTGAGGGGTGGGCACTAGGAATAAATATTTGCCAAGATCTAATAAACTCGTAAATAACAGGCTTAATGGGCTGAATGGCCTCCTCCTGTTCCTGTGTTCCTAAGAAAGAGCTCGTTCAGCAAGTGAAGCCTTCTCCGCAACACGTACAATCTATGTTAACCTGGATTTACCAGATTAATTTCATCTCATCAGGAAAGGTTAGAGAAGGATTCTGTCTGCAGATTCCCCCAACCCACGAAACAAATCAAACAAAACTCCAGCATCTCTCCCTCTATCCTAAGTTATAAAATCCCACCCACATCTTCACGGTCCCTGAGGTCTCAAAGTGTCCTAATGCTGAGTCCCGGCATTGCTCAACCTGTTGAATACAATAATTCTTGTATGAAAATAACATTATAATGATAGAGCAAACAGTTATAGATTTACTAAGAAGTAAATAAAAGACCTTATTCAATTCTTTACATATCACGTGAGTCAACATGACATATATGTTTTGCCCAAATATACAGTCAATTGCTTTGAGACATCTTGAACATGTGATATCTTATTATTATTATTATACGGGGTCCTTGCAAGAGAAGCACTTTATATCCCAAGCAGTTGTTCTGGTCGGAGCCCCATTTCTACAGCCATTTTCCTCTCCACTGTTGAACTCCCTCAGTGTTGTATTGCAGGTACAGTCTGTATTATGGATTCAGTTCCTGGAGTGAGGGCTTGAAGCCTGACCCCAAGGTGAGAATGCTATCATCTGAACCAAAACAACATATTGTCACCTTATTGGGAATAATTTATTTTAAGTTATTTTAATTAGATTTAATAGGATAACAAAGCAGAGGTTTGCTTTTCTTCATAACTCAGCACCTACAAAAACAAAGTTTCAAAGTTCTGTTCCATCCGTGTCTGTGGGGTGGAGGGGGGGGACGACATTATTCTCCTAGGTTAGAATTAAGAGATAATTTCCCAGTTTTACACACCTAGAATAACTCCAATTTCACCGCTGTAATTAGTTTCCATTAGCTTTTTTGACAGCTTTGTCCTCTTGCCTTCCCACCTTTAAGGATTTTATGGACATTAAATCCTAGGTTCCTCTGCTCTTCCCCTTTTAATATTTTGCTGCCCAATATACACTTGTTCTCCTTATTCTTCCTCCCAAAATGTATAACCTCACATTTGTCTGCATTAAATTTAATTTGCACTTCTCTGCCCAATCGACTAATCTGCCGACGTCACCTTGGAGTTGCTTACCATCTTCTTTATTGTTGTGAATTGCGCCCCTTATATAGGAATCCAGATCATTTATATAAATGGAGAAAAACAGTGGTCCTGACACCTGGGCACACCACTAGTTACGTCTCTCCATTGTGACTAACAATCCTGCGCTCCCATCCTCTGTTTCTTCTCCTTTACCCAACTTTCTAGTGCTCCGAGATGCAAAGAACCTATGTAAAGGGCATAATGTAACAGCAAGTTGTTGTTGTTTCTATCCACGTTGCTACCTTTTCTTCAAGTTTCACTGGGATCCCAGTCCTTGGATCTTTGGCATTCCACCCTCACTATAAAACCAAACATGATCTTGTAACCCAGTGATATAATGAGAAAGGATAGTTCAACATTACTTTTAATAATAGTGTGTTGATATAGACCCTTTCACATCTCAAAGTGTTTCACAGGATTTACTGTAAAATGTATTGACTGTGTATCTTTGGGCAAACTTGAAATATTTATAGTGAAATAGGCATTAATGCAAAACAAAACTAAAATGTAAGGATATTTCAACTCTTTTCCAGTTCGCTTAGAATTCTATAGGTGGGGGCAGGGAGGGATATGAGGTGAGAAGAACTCACAGTTATATTTTATCTAAAGTAAAAATCAAGCGAACTGCATGTGATTCAATTCATATCAATTATATAAGCTCAAAGTTCATAAAATTCCCAGACAACTCCAAACATTCACAATAATGGAGGCTCCGTTAAAAAAAAAATCCAGCCAATCTCTATTAAACAAGGCCCAGCAAATCCTCAGGACATCACAGAAACTGAGGCTGTCTTCTAAGCCAGCCAGACAGACTCATCTGGAGTTGATTTTTAAAGACCATTCTCTGTGTCCCACTAGTTCACCACTACCCAGTTCACACAAGGACTACTACACTCTTTCTAATCCCAGGCCAAGAGAGTCAGCACCAGTGCATTTTTAGGCTAATACATTTAATTCTACAGACTTGTAAAACAGCTCTTAATGGTATGCTGCCTTCATCCAAAAACTTTGGATCCATCTATAAATACTCAAAGTCTTAATAGCCAGTCCATTACAATACTGTTAGACCTTGTAAAGAGTCAATTACTGGATAATTTTGATTTGATCCACATGCGAGTAAAGCTGATGTCTTGTCACTTGATTTTCAATGTGTCTGTATTGAAATAAGCAGTCCTTTCCTTTCTTTGATCGAACTTATTCACGTTGCATCCCTTTCATGTTAATTCTATACTTTAACTGAGAGAAAATTCAAGCCAGACTATAAACTTGTAAACATCTGACATCTAACCAACTCAAAGCCCTTGTGTGCGTGTGTGTGTGTGTGCGCGTGTGTGTGTGGGGGGGTGGGAGGTACCATGGGAAGACTCACTTTGTAATTACCAGTAACAATGCATCTACAATGAGAATCATCTAATAACCTTACAAAACTGTATTCTGGAAAATGTTGGACAAATATACACGAGCAATACATAATAATAATCCTTACATTTGATACAGAGCCCTTCATGTCAGGATGACATCTCAACGCGTTGTACAGGATTTAAAGCGTGTGGGTAAACACAGCAATTTTTACACGGTCACGTCCCACAAACAGCCATGGACAAAGTGACTCATTTTATTCAGGGGATTGTTAGCCTGGACAACGGGAGAAACTCCCTTGCTTGTCGGACAGTGCCATGGGGTCGTTAACATCCATCTGAACAGGCAGACAGGACCTCAGTTTAACATCTGAAGGTCGATTCCTCTTCCAATGCAGTTCTCCCCCAGCATTGCATTGGAGACGATATGAGTTCAAAGTACCAACGCGTTGCTTAAACTCACAATCCCACGTGAAGGGCGCTATATAAATGCAAGTTGCCTCGCGGAATTTCAACCCTTGTATTGTTTCACAAAACAAGGCAATGCTCGACAAGGAGATTAAGGGTGTGACACACTCAAATAGGACTTTTGTTTTCGAGCCATCACACACCTTACGTGTGAGGACAACTAAGCACTCCAAGGCAAGATATTTTTGACATGTGAGCTTCCCCCATTCGCTTTGCCTGACAAAAAAAAAACTTTTAAATTTAACTCTAAGTTAGGACGTCGGCAAAAAGTGAGGATTGCACCTTTTCTAAAAGATCGACCCTTTTGCTTCTGTTTGTTTTGCCAGTCTGAATGCTGCGGCACAACAGTAATAACTGTTCTTTTTCTCAATCGTCTCGGATAAGCTCTTCGAGAGATTATAATGAGGGTCAGAGGGTTTATCAGGGAAGCGATGGGATCGGACTCTTTGATTGACAGACTTGAGGCACCACCCCGCTGCAAACATAAGATTAATAATTTCAGGAGCTGAGGCGAGAAGGCCCTCTGCTGTTAGGAACATGCAACGCTGGGAAGACTGTCAACAGTGCGCACACACACACACACACAGCCAACCAGAAAGGGAAATGTAAGCTCACCACTTGTTTGCACTTTGACATTGTACGATTTCGGGATCTGTGACTATATTTGTTTCCCAGCATTTATACAAAGTCGATGCAGGATGAAAGTGGCAGCGGGCACCAGACCAGACAAGCTGTATGATTGTTCCAATCAACAATTCCACATTTGAGGAGGAAACAAATGGTGATTTTTGGTTTGGAAGGTTTAATTTTAAGCACTGTAAATTTCCCTAAAAGTAACCCTCCTGGTTGAGGATCAAGGGACCAATACGATAACCATATTCTCATTTTCAAAAGGAGGTAACAACCATTCCCAAATTATGTAAATCCACCCACATTAAAGCCTATGTTTAACATGCCATGATTATTATGTTACAATGTCTGATATGATCAAACTTCAAAAAGGAAGTTCTTATTATAAGTTTTTAAACTTAAATAAAAATAATCTAATAAGATTAGACTCCAATAAGTTTGGAGTCATTATGGTTGGATACCGACTGCAAAATGTATGACTTTCATCAAGAAATGTTTCATTGAACAACACCGTACAACAGTAAACTTCTATTCTCGACAGGAAAAACCTAACCAGAAATTAAAGGTGTAAATGAGTTCTCTGGTGTGAATCTATGGCAGCTTATAGCCACTTGGCCTTGACCATTGGCTATCTCAAGAGGCTTCAATTCTTGCCACTGGCTGACACACTCACCACTTAAGTTGGAGTAAGTATATGCCTAGACTGACTCTGTGAACATATTTGAAGGGAGAGATCTTCGGATTAACTACCAAAAGCCACTACAAATCTCAGATAATAAATGTCCAGCTTAATCCTGATTGCAACTTTCATCCAGAATCTTAGACCTCGCCTCCAGCTGATGGTATGATGAAGATCAGGCATTTAGATTGGCAAATGCGGCTTATTGGGGTCTCGGTATTGGTGACTGACAGAGCAACTAAACAGGCTTGAGCATTCATTCTAAATGTGATTATCTGTCCAGAGAAGGAAGAAGACTAGCGCAAGGCAAACTTGTTTGTCGTTTTATGAGCTTAATCACTCAAAGCTCACAACACAAAGGCTTTTGTGGAACTGAAGATGAAACAATTTTTTTTAACAATAACCCTTCAGAATCGATCTGAAACATATCATCTGATCCTTTTTAACAAGAAAAGAAAATTGCAGTCGAGCCTAGAGTGGAATAAAAGAAAAAGACTGATCGTAAGTCTTGAATAATGATCCATAAGCAAAGCAAATCTGAGCAAAATGATTTTGAAAATATTCTGTTTGTTTAAAAGTTTCTGCAGTGGGTCTGTTTCATTGTGAGGTTACACCAGGATTGATAGGGAAAGTCCTGATCATATCAGTATCTATATTATATGGGAATAAACAAGCCACCACCCTCTGCGCCAGGCTGACACACACTGTGCCAGGCTGACACACACTGTGCCAGGCTGACACACACTGAGCCGGGCTGACACACCTACATACAATACCCAGGAACCTCACTGGATATTTTACTGGTCCCCACTGTGGATTCTGTTCCAGGCGCTCTGAGGCGCTATCCCATGTGAAGGCACTATATAAATACAAATTGTGCTTTGTTCTGTCTGTAGAATGGCCGGAATAGTTATGTTCTGGTAAAATACTTAGCGAGCATTTTAACTTTAAAAAAATGTTAAAAAAAAATTTTTTTATTGGGATTCTCCAAGTGTTCATCACCTGAATATTCAGCTCGATTGGCTTGGATTTACAAATGCGCCAACAGCTGGTGGGGGAACAAACTGGAAATGTTGTGACTTCAGCTGCACACATCACATCTTAAACCTGCCAGGAGGCAATGAATATACTAGGTGGCAGCAGAATTCATGAGGATTCTGTATGTAATATTACTACATTGCATGATGGATTTTGTACCATATCATAAATATTGTGTCAGAATTTATCAAATAAAGATAAAGATCACTTTCAAAGCTTTGGAGAGCTCTACCTTCATGTCCATGACTGGAGGGTAGGGAGAAAAATGAATTTTAAAAGATCCAGTGATAGTGTCAGTTTGGCTCTATCGATAATAAAACAATCATTCTTGTATTTGATATACAGTAAATGTGTATTTGTGGGAGAATGCGGCAGCCAATTTGTACAGAGCAATGTCTCACACAGCCATGAAGCGAATGAACAATTTTATTGCTCATCCACTTGATGGTTGTTTGTGGGACATTGTGGGAGGTTGTTGGCCAGGTTACCAGGAGAGAGAAGTTCTCATCGCTTTTCAGAGAGTGCCGTGGAGACGGGATCTCAGCTTAACATCTCAGGCGAAGGACAACAAAAGCAATATCCTGAGCTAAATTTTCTAGTCCACTTGATAACTTTACAAGTAGGTGTTACTTCAGATTTGCTATTAAATTGTGGCGTAAAGACAAATAACAATCGCCTTTTGTAACTCCTGACAATAAAGCCTTGCAGGGGTAACAGGAGCTGACACTTGCAGAAACCCATTACCGTGCTTAAAGAATATCCAAACTGAGAGTTCCATATATGCCACCTACACACGGAAACTCCTGTGTATTGGAATGCACTGCGCATTCTCTCCCGGGGGTGAAGCATCCTGTTTGCTTAATTCCAAAGAGTATTAGGCACAGGAATAATGGTCCATCACGTATCTAATTATGCCTTAAAATGTTTCATAACATCTACCGATCAGGTGATGGCAATTTGTACAACAGCCCTGCCCTTGGCTAACCTTTTGGACAAACAGCAGCTTCAACAACAACAACTTGCATTTATCCATCCCTCGGAGCACTGGAAAGCTCAATGGGGAACAGACCATGCCCACAGATCCCAGTTTCAGCTGTCAGTGAATTAAAAAGCAAATAGCAATCAAGGGTTCAGATCTCTTCATAAACCATAAGAGCAAAGTTTGAGTGGTTTACGTTTGTCATTACAACTCTCAGATTGGATTACTGACGATAATACACTGATAGGCGGCCAGTATTATAATATGCAGTGGGTAGTGAGGAGAGTGTTCAGTTCCAGTGCCTTTTATGAGCCTGTGTGATGTTCCATGAGTGTGCATCATGTGCAGAAGTGCAGAGTTCCTGTGACACCGAATCTCTCTTGAGGCGCCTGTTAATTTTGGATGGCACTATTTGCACAAGCATTCACTAACTATCACAACATATTATGATGTTCACAATCTGAATGGGTTAACACCATTTACACTGGAAAATAAACTTCAGAGTTTTACCGCTACCCTATTCCTAAAAAAAGCATTGAGAGCAAATGAAATTTCTCAATGTAAATAGTGTTTTGCAGCGGCTATTAAAGAGTAATGGTATTTTCACTAAAGCTGCTTTTGCTGTATTTTACATTTGCGAAAACCTTGTGCCTAATCCTGTGAGCCAAACTGTAATGAGGCTCAGCAAGTGGCTTAAGCTAGTTTAGGAAGGCAAACTAAGAGATTTAAGTCCACATTGCTGTCTCTAAATCTTCTAACTGGAAAACAATTCACAACTAAGCCCTGTCACTCAGCAGAATGTGATCGCTTTAGGCTATTGAATCGCCAACATGAATACTTGGCACCAAACGTATATGTAGGCGTAATAAGAGTAAAATGAAAACACGGGCATTTTGCAGTGTATTTAAACCCATTAACACATATTTATCAAGAACATTTAAACTAAAATATAAGGTACATTCTTTCCACTGTTTGCCCACGACATACGCTGTCACTCCACTTTACATTAAATCCTGTGAAGCTCTTTTGAGACATCCTCCCGACATGAAAGGCAGTTACGAATATAAGGATTATTATTCTTAACATAAGAATTTGCAAGGTGAAAGAAGACCCAGACCCATCCATCATCCTGGCAGTTGCATGACATGTCGTGTCCCAAACTATATATTGTATCCCCAGATATTTCCTAACCCCTCATTGTCCAACACTGTGGGATGTCCTCCCGACATGAAAGGTGCTGTATAAATGCAATTTGTTGTTGTTGATCATGAAGTCGATCCACTGGGAGCCAGTGAAGCCTGAAGAAAAGATGACAGGCATGAAGTTGCAAGTGGATAAGGTTTTGGATAAGCCGGTGCTGCTGTGGAGCTAGGAGGCCGGTGAGGAGGGCATTTGAGAAGCCACGTCAGGAGGTGATCAAGGCGTGCGTTTTACAGCATTGGATGTGAGACAGGGAGAGAGACGGATGATGGGGTGAATAACAGGAGAGCAAATCTTGGTCAGGGACTGGATTTGAGGGAGGCCAGAGCCAAGGATCACACCGGACGCCAGGTTGTGCACGGGCTCAATGTGAGACAGAGGTCAGGCAGGCTGAGGAACAAAGAAAAATTCTAATAACAAAAATAATAATTCGGTGTAACAATTTTCACGTCAGTAGGACATCTAAACGCTTCGCAGGATTCGTTGTAGAGCGGAGTGAATGTATTTTGTGGGCAAATGCGACAACCAATTTGTGAACAGTAATGTCCCACAAACAGCCATGAAGGATGGCACTTTCAGCAATCCAGTACTCTCCAAACACTCCTAGTGTTACTAACTGAGTCAGACTGACACACATGTATAAGTCAGAAAGTTCGAGAATAGCTTATTCATTTTTATAGTGTATATTCCTGTAATTTCATAGAGAATAATCCTCCTAAACCTGCAAAAAACACCCTCTTGAAGTGCCAGATTCTCAGCCCATACCCCTGTGCAATTCTCACCTGCAATTACTAGCACCCTCATGACACAGCATTGAATTCAACTAAAAAATATAAAATAAAACAGACTACATGTAGTATGAAGGAATACAAAACAAATGCTGCGTTTAAGGCAATGATTCGATCTCTCTGAACTACCGTGTATTCAAACCTTGCTCTCGAATTTCAGTGTCACCATAAATGCACGTTAGAATTCTGGCTTTGTAACTCTGTGCCAGCAATTATCCTCTGCACCATTATTTCATCAACAAGAGCTTTGATTGCAATTCAAAATGCAGCTTAAATTGAAAAATACAAAAGCTTAATCTCTTCAAATGGTTCGATTCGGAAAGGATAAGGAATTTACAAATCATTTAGCTACTACCTCCAGTATTTAGGCTGCTCTCCTTGATTAGATTTGGACACTTTGCATTATGAACAGAGTACACGTTACAGGTATTATTTAACATCATTGTTAACTTCAAATGTGTCACTTATTTAAAAACTCCAAGGTCAAGTACTGTATTGTAGTGCATCAGAAGTGGGTGTAACTATACATTGCACAAAGCTTCAAGGGAATCCCAAATGCACAAAACCAAATACAACCTTATTGTGAATGGTTTCCTCTTATACCTGGGTGAGCAAACCTTACAAAAATAATTTGGTGACTCAATCCTCGGCTGTTTGTGGGACGCTGCAGTGCGCAATTGGCTGCCGCGTTTCACCCACAAAGTATACAGTCAGCTCACTTTACAGTATATTCTGTGAAGCGCTTTGAGACGTTACAAAGACGTGATAGGGCTCTATATCAAATGCGAGGATTATTATTAAGTCACAGTAGGTTTGAGCAGGATTCACCCAGTGAGATGTATTTCCAGTAGGGATGTGATGTGGTAACTAGAATGCTTTATTCTGTTGCATTTTATATCTGCACAGCAATGATTCGCAGCTAACGATTCACTATCTGTACCGAGCATCGCTCTGATTAGCTAATCAAGCTTTGCAAACTTACAAAAGTAAGAATTATTTAAGGACGTTCATTTATTTTCATTAATAACACAAAGCTGGGGCGGCGGGTGTCCGTGCTTGCCCCTCCACGTTCACATGTCCACGCCCTCACAAGCTACCCCGCTATGTAAATGCAAGTTGTTGTTGTTGTTCACTGTAGCGATCGTTATATCAGGCTTTGCGTTGCTTCAATGATTGCTGTATTTGGATAGATATCAATTGGAAAAAAAATGTCTCAATGTTGAGTTCGCTATCTCATAATTCCATGTGGCAACTTATGACTACAGCTCACCAACCTTATTTGTCACTCTCAGTGCATTTAGGTACATTATCCTGCCCACTGGTCTCCCACGCAGCAATATTACAGTAGAAGCGTTTTGAGACGTCTCGAAGACGTGATAAGGTGCTATACCAAATGCAAGGATTATTATTTTTACATACAGGACAACGGATGTACTGCAAGCAGTTCTCTGTGATACAACACTGGGACTCTATTTTAGAGTTTATGCAACAAAATCCTGTTCCACACAAAGGCCGAAAGTATGTGTTCCTTTGATAAACAAGTTTTAGATATTACTGAATACACAACATTAGGTTTCACAGGGCAAGTCATTGCACTTTTTTTTGTTAAACTCAAGTTAAACTTTTTAGGATAGTGCATTCCACTTCCATGAATCTTTGTCCGTTTCATACAGAACTGCAGGTCTGATCTGAGCAAAGCACTGATCATTCTGATTTGTGTCTCAGATTTGGTGCTCTTATCACTCCATGCAATCGGAAAACACTCAGAAGTAACTGTGTACATATAGTGTCTGCTGCACAAACAATATACTGATACAATTAGTCAAGCAGGAAGTTATCAAGACAGTGTCTGACTCAGTACTTTACATGCATGCTTTACAGAGATATAAAATGTGATGCAGACAGTAATTTTTTCAATCTTCTGAGGTGCTGGGCATGTATCAAAGTGATTTAACAGATATCAGTCTGCCTGTGGGACAAGAGATGCCAGCGTGGATAAAGAATAGTTTAGAGATACACAAAACACGTCTCGCAGGAGGATGCGTTGTTTGCTTTCTGCAATGATGCCATTTGCCTCCTGCATGTGGACGATGGTTTTGTTGAAGTTATGTGGGCTGTAGTGTACACAACATAAAACCCACAGGTGGGAAAAAAAAACACATGGAAGAAAACATGGAAAATTTGGGTTTAACTCACCGACCAGAGGGAATCATTTGTCCCTTTTGACTTTATCAAAACTCATCATAATTTTAAAGTCCTCTAGGAGGTCACCCCTCAACCTGTTGTGTTCCAGCAAAAAAAAAGGTCCCAGTTCCTTTAGTCTCTTCTTATAGGCCAAACCACTCATAATAATAATAATCCTTACATTTGAGATAGCGCCTTATCACATCTTTGAGATGTCTCAAAGCGCTTCACAGAG
Source organism: Callorhinchus milii (assembly GCF_018977255.1). NCBI lineage: Eukaryota > Metazoa > Chordata > Chondrichthyes > Chimaeriformes > Callorhinchidae > Callorhinchus > Callorhinchus milii. Next base: position 7,717,576 of record NW_024704751.1, on the reverse strand, counting down.
TATAATGTAAAGTGAATTGACTGTACATACGCATCCCTCTATTGCCTTGATGACTTCCACGGATTCCGTGGATTCACCGCTGATAACTGAAGAAGACTGCGACAATCGGTCATGTGTGAAGCTCTTGGGTTTGCAAAAAAGAAGAGTTCACAGCTCTTGCTGGCAATGTGGACGCAAATGAGAAGTGCATTGCAAGGCTGGCAGATGAAGACGTCATTTGCCAACAAGCAGCTGAGGCACCTGAAAACAATGGTGAAAAGTCAAACAATGACAGTACTTGGCACATGACCTGCAAAGAAGCATTTAGCATGTGTGAAGGATTGCAGTCCTTTACCGCTCTTGCTGAGCCTTCGAAAGAAGTGGCAGTTAAAGCTATTTGCACAAACGCTAATCCTTAAAGAACAAATGTCGCGAATGAGACGGCGTATTCTTAAATAACACAGCAATTCTAATTACAGTATTTTATGTCAAATACATGTGAATGAATACTTCTGGTTTTCAGCATTTATATGAAATGCGTGCAAATGCTTCTAATGTACGCTCTAGGGTTTTGAAATCTACTTTCAGTTTCAATCCAGTCAATAAATGCTGCAAACTGTAACGAATGCCTTCTGCGTGAACCTCATGCCCTACGTTCCACCATTGGTGGGCGCGCTTTCAGCCACCACGCCCCAAGACTCTGGAGCACTCTTCCTCTATCTCTCCGCTTTGCCCCTTTCTCCCCCATCTTCAGGTCGCGTCTGAAGATCTTCCTATCCGACCTCGCCTACGATAACCTCCGCCACTGTCAATCGCTCTGGGACACTATCCTGCGTGAGGTGTGCTACATAAATGCAAGTTGTTGTTGAATGCACATGTGTAGTTCGTTCGTGTATCTCAAACCCCCCCACCCCCAAATGTCGACAAAATCCACTCAGTCCCTGCGACGTTGATATAAATGGCAGGACTGTATTTCGCAATATATTTCATCCTGTTTATTTAGAAATATTTTGTCAGTGTTGTGCCAGTGAATCTCTCTCTATACCTCTGCCAATGTAAGTGTCCTTGACATTTTCTGCGCCAAAAACTACGAAGAATGTAATAGTCGAGAGCTGAAACTCGAAAGAGCACAAGTCAGTTCTGCCCTAATCAAAAACAGTGACAGCAGTGAACTCAGAACAGGGAGTGATTCACTAAATGCTGTTAGAGAAAAAAAAGCCTTTTTGGAACCTGTGGTATTAAGCACATTCATTTAGGAATATTGCATGTAAACTTGCAGTAATGATTTACAGTGCTGTAAAAAATTACTGCATGCATAAGGTCTTTCAATATAGTTCTACTGCCAAACTTTCTGTTGACTCCACCAACAATGTTCCCTGGATGGCCAAATATTGTCTGTGGGGGACGAGGTGTCACAGTGTGTGAGAACACTGTATTCCACCTCTGGGTATGAGCCCAACTCCAAGGAGCTTATGGCCTTTTCTTTCTGTGAGTTGTTAAAGACCATATGTAAAATACACGTTGCCAAGTCTCGTATCAAATAACAGCTGACTGGGAGGATGCCACGATGCCACAAAAAATAATAATAAATTAATCACTTCAATCCCCGACTTTTTGTGGGGACGCTGCTGTGTGCAATTGGCTGCCGCATTTCGCCCACAAAATATATAGTCAATTCACTTTGCAATATAACCTGTGAAGCGCTTTGAGACGTCTCAAAGACGTGATAATGCGCCCTATCAAATGCAAGGATTATTATTATTAAAGTACTAACACAATCAAGGAATTCTTTTAACATCATAATCCTTGTAACAAAGCACAAAGAATCCGGGAATTGTTCCAAGGGAATCCATGCTTACTTTTCCAATAAGGAGTTTTTTTTAATGAAAGCTATCACCCTTGTGCAATTGGTAGCACTCTTACGTGCATCAGAAGGTTGTGGGTTCAAGCTCCACCTCAGGACTTTGAACACATATTATCCAGGCTAACACTCCAGTGCAGTAAATTCAAAGGTATGCAGAAGACGACCAACTCTACCTCTCTGCCTCCAACTCTCAATTCCAGCTCCACTGCTGTCCTGACGGATTGTCTGTCAGACATCAAGTCTTGGATGAGAGCTAACTTTCTCCAGTTAAATGTTGACAAGATTGAGGCTCTCCTGCTTGGCTCCCACCCCCGCCTACTCACCTCAGGCGCTGATGGTATCATGGTTCATTGATGCACTCCCCCACCTCACTTAGTTAGTATGGAACCTTGGTGATGTGGAAATGCTAGTCTATAGGTGTAGCAAGAACTTGCGTATTATTTTTCATAAACCTTGAAGAAAATAGAAGATTCTAATCGTGCACATTTAAACACGCTGCAAAAATTGCAAGCCAGAAAACATGTGATAATAGACAATTGTTTTAGTACCGTAAGGGTTAATATAACATGTCAAACAACGTTTATCGGTTTCAAGTCTGCCTCTGGGTCACACCATTTATATTTGCCTTGGTACATAAGCTTACTTTGTCCTTCAAAACCAACAAAGAAAGCCTACAGCAGGGTTTGAATGATACCCAATACTGTACTGCCCTCTGCAGTAAAAATACACTGCCTTCAATTGCACACATGGATGGAGGAGGCACTTTGGCTATTTTTTCATCAATTTAGACCTTGGTGTAGAACTGGGCAGGGACCAGGCATTCTCTATGCTTTAAATATCAGAGATTCATTATAGTTCTAGTAAAGGACGAAGTGGATGGCCTTTTTTATTGTCCTGCACAAATATCACATCTAATGATCACACATAAAGCTGGCGAATAGTTTAAATGTATTACTTTCATAAACTTTTTTTTATAGTGCAAACCTAGTTACCCTTTTATGATGTCTACAGAATAAACCGAGCACAAAACTACAAAGTTCTTTTGTTTGGGGAATGAAGCTTAAACACACTTGCAGGATTTGCTGCTAGTTATGATCAACCCACAGTATATGATGAATGGAACAACTTCATTCCCATCCCATTATTAGCCTTGGTGTGACCTGCAAGTCAATAGCGAGCAAATTTGGGATTTGCAAACAAGTACATAGCATCTGTTCACTGGAGCAGATAGAATCATGTTGGTTGTGTACATTTTGAATATCCATGTGTTAATGAGGTCTTTTTGTTGTGGAGTTTTTTCACTATCTATAAGAAATGTTATACCTGGATTTTCCACGACTGATCAGACACAGTCCATTTTGCATGCTCACCAGGCAAAATGATTTTGGAAAGTCCGCACACAGTTAGTAATAATAGTAATAATAATAATCCTTGCATTTGATATAGTGCTTCGTCATGTTGTTGAGATGTCTCAAAGCGCTTCATAGAAAATATTGTAAAGTGAATTTGTATTCAATTAGACAGGTATGTGCAGAGCAGACCAAAGGTAAACCCAAACCAAATCTTTGTTTAACAAAGGTGAGGTGTATTGCAGAAGGAATTGAGTTGAGAAGAGATGTAGCACACAAAACCAATTTCAGTCTTGCTGACGTTTTTGTAACATACCCTTTCAGGAGCAAAAAAAAAATTGCCTTCATGAAACATTTCATTATGATTTAAGAGAGAGTGGAGAAAGAAACTAGACTAACCTTATGTACCATTTCTCAAACATTCACTTAACAGCCTTAGTTTAGCATTTGAATAGGACACTTAAAAACACAACCCTCTCCTCACAGAGCAGTGTATGAATATCCATTTCACACAGCAAGCTCAGACACACTTAAATCTCCTATTGTGGCTCTTCTCATTAATTATATTTGCCTTTTATTATGTGCTACCTTTTTAACTACAACCTCATACCTCTCATAATCCTCATTAAATGAATGATATATAGGTCTTAATGCACTGGTATCTTGTTACTGGCAATTACCAACATGTTTTTTCTCCATTTTACAGCAGTTAAACAAACAGGGGACAAAGAGTTTGTAAAAGCGCAATTGTGCTTTCTCAGATCAATGACATTCATGCTTAGCTCAGCTTGTGCTGTGAATAGATTAAGTGCATTTGCTGCATGTCTCTCACAGAATCAGACGTCAAAATACACAAAAGACTGGCATATGTTTCAAAAGAATTGGAGGGTATTTTTTGTATTCACCACAACAAACCGAGGTTCATTTGTTTTTTATTGGAATTGAAAATCACCGAATAATGGCTGGGTGTTTTAAAGGTTAATTCCATTTAAAAGTACAAGAATAACAAAGTTGCAGTGTTCACTTTTCATTTGAATGTTTAGAAATTCAAAATCATTGTTTCGTTCCATGGATTTCATGGAACGACTTAGATTACGCCCACAAAACAAAGTCAATTCGCTTTACAATATTTAATAATAATAATCCTTGCATTTGATATAGCGCTTTTCACGTCTTCTAGACGTCTCAAAGTGCTTCACAGAATATGCTGTAAAGTGAATTGACTGTATATTTGTATAAGTTGTATACATATATATATCCTGTGAAGCACTTTGAGACATTTCCAAGATGCGATAAGGTGCTATATCAAAAGCAAGTATTATTATTATTGTAGTAGTGTCACAATATTACATTATATTTAATTATTAATACAATTTAATATGTATGTAATTTAATTGGTGTCAGGATATTACATAACAGTTTATTAAATGTAATCCTAGGTGTGGAAAGTCTGGATAGAAAAATTAATGATAAAGTTGATCAGTAATTAGTTTGTGAAGAGAGGGAATATTCTGACTAATCAGCTGAGTGACTGACACGTGCAGAAACCCATCACCAGACTATCCACCGCCACTGGAGCCCAAATCAGCCAGACCAGATTGTTCGATCTAACCGCTGAAATCTCCCCGTGTTTAGAGGAACCTCACCTTACCTCCCAATGTGAAAGGCGCTATATAAATGTACATTTATTCTTCTTGTTAGCTTATCTAACTCTGGAGAGTACGGTAACACTCACATAAGTCTATCAATCAACCACAAAATTTGCTTCAAAAATAACAAGCGCGAAAACATATGAAAGTCACTTGATTTCCGGGAACTATAGAAATCTAGAGATCTACTGACATCTACAGGTCCAAGCCAGCAAGTCAAGTTTTCAAAGCCTGCTGTCTGGATCTTTATAGTTATTATTATCCCACATGCAGTTACTTTGGTCTGAAGTAAGCCTGGATCACTGAGTGCTGCAAAACTGAGTGAGGCAATTTATTAATTCTATTAAAACTACAAAGGTTCTAAAAAAAGAACTCGGCAAAGTTTCCATCCACTAGAAGGATTTGGGGTTATTAGATTTACAGAGTGATACATTGAAGAAGCCTGTGAAAAGTTGGGTAAGTTATTATGAGTAAGTATAGCTGCCTGAAATTGTTACCAAGGCAGAATTAAATTCGGGTGCGTTCACTCCTCTGCTCTGAAGATCATTTTTATCATTGAGGGTAGCAAAACTACGTACAAATTACATTCCTATCACATCAAACTACTTCTGATTATCTGAAACCGGCAGATATCGTAGAATAGAATCATAGAATCTTACAAAAACAACAACAAATGACATTTGTATAGCTCCTTACACTTCGAAAGGATGTTCCGAGGAGCTACACAGTCAGCAATTTGGACCTAAGCCGGGGGTGGGGGGGTGGGGGGTGTTGGGATCAGGAGGGGTGGAGGGTAGGGGTAGGAGGATGCCCAAAGAATTTCATGGCACTCTAACAAAATAGTTTTGCCCACATAATACAGTCAATCCACTTTACAGTATATCTATCCTGTGAAGCACTTTGAGATATCTCAACGACGTGATAAGGCGCTGTATCAAATGCAAGGACTGTTATCAACAATAATCAAAGAAAGAAGTCAAAATTTAGATCCTGAAAAAAACTCCAAACTGTGCATCGACATATTCCACCATAAACTACAACAATAACAACTTGCATCTATACAGCGCCCTCCACGTGGATAGGGTCCCGCAGCACTTCACAGCGGCAGAGAATGACAACGGGTCAGGGGGAGAGAGGTGACCGTAAGCACGATCAAAAAGGAAGGTCTTTAGGTGGGCTTTGAAGGTGGGGAGGGAGGGGGCAAGGCAGAGGGGGTAATTACATCCATACTTCCCAAATTCTTGTCAAATATTGGGATTACTAGTTTAAGGTAACGCAGTTTGTTATTGGTAGTGCTGTAACCACTGAAGTCTTTTGAAACAGCCCACATTCGGTACAGTATAATAATAATAATAATAATAATCCTTGCATTTGATATAGCGCTTTTCACGTCGGGAGGACGTCCCAAAGCGCTTCACAGAACACACTGTAAAGTGAATTGACTGTATATTTGTGGGCGAAACGCGGCAGCCAATTGCGCACAGTAATGTCCCACAAACAGTCGTAGATTGAAAATGACCAATTTATTATTGTTTTGGGTTTTGGAGTGATTATTATTAGGCTCTGTGTGGAGTAAGGAAACTTGCCCAAGGTTTCGCCCTCTGCCTGGAATTGAACTCAGGTCTCTCACTTGCAAAGCGAGCGCTCTAACCACTGAGCTACAGGACTCCACATTTTTACAAGTATGAACAATATGGTCATAAATTCCACTAGGCAATGTCTTTAAAACCAAAGGCTGGAGTTGGATTCAGCTCCTTACCTTCTAGCTGCCAAAATAGCAATTAAAAATCCTTTTACAGATTGTTGTAAACTTACAGTTAAAGCACACAGTACATATTGCACAGAACAATTGTCTAATGAAACAAAGGAATCCTGTTTCACAATAATCATATTCAGGGATGGAATTATTTGCTTCAACAGAACTTTTCTTTGGCAAGAATAGGTCTTATTTGCTTTTGAGGTGTTTTCTGAGTACACATCCCACCAACATTATAATCCCACCTAGAGCCATTATCTGTCATCATGAATCAGCACTGGAGGGAACATTTTAAAATGGTTCACGCTGGACGTGTTCAATCATTTTTACCTGTTTACATCTACAAATATGTCACAGCTTGAAACGTACATGAAAATGGTTGTTTCGGAAAATGATGGATCTGAAAACTTCCAGTTTGAAAACGTGCGTTATTGTCACCAGCTTGTCACCAGTACTTGTGCATTTGTTATGTGGAAGTCATAGAAAATACGACTTGTACATAACTCTACATAAGTTATATTTGATACGACTTTTGCAAGTTTGACACAACTCATACTGTGCATCAGTCATATTAAATGTAAGGTCCCAACCGATACGACTTGTGAGGTTTCCTGTATATTGTAAAGTGGATTGACTATTACATTTTATGGGCGAAACGCGGCAGCCAATTACCCACAGTAGTTCCCAACAAAGCAGTGATTTGCTTTAGGGATTATTACCCTTGGAAAGCGATCTGCCAATCGACTAACAACCAGGTTCCTACATACTGCTAGGTAAACCGAGGTGTATGGAGTAAGGAAACCTGCCTAAGGTTTCGCCCCGCTTGGGAATTTAACCCGGCTGCTCTGCTTGCGCTCCAACCACTACGCAACAGGACTCCATGATGTGGACTGTGGATTTTTCAGGATCAGCTAAAACTAGGTATGATCTAGAAATAAGTACCTGCCATTAACAGACACTTCCTGATGGTGTTATTTCCACAATGGGCACTCTATAAATGTGATCTTCATTTAAAAGCAGCGGCTTCATCTACAGTAATTGATTCCATCATGTTTAATTTTCGTGATTTCGGTGCCTTCCCTGTCAATGAAGCTCCAGAAGTGCAGAGAGGCTTGGATTCGGGGCAACTGGAAATCTACTGTTCTGTCAGTTCACATTACTAACATTTTAATGATCCACAAGGTTTCATTGCTCATTTTGCACCCACTAGCCTAAATACTGTAATTACTGTAACAAGATTTCTGGCAGCAGCAATTAATCCTTATTTATTCCATGACTCTTGCTCCGGGCAGCTTATAAACTAAATAATTTAGTCCCATTAGTTTGATGACTGGCCCTTCCTGTGACCTGAATCAGTCTGTTGTATGCAAATGATGTGAGCACTGACATCAATACTGTGAATTGACACAGAGTTATTTTACCTTCCACAATACCTCAAGCACTAAATCATATGGTCATAGATGTAGTCTTGAGATGGTCAAAGAGGTAGCCTCTTGAAATGGTAGAGGCAATGGGATTGAATGAATAACTTGCTCTAAGATCCAGTTAAGTTGAATGTCCCAAGGACATTAAACATCCCATGCCACATTCACCTAGAAATACATGGTATTTTACACAATTTCATGTGAAATACTAGCTTAGAGAGATGTTGTGTAATATAAGTGCTACATCAAATGTTACAATGATTATATTTGACTATTACATAACTCCTTGTTTAACAGTTTACTATACAAATTGCAGTTTACCCTCAGTACTATTGAGAGGCACAGGGGAGGGGGGAATGGAATTTTTTTTTAACGGTTTGTATGTGGAATTTGGTTTCTGCCTCTAATATTTACACCTATTATTCTTTGCCGTCTTTAAGCTACAAATGAATATAACCATCCCTCACCACAAGCCATTTGTTAAGATAAGCTAAAGCTGTAGAGCTCATACACACGGTCACTCATCAGAAGTGCTGCAACTATCAGGCTGCTTTGACCAAAAAGTTCTGTTGACACTTTTACCATTAGTACAGCCAGACCACCATGAGAGTTTCTTTCAATACGGATGCCAGCTCATTCCTAAGTGAAGAATTAGTTTAGCACAGCCTACTCACTCACCATGAGGGTTTCCTTAACAAGAATTTACCCACAAACGATAACATTCCCTTTTAAATAAGTCCACATCATGCTAAAAACACCAGCAATGGCAATTAAAGATCAATAGCAGTCTGCACAGTGGAAACTCAACTTAAGGTCAATTCACAAATGCACTCATTTTTTAATGAGTCTATTTCATGTGCACATTACACTGTATTGTAATCCCTCAGGAAAGCGATCCGCCAATTGACTAACAACCGGTTCCTACTTACTGCTGGGTACACAGAGGCATCGGTGTGGAGTAAGGAAACTTGCCTGAGGTTTCGCCCTGCCCGGGAATCGAACCCGGGTCCACTTGCTTGTGAGGCGAGCTCTCTACTCTACCTAACCCGACCCTATAGGGCTTTGGCTTGCCCGGTGAATGGGAGGTGTGTGGGAAGTGTCCGTGCCCCTGTAACTGGTCTGCCCTTCCAGGTCCTCCTGATGAGCCAGGCTGGGCTGTACTGTCATCAGGAGTGCCCTGGAACACTGCGGACTCGCCTGGCTCGGGAACTGAATCACTGAGACCACCACAGAGAGTTGGCTCTAGTCTGACATTCTAATGCCAAACACGTCATTCTGGCGTGGGATGTTAAATCGAGGTCACCCTCGCCCAACACACCACCATCGGTGGCCGTGCCTTCAGCCACTATACCCCCCACCGGAACCCCCTGCCTCAATCCCTCCTCCCTACTCGCTCCCTCTTTGTCTAAAACATTCTGAATACTAAGCAGCCACAAAAAACCCACAACAAATATGGATCTGTCTCGATTTTTCATTATTTTATTATACAATTTATAGAAGCAAATGGTCAACTCACCATTTCCTTATGCAGATCTTGGCTGAAATGTTGATCAGATTGACAAGTGGATTATACAGCTAATTCCTAACAATACTCTCAATGGATCAGCTTTGTTCCCAGGAATGACAAAATGCCCGTGCCAGCCAAGGCTCAGGAATCACTACCATAGATTAGTGAGATATGTTTTCCATGTATACGTTACCTGAGATTAGCATTACACCAATTAAAGCGCTTTATTAAGATAAAACTCATCATCAGATGGTTAGCTGAAGAACAACTGAATTTTCTTTCCATTTCTAAGACTAAATAATATTTTCAGCCACAAAAAAATTCATTCACATTATATAAAATTTTCTATAAAATCACCAGGAAAAATACATTATAGATTAATATAAACAAAAGTTACATTTGTCTCCTGCAGATACCAACAACAACTTGCATTTATATAGCGCCCTTTACACAGGGTAGTGTCCCGGAGCACTTAAGATGTTTAAACCACTTCATCACATTTATCAACAGTGTTTGCTGAGCCAGCTAAAGTAGACAACTGACATGAGAAGTGTAGAAGGCATGAACCAAAGCAACTCTCTGTGAAGCAGATCATTAGTACACCAACCTTCTTGACCTTTGGATTCTTATGCTTTGAAGTTGCTTACACAATGCTTGAGAATTATGCTACATAGAGTATATGTGTATGTTACATTCATTTCACTGTAAGTATATTTCTACGTAAAAGGTGTTTTAACAATGTTTAACTTAACAAATCTTAAGCTGATCACCGTCAATGGTCACGTGTCAAGTTGTAACTCACCAAATGTTGAAAAAAGTATTATTTACGTATTTGCAACATAATTTAAAATAATGCTCCCGCTAAATGCCACTTAATTTTGTTGTGAAGAAACTGTCATCCATTATCCCAAACTATGTCTCCGATGGTGTACAAATTGCAAAAAAGGCTGTGATTCAAATTATTTTGCATACTTGTGAAAGCCAGACAGCATACAATTGGTCAAACAGCCTGCAATTATCCCTGTGGGGTGAAGTGTAAATCAGGGATTTCTATGAATTAGTGACATGAAAGAACCAAGCACTGCTGCCTCACAGGGAGCTTGCATACTGATGAGGACCAGTCTGCAGGAAATTACAATACAAAGGCAAATTAATAAGGTCTCTGTCATCTTCTAATACGGTTAGCAATCTGCTCAAGAAAGAGACAATCGCTTGGACACAGCTGATTATGTATTCGCGTGACAGACAAAATCTTTATCGTACAATGAATCCGATTAACATGCAATAACAAATATACAGTCTTAAAAAATGCCACCTCATCCAACTATCCATCACGCCAGCTGAGAGGCTTTTTTACAGATTGAGGTCAGGTGGGTATTCAGGAAGGAGTATTCGGGAGGGATTTAGTGTAGCGAAGCAATAATTTTATATCCTGCTATTTGAAAGTTAATGTCTCTAACAGAAAACAATCGAACAATCTGTTTCTGCAACATGGTTGTCTAATCATGCATTAAACCCTCCCCTACTTTATAAATAAGCAAATACAAGCTTAAGTAACCCAGGAAGGACAAGGTATAGCTTGGGAATTAATACTATAAAGCTGGATTGCTGAGTACTGCACATAGATAAAAAACTTTATTACAAACAATTGGTAAATGTGCAATAGGTTTATCCTCCTCATCCACACAAATCTATATTTCAGTTTGAACACTCGTACAGCAAATAACCTTTTAGTCTAATATCAGTGAAAGAAAATGTACCAGTATCATTATTACTCCCTAACCTCTGGATCTACCCCTCCATATACATCAGTCTTCAAATCTCACCTTAAAAAAATACTTTATAATAATAATAATCCTTGCATTTGATACAGCGCTTTTCACGTCGGGAGAACGTCCCAAAGCGCTTCACAGAACACACTGTAAAGTGAATTGACTGTATATTTGTGGGCGAACTCGGCAGCCAATTGCGCACAGCAATGTCCCACAAACAGTCGTAGATTGAAAATGACCAATTTATTATTGTTTTTGTTTTTTTGGAGTGATTATTATTGGAGGGATTATTATTAGGCTCTGTGTGGAGTAAGGAAACTTGCCCAAGGTTTCGCCCTGCCTGGAATTGAACTCAGATCTTTCACTTGCAAAGCGAGTGCTCTAACCACTGAGCTACAGGACTCCAATTGAGTCTATAGTCACCTCCCCCTCCCGCTGCTCAGCATCTGATCCCTACAGCCCAGTAAAGTGCTCTGAGATGCAAGCCAACATGAAGGGGGCTATATAAATGTGCTATTCTTGTTGTTAAGTCCCACATCAAATGAAATGCAAAGAAAACGTCAGAACCAAACGTGAGCGTTCATTAAAATACCACCAATAAAAAGCTGTCACGTTTGGAAGTTGTTTTTCCAAATATTTGGTAGGAGTCCAAGGGACAGAATTAATGAGAATACTGCGCAATATTAACACATAAAATAGGAATTAATTCAGTGATAAAAGTATGAGAATCAATATGAGGAATTTGCTAAAACGATTCTTGTTTAACTGTTTGAGGTCAGTGAATTCAAGCATACACTACGTTCATTTATTATGGAAGGCAGAGAACAAGAAGGAGTTTTACTGGGATCTAAACTCAAAACAGAAAATGCTGGCTATCTAGAGCAACTCAAAGAAAAAGATGTAAATGAGCTTTGAAATCTTTCATAAAATAGAGGAAAGCAGAGAAAAGAAGACATTAAGAAAAAGCTAAAGATGATTTCTTCACAAAGAGGCAAGTGATGGGTATTTCATCTATTGTGAAATGCGGACAAAGAATGAAAAACGCCCAGATGATCAATAACAAAAGCATTCAACTTCAGTACAACTCCATTACAAAACGGAAAAAAACTGGGGATGGAGTGGGAAAAGGCAAGGAAGACAATTCAAAGATCTCAAGATCTCAAAAAAAACCTCTCTCTAGACAAGAGGAAAGACTAAAGTCAATTCAAAGCTTTGGCAACCACATTCAGGTTGTTCTTCAGCACTCCGAGACGCTATCTTACGCGAAGAGTGCTCTATGAATGTTAGTTGATGCATTTCAGTGCTGTTTCGCTGGAGAATTGCAAGTTTGTGGAGTCCTATAGCTCAGTGGTTAGAGCACGCGCCTTGCAAGCGAGACACCTGGGTTCAATTCCAGGCAGGGTGAAACCTTGGGCAAGTTTCCTTACTCCACACACCTAATAATAATCCCTCCAAAACAAAACATTAATAAATTGGTCATTTTCAATCCACGACTGTTTGTGGGATGCTGCTGTGTGCAATTGGTTTCCGCGTTTTGCCCACAAATATACGGTCAATTGACTTTACAGTCTATTATTCTGTGAAGCGCTTTGAGACGTCGAGAAGATGTGAAAAGCGCTAGATCAAATGCAAGGATTATTTATTATTTATTTATTAGTTTGGATGAAGAAACACTTCCGACCTTCTGATCTCATCCCTCAAGAATTATTAATTACCCTCCTAATACTCTCCAGAGTAGAGAGACTGTGCATTCCATTAAATATCGCAGGAATTTCCAAGTATAGGTGGGATCCATGGAGTTCTCAGTTTGTTTTGGATTTAGTTAAGCATGGTAATGGGTTTCTTCACTTACAAACCCATCAACTCCCTTATACTCCCTTATCTCTCCACCCTCCTGTCATCCTACTCTACCACTCGTCCCCTCCACTCAGCTAACTCGGTTTACTTTTTCAATCTCATTTAAAATGTTATAATAATAATAATAATCCTTGCATTTGATATAGCGACTTATCACGTCTTCAAGATGTCTCAAAGCGCTTCACAGAATATACCGGAAAGTGAATTGACTGTATATTTGGTGGTCGAAATACACCTCAATTAGGTCCACTTAGGTCCCCTTTGAGTCATCTTCTCTCAAGACTGAAGCTTGTCTAATCTTTGCTCATTCCACAACTGCATGCAGTATTCTGATGTAGCCAAAGCACTTTTATGCTGCACAATTTGAGACACTCACTGTCTGTACCTCCATTTGGCCAGTAACTTGTAGACAGGATGCACAGGCCAAACACAGCAATCAAGAAACATACATCAAGAGAGAAAAAAATGGAATTGAAAGGCAGGCATACTATATCGACTGGCATTAATCCACCTCTTCTATCTCTTCTCCCAAACAAAAATTGACAGGAAGTGTTTCAAATTTGCTGAAATACACCTGTTCATGCTTTAGTAATTTGATAGAAATGGTCATCTAGGGCAGAGAGATGAGAGTACCAAATTACTTATTTTTTTGAAGTAGTTTACATTTAATTTTTATTAAAGGCCAACAAGGCTTTTAAAATGTATTAGAAATAGATCCTACAAAATTATTAATAGCAAAATGGGGACAAGCAATATTAAAAGTTGCTTTCCAATAACTGACGACTACAAACCCTTTGGGCTTATGGAAATTAAACATTTCCACAAATTTCAAAAACAATCTGTCCAGCTTCTGACAACGCTGTTTTCGAGTTAATTCCTACCATTATCTCTGATAGATGGTGCTCATTACTAAGAGCCTCAATTAAAGCAGAGTGCCGAATTTGATAATAGAATCCTAAACAAATCATTGAAGGATCAGTTCCTAGTCAGCTAAATGCCAGTCTGCCAGTGTCAGGGGCAGGGCTGCTCTTTGTTGTTGTTCTGTAATGTCCTTTATTAACCTATATTGCAATAGAAAGCAAACAATATAAACTTATCAATATTTCAGTGTAACCGGCAGTTAGATTTCATCAATTTAAAATTATTATTTAATTCACAATCAATACAGGTGGCAGCCAGCAAGGTTGGTAAAATGAGCCGAAGGGCCTTCTTCATCCAAGCCAATCTGTGATCTTGTGAACATTGTTGAAGCCCGTACAGTTTGAAATTGGCAGAGCTCATGTGTTGCATATCTGGAGAACGTATTATTTTTCTGCTGCCTGGCAGGCTAGATGTTACCGTTGATCAGTCAGGTGACAGTCCATCATTGCTGAGGTTCCCCCACCCCACTGCGCTGGACAAGCAGAGACAAGAGGGTGATACAGGACTAAGGAGTTAGAGCTGAGATTCCTCACACAGAGCGTTGTGAAGATGTGGAACACTCAGCACCAGAAACTAGAAGCAGAGTCCCAGGGTGTTCAAATGAGAGTCAGACCGAAACTGGGTGAGTGGAAGTGTTAAATGAGTGTGGCGAAAGGGCAGGGCATTGGAAATAGATGGTCAATTTAATTCTCAACTGAATCTCAGTATTGTAATAATGCCCTCCAGGGTAAACAAACAGCCTGTTGGCAGTCGCTGTGCAGGCTCAGCGGGAATAACGGCTGCTTGTGCAAAATACCAGGGTTTGCCAACACCCGAGGATCTGTGCTCTCAGCAAAAGTTGGTGGTTTCAGAGCGGCAGAGGTTCAATTAAATAGAAAATACACCAATACATACTATGCATTACTGTAAAATACTGCGTTATTCAGGGATTTTCTATTTTTGTCATTTTTCTCTCTCTACTGTTTGCCCCCTTTTGAATCGCTCTGCTAACCAAAAAAAAAGCAGTATGAAAGGGTCAATAGCATTCAAGGGGTTAAAAGAGTTGAAAACTTCAATTCAGAAAGGCAATTGCAAACATATTCCACAGATGGATTTAAAGATGCTTTGACTTGCTATTCAGAAAGGAATTGGCAAAAGATTAAAGGTTTTCCTCTCAAAGCTTTAAAGCAGTCAGTCAACGAGTTCACACCCTATGGTACGAAACTCAACAGAAATCCTGTCAGTCATCAACACAGACACAAAGTTCTGTACATACCTTGGATGCGTCACCACCAGTTTACTGTCCCTTCATACAAACCAATTTTTGATTCAATCTTTTGCATATAAAGAATAAAAATAAAAAGAAGCAATAAATCCAGGTCTTAACACAAAGTAATCAAAAATAATACGTGAACAAAGGTGGTGATATCAGAACTAAACTGAACGTTTTAAACTTTTGGCCTCTGTTGTAAAAGGCAGGAAACAGTAAAAGTTAAGACCTGCCGTGGGCAGAGAATGTTATTATTTCTATGCTTTATAAGTGCACAAAGTAAGTCGAACGCAAAGCAGCTGATCACACAACTTAACACAAAACACCTGCTGTACGGAAATCAACACCTTTGGAAACCACTTATTTTTGATTCTGCAACCTACTGGATTCCTGACATTGACTGTCCAAATACAATTCTCTCTAAACAATACAGGATACTATTAAACCACCTTACTTGCACGCATATGTGTTTGGGTTCAAGGCAGTGTATATATGTAACTGACTATTGTGAAAACTGGGCTCATTGCTATGTACTTCATGTGTGAATACTGTTTAAGTGTACACGTTTTCAGAACCCAAAATACTTTCACATCTATAGAACGTTAAGCGAATACGAACAACAGCCATTTTTTATACATTTTTCTTCTATAACTCCTTCAACAATGAATGAAGCTTCTATCAATTATATCAGTGTATAGAACCAAGTGTGAGATAGTGAGATAGGTGACTTGATAGCTCTATTAAGGTTAATATAGCACTATTTTCCTACAGAATGCTTTGTGTGGTATATGTTCCTCATAAAAAATATACTGATGTTTTCACAATTTTGTTATACAATTAATAGGAGTGAATCGCATGACCATAAATCCACTGTGTATGGTTAATCCAACATCACATATGATGAAATTTAAAATAAACTGGATCAATGCTCAAAAGCATTAACTAGATTAAACCATATATTTCTTTATTAACATCTAGGGTAGGAAAATAAAGCTGATTTCAATCTTGCAGATTGAGTTTTTTCTCATTTCCAATGCTCTTAACCTGCAAACATTAAAAAAAAACTGTTTTACTACTTTTAATTAATGGCAAATACCAAGCACAGTAATTCAGACCACTTAACCCAGCCTTTCTTAAATTATGATTGATGACCATTTTCCACCAAAACTGTACCCGATTTTAAAAATTATTGTTGTTCTATCCCAGCCACGCTGTTACCAGCTCACAATGCTCTTTTAACAATAATCCTTGCATTTGATATAGCGCCTTATCACATCTTCGAGTCATCTCAAAGCGCTTCACAGAATATACTGTAAAGTGAATTGATTGTATATTTTGTGGGCAAAAGGAAAAGCAAAGAATTTTCAGGATCTCTTGTGGCTGTAATCACTACTGTTCAGGTGAGATATGCTTGTGTAAACGGGACAGATGAAGGCAGATTGAAATATTAAGTATCAATAAAAGTTAAAGAAGCAATCATAGTGCTGGGAAGCAAACACATCAACCAAGCAAGCCACTGGAGTTAGATGGAGCTTAACTGCACAGATGACAGTAAGAGTCCGAGTGTGCATGATGACCTTTTCACACAGAGAGCGGTGGGAATGTGGAATTCTCTGCCAGTCAACAGTTGGGGCGGTAAATGTGTGCACATTCAAAAAAGAACTGAACTTTAACACATTCTCCCAGTATCAAATGTTAGGGTTATTATTATTATTATAGTTGAAAAATAATCCGATTGACACAAGGAATTGAAATACCCAGATAAAGGTACTTAGCATGATTTTCTATAAATGTGAACAGCTCCTTGGTCCAAAGGCTGTTGCCGAGAGAGAGAAAACACAAACCTATAAGTGGTATAACTGATCGCCAGGTTTCCTTCAGTAGTTTCAATGTGAATTCCCTACCTTTGGTTGAGGAACATTTTTTAGCTGTATTATTTCAGCACCTATCAATGAACAGTGAGGAGTCAGTTGACTGACACAGTTTCTGCATTGTAAGTAGGTGGTTAGAGAAGATTCCTGAGAATTCCATGTGGCATTTAATGTTAGTCCAGTCTGCTGAGGTCCTTTTAAGAACAGAAAAACAAAAACTGCGACATTCAGTGCTGAGACATCGAAATTCTGGCTATTGCTCATTTCATATTTACAAAAGAGATTTGAGTAATTTTACAAAGGGTTAATATAACAGTTCTTAAACAATACGTCCAAAAATAGACAAGTAGAAGAATTTCTACACGAGTCTAGATTTACTCTGTTTATACAGCATTCATTGTTGAATTTAGACTTTTTTTTTAAATTACATTTTCAGTCTTAAAAGAACTTGGAGAAAAAATGTTTCAAAATAGAGGAAATGTAAGAATTTCCATTCTAAAATACCATACTGGACAATCTAAAATGCGGAATCATTCTTTTGAGAAATGAGACATATTTCTAACTGTTGACTTCTTATTCCATAATTAGGCTAATTGATTTAGCTAGAAGTAAAATCAACTAGCAATTACATTTTATCATACATCATCTTATTAGAAATCCGCATTGTTTACACAATAACAGAAGACTGAGTCTGTTGCAAATGAATGAGTTTATAATGTGAGGTTTGACTGTTTTCATACCTTTGCTGATTATTGTGGCTTCGTAGGGTTGTGTTCTTTCCTTAAGGTAAGAAATTCCTCTTTCGTCTTCCACAACTAGTAGAATGTCCTCCGAGTTTGTGGCCTGGGCTGGTTGATTTTGACAATAGCAACGGAGGTTCGGAATCTTTGATTTTCTAGTTGTGTTTTGGAAGATTGTCTTCAGTTTGGCAATACTGCTACTCCTACAGGGAGCTCTCACCAGCAAGCCTGTAAACAAACCTCACGTATGTTAAAACATATGGCAAAGTTTGTATTGGGCCCCGGCACAGGATCAACTTCAAAACAATAATATAAGCCTTGCATTTGATATAGCGCTTTTCACGTCTTCGACGTCTCAAAGCGCTTCACAGAACAGACTGTAAAGTGAATTGACCGTATATTTGTGGGCGAAACGCGGCAGCCAATTGCACACAGCAGCGTCCCACAAACAGTCGTGGATTGAAAATGACCAATTTATTATTGTTTTAAAGAACAAGATAGTATGCATTCAATACAAAATACAATATAAAATTACATTTGTGTACAGCCTTTCACATCGGGAGGACATCCCAAGGCACTGTTTCCAATGCTGATTTTAAGGTACATTTCATAAAAACATTTTCGATGCCCCACCTGGTGACATCACCCACAGGTCATTTCCACATGTACACAGCAATAATAATAACTTTTGCATTTGATATATGATACCCAACTCTACCTCTTTGCCTCTACCATCGATTCCAGGACCAAGGCTGTTGTACAACCATTGCCTGTGATAACTGCCAGGTGTCTGAAACATTATTGGATGTGAGGATTCCCTTTGATACCAAATAGCTCTTACTCATTTCAGATTGCCATTGGGCTGTTGATCTTACCTGGGGCGTCTGCGAATATTTCAGAACCACAGGACACACAATACAGTCCAAGTTGGCATGGCTGTAGTCCTTGCTTCTCCTTCTGAAATATGAACATAAATCATATGTATTAACATACAATCTAGGCTGACTTTGATAATCTGTTAATCACTGCAAAGCAGCAGTTGCAGTAAACACGTCTTGGGGTCAAGTGACACTGAGAGTCAATTACTAACTTAGAGACAGACCAAAAAGGGAAATAAAGCAACTGCATTAAAATTAAATCAGAAATACCAGGTATTGAATTTATGGCCATGGTTTGGGGTCTTGGGGTTCAAGTTGTGAAACCTTTGAGCCTGTTCTGCATGATCATATGACTGATTTGTTATGAATTCTAGGTATCCATTATTCTTAAGATTAAGATATCAATTATAATTTACCAACAGAGAAAACAAACCCTTAAATAACAACATGTTACATTGTGCCTTTCACATTGCAATGTCATCTCAAAGTGCTTCACACCCCTTGGGAGCCCGAGCTGGGTGTGGGGGGGTGGGGGGTGGTAAGAGGAGAAAGGTGGCCAAAAGCACTTTCAAGGAGATAAAGTTATGGCAGGTTTTGAAAATAGAAAGGGAGGGAGTAAGAGATCCAGAGAGCAGGGGCAGAGTGGCTGAAAGCTCACCCACCAATTTGAAGAGTGAGTGGGAATGACATGTTGAAATGTTTTACTGTCAGTAAAAATCAGTTATTACCAGATCATGCCGTGGAATCCTCTTTTTTTGACTAACCTTCTTCCCTCTAGCTTTTCGGTAACTATTTCTGTTCCGTGATGTGTTTATCTTTAACCCTGGAACAACAAGATGGGTTATTGATAAGAAAGTCTAAAAGACCAGTCACTTTATTAAGGTGTTTCCTTAGATCATGGATGACCTGCTCCATCATACACTCTACCCAGTCCTGATAATCACCTGAGGGAAGTATCATTTTTGTTCTTCTAAGTCAAGAAAATCTGCAGGATATCTATTTAACCCATGTTATTAACCTTTTACGGGTCGCCTGTATACATATATACACACACATATTTAGAGCTACCTACAGCTAATTTCCTTACCTGAACCGATTTTTGTATCAGGGATGAACCTTGTGAGAGTTGGTAAATTAAGTTCTGAATTCTCTTTCTCTACAACTGATGCATTGTTCCCTTGGTAGAAAATTGGATTCATTTTATTGTCTGATGCGCTCGCCTTTCCAATTTCGGGCAGGCAGTCCAACATTTCAGAGTGTGCATTCCCCTGGACACCTATCCCCGAAGTATCTATTGTATCCTTTTCACACTGTAAAAAAGCCGTATGCACTGGAGAAGGATATTCCTCTACCATTAGTACTTCAAACTGGACTGTGGGTGCTGTCTCTCTGTCAGCTTTGGTCTTTCCATGACATTCTTCCCCTTGCTGCATACAGCCAGCCAACAGCTGAGCGCTAACAATCTTAGATCTTGCTCCTCTTTTGTTCTTTGTCGATTGTTTAGAGTCTAACGCACGTATTTTATAAGGTTTTGTAAACTTATTTCTGCGCTGCTTGAAAAAGACTGCTTTGGTTGATGTTTTACTATGTGAAGTGTCCTTTCCTTCAGCAATCTGATCATCGTTTAATTGGTTTTGTTTTTCTACCCGAGTTGTGCTTTGATTATATCTGTTGCGGAGTATTTTCACACGTTTGCTTCTTAAGCTGTAACTCGGCATAATCAAATCTAGACTGTCTGTCTTTGAGCTTCCAGTATTTTGAATTATTGTGGAATCACTCACCTTCGATAAAACAGGCTTTCGTTTCACTACATTTTCCTTATTGTTATTCATTTCCACACTTGCCTCCTGGACAATGTTGAACTTTGTGGCTTTTTCACCCACCGCATACCTTGGCTTGTGTTTTTTGCTTTTGTTTTGTTTGCAAAGATCATTCCATTTTAAAAAATCATCCTTGTGTTTTCGACTTTGTTTATTTTTATTTGATCTCTTTGTACAATCTTTGTGCTTGTTCATTCGACTTTCAACATCAGCATGCTCCATAACCTTCCTTCTATCTCTCGGACGTACACTAGGCTTTCGATGGCTAGGTTCTCTCTCAGAACAGACTGAACTGATTTCTTGTTTCGGGACGCAAAGTTTTGATACTGTCCTAATCTCCATGTTGGGGCTATCACTTTGGTGATTCCATCTGGACAATGCCGATGAATTATTAATGCCTGAGAAAAGAAAATATAATAATAATAATCCTTGCATTTGATATAGTGCCATATCACGTCTTTGAGACATCTCAAAGCACTTCATAGAATATGCTGTAAAATAAATTGACTGTGTACTTTGTGGGCGAAATGAAAAAAATACAAATACTGTAGCTTTTTGACAACAAATTTATGCAAATCTATGCTCGCAAAGGATCTTGGTGTGAGTTTCAGCTTACAAAATAAATCAATCAGAACTGATATTTAATAAAAGTTATTTATAAGAACGATCATAATTTTGTGGTTACAGGGTTAAATATATAGGTGGTCCAACAAGGTAGTAGACATTTGAAAAGGTTTAATTCATGGAGCATTTTGGAACCACACATTATTGCACTGTGGAAGGGTACGGCACTTGTGATTCTCTACAGTGGGGGGGTTAGGGGGGAGGGCGGAGAAAGAGAGACAGAGGGGCAGAAGAGGAGGTTTCTGTAAGACTATCACATTTGACTAAGTACAAGTCACATAGATACTGAGATTACATTACTTTTTAACATTTTCAGGATCTCCAAAATGAGAAATAAAACATACAACCCAGAAAACAAAGAACCACATAACAACAACTTGCATTTATACAGCGTATTTCACTTATAAACCATATACAAAACTTTAAGCGTAAGAAATTACTCTACCAATTATTTTACCCACTTACCCACTTGTTTTCACAACTAATGTCTGAGGCCAATGAATATTTAAAGCACTTTAATATATAGATAACATTGAGCAAATAAGTTATATTCTTTCAATGTAAATGGTCACTGAGAACCACTGACTGATATTTTAGGAACTTCATTGGAGCTAAAATACTGGTACGTAGTGCTTAGCTTTCTTAAAAAAACACTGCTGTAAAAAAATAGATTGACTGATACAGACAGCAAAGGTAGTTTATTCTGATATGACCTATATTTCTTCAGATTCCGATCAACTTTTTGTCAACATTTTCTATTCTATGATGTTGAGAATTTGTTCTAAAAATGACTAACGTTCAAAGAGCAAAGGAGAAAAATAATAATAATCCTTGCATTTGATAGAGCGCCCTATCACAGCTTCAAAACGTCTCAAAGCGCTTCACAGAATAAACTGTAAAGTGAATTGACTGTATATTTCGTGGGTGAAAAAAGGCAGAAATTAATAAACAATATGCTTGAGTACACAAATAGGCATTAATAATAATAATTATTACTTATTGTAAATTGTTCTTAAAACAGGAAGAGTCAACCATGATCAAATCAGTTGCTGGCTTCATTTAATATAGCAATTCTCAGAATTCACACCTGTACCTTTATTTCTCGATCTGCTCAGCCTATGTTTTCTCTTTGATAGTTTTTGGTCAGTTTCTGCTGGCTCATCCACTTGCTGATAATGTGAGCTGGCAGCCTCCTCACTATCTATCAGTACAGTTAATTTAGGCACATTGTCATCTTTCGCTTGCGGGTGGGGATACAGATAATCCCCTCTGATAATTGAGCCCGCCATATCTTTCTCATTGGATCTTGCTGGCCTGTCAAGGTGAACGGGTTCTCCATTGGTACTCTGAAACATTTTGGCACTATCAGTTTCTACGCTCTCAGGTTCAAGAGCAGTACCATCAGCTATCTGGGGGCTACTTTGCTTTGCTTCCATTAAATAGTCTTCCTCTGGATCCTCATCAAAAAGCTCGGGAGTAAAAAACAATGAATCATCCTTCTCATTATCCTCCTCTTCATCTATTACCTCGGCCTCACACTCACAAACTGAATCCGAAACGGAAGAGGGTGACTCAGACGTAGAACTATTGTAAGAATTCCCTATACTGTCGTACATGATTTGTTTTTCCTGAGATTCACATTTTACTACATTTAACAATATATTCTCTGTGATATTTATTGCGGCTGAATTTTGATTTTTCTCTGACAGTCCATTGCAGTGAGATGCAGTTCTTTCCGTTTTTTGTTGAATATTTTTAACAGAGTTACACAGAATATTCCAATCATCAGCGTAATCTTGAGTGAGGTCAACAGTTGATATGTGGGACTGTGGTGGTGGTGTCTGTATAGGGGTTGAAGTCAAAGGCCTTTTATTGAAATACTGCATAATAGTTGTTGATGATTTTGTGTTACCGATGTTTCCACCTTTCCCTGGGACACGAGAATTTCTGAAGAGCGGAGTCCTGGTCATTACGATTGTAGGAGGATCGTCGTTTTGGTGACCTGCAAGTCAAACGATAATTATTCCAAAGCCATGAAATGAATAGGTTTTGTCGCTTTTTTATCCGAACAAACTTAGGAATTACTATTTTAAACAGATGTGTAAAGATGCAGACTAAAAAATTTTAAAGCTGAACAATTTATAAATTTACACCAAATGCAAAATAGAAAATTAGTTTCCCATTCGAATGTTCAGGGTAAAAGATGAGTCCAAATCCCTGACTGTCCAGCGCCCTGGGACGTCCTCCCGACGTGAAAGGCACTATACAAATGTAATTGTGTGTTGTATTGTTATCCCTTTCATCATCCTCCCACGGGTAAGATTCTTGACTAGTATAAAATTTGAAACATTCAGTTAAACAGGTGAATTAAACAGAGTGATCTATCCCGCTCCTCACACGAATCATCACCCTGTAGAAGATAATATGAGACAGACACCTTTACCTGCCATCAATGCCACACCACTACTGGCGGTTAGGAGGGATAATGTCAAGGCTCTTCTCCAAGGGCTCACAAAAAAAAAACACTGAATTGAAATTATTTTTGTATTGTTTTTTAATACGAACCTGGTACTTCCACAGATCTCATTGTATCGGAACTGCAGGAAGGAAGTGGAGGAATAATATCAGCATTAAACTTGCGGCTTGCCGTGCTAGCACCTGGCAGGGTGCAATTCGGACTAATGATTCCAACTTGTGCGTTGGAAATCTCTGATTGGAGATCCTTGTTCTGAACAACTGGAGTCCTCAGCAAGCCTTCACCTTCACCTACTGGGGCTACATCAAGCACCTTGTTAATACTCTTGTGCAAAGTGTCAACATCTTCCTGCTGAGCTTTGGAAAACGTGGCCAATGACTGTAAAGCACTGCTGAAGTCTGGATGATGGTGGACCTGTTGACGAACCCACTTTGACAGCCCTGTGTGTTAGACAAGTTTTCGAAATTAATAATAAAAAAAATGCAAACCTTCATATCAGCAGAAAATAAGCATTCGGCTTCTTGCCATCAAATCAGTAGTATGTAATGTCTAAGACGATGTGTCACCCTTGGATGATTTGAGAAACATCCACGGGCTGCATGAGTAACATGTTATCCTGATTCACCAGGCCTATTGTGGGCAGAACCTGACTCCTGGTGACCACCTCCTGATTGGCTCGGGGGTCTGCGTGTGGCCTGTAATTTGCTGGTCGCACAGTAATATAATGCTTGCATTTGAAATAGCACCTTATCACGTGTTTGAGACGTCTCAAAGCGCTTCACAGGATATACTGTAAAGTGAATTGACTGCTTATTTGAAGTTGGAAATGGTTCACGGGCCGGATGAAATCACTGCACCCGGGCCAGATGTGGCCCGCGGGCTGCCAGTTGGACCACACTGGCTTAGACTAATGTGATTCCAAGTCCCAAAGTGGGGCTTGAACCCACAACCTTCCGAGCCAGCGGGGAGAGAGTTTTGACACAGACCCAGGCTGACACCACATATACACCGTTTGTAACTTTTTATTTTTGTTTAAATTTTGCTGCATTGCCATGCAAACACAGATTTACTTAAAAATAAAACACAAATAAAATGTTAAAGGTTGAGTCACGTCCCAGCAAACAGCTGTTCGGTATTACCTCCCGCAATTAAACAGAGCTCTAGCACCATCCAGTGACAAAAGGGCAGGAATTTGACATTCACAATATTTATACAATCCTTTGAGCACAGCCGTTTGGTTTTACTCAGTTATTTCAACAGAAAACAATACGTTTGTACTTTTTAAAATGTTTTCCAATTGAAAAAATTCTTCTCCTCTCAACCCAAATTTTCAAACAAATGACACAGAATGAGAAGACCACGTGTTAATGAGTCTAATATTCAAGGGCATTATTACAAGTAGCAGATCTGGTGGGGAGTTTCAAAGAAACTTCTTAGGACAGAAGTAAGGTGAGGATTGGAAGTTGATCAAAGGCGCGGTCAAAGAAGAAGGTCTTGAGATGGGCCTTGAAGGAGACGAGGGAAGAGGTGAGGCGAAGGGACAGTGGGAAGGAGTTCCAGAGAGTGGGGGCAGAAAGACTGAAAGTAAATCGTGAGCAGACAAGCTGAGTTAAATTTGTCCTCGTTGGGGAAAACTAAAAGCACAGAGTCTTACCATTTATGTATCTATTTGGATTATTCCTAAATCGATCATCAACCAGGATCAGTGCTCCCCAGTCATTCTTATGTCGGATGCACCTATAATAAATACAATTATATTTGTTAGAAATATTTTCTATGAATTTAGATATCCTTTGTAACACACCGAATGTTATTTTCACATTTTAAAACACATTTTCTTTGATGAAATATCATCAAAACAGATTTCCTGCATATATAATAGAAATGATATTGAGTTACAAATAACATTTCAACCAGGAACAACAACCAATTTGGTTCAGTTTTTCTAATTCCTGCCTTGCAGGCTGTGCCCTTGAACCACAGAAATTTACAGAGCAGAAGAAGGCCATTTGGCCCATTGTGTTTGTGCTGGCTCTTTTAAGAGCAAACTTCACGGTCCCATTTACCTGGCCTTTTCCTTGTAGCTTAACTCCTAATTCTGCCAGTTCTGCTCCAAGGAGACCCCTGCTTACCTACCCCCCCGAGGAAGAGAGTCTGCCATTACTTACCTGCCCAGTGCTTGGTTCAATGCTCGAAACGCCTGAATATCATACCACTGACTACCACGAAGCAGACCTCGGGTCTGTGAATGCTGGTCATTATACTTCCGCTTCAGTTCAATCTGGAGGTTAAAAAAAAAGGATACAATTGAAACAGCTAAAATTGCTAAAATATGTGCAGCAAGCACTTTGTACAGTCAGTTTGTAATGAGAGTCAGACTCACTCGATTGCTGTTGACATGAGTTCTCATTTCTGACAGTCACAATTCTGAAGGTGGCAGGAACAATTTTCCATTGGTGGGTGGAAGACGGCAGTTAATGCCATTATTGGGCGGGCAAACCAATTAATAGTATAAATAATATGCCTCTAAAAGCTTCAGAGTATCTACATAAAGTGTAGTAACTGCAGATTTGTAACCGAGAGCGGGTTATCAATGAGTGCACAGCAATGTCTCAGAAACAGTCATTAGATGAATGATCAATTGTTGTCTGGGTGATTGTTGACTGTGAGAAACTCTCTTCACATTTTGAAAAGTGCTTGAAATATTCACCGTGGACAGGCAGGGAAGACACTGGTCTAAAGCCTCATCAGAAGATGGCACATCCGACAATGTAGAGCTACCAAAATGCGGTTACTTCAACTTATTTACAAATAGGATTTGCCAAAAAAAAAAGCATTGTAGCACATAATCAGCCTAACACGCAAACTCGTGGTTGTCCCTTTCCAAACATGGAGATACAAGACACACTCAGAGCACGAAACTGCAGCATTGTTAATCCAAGACAAAATTACATTTGTTTAGCGCCATTTACATCAGGAGGACGTCCCAAGGCGCTGGACAAGTCAGGGGTTTAGACCCGAGCGAGGGGGGAGGTTAGATCAGGGAGAGTGGAGGGCAGGGAGGGTTGGAGAGTGGCCAAAAAGGAAGAAGAGGGTCTTGAGTTAAGGTGCTGAATTGTGGTTATAGCAGCTGATTTCTGAGTGGAGAATGTTATTTCCCGCAATTGTTAGCCATGATGCTTCTCATCGCAACATACTGCACTCCCATAGATAACGGACTGAATGATAAATAAATAAATACATAAAGCACTTTGAAGTAGACAGAAAGCTGTCCCAATGGTCATTTACATGTTCGTGTGTAGATTTTCTTTATTGCCATTTTCGAAACTGCAAGGTCACCGCAGGTATTAAAGCAACAGTGTTGTTTAAAAATAAAGTGCGACAGGACATTAAAAGGGGGTAAGAATTGAAATGATCGCCATTCAAAGGAGGATTGAGAGGCAGACAAAAAGACAGAGGGAGAGAGAAAGACGCTGACAGCAGAACTATTTTGTAAAATACAAACTTGTCTCACAAGTGCCACTCAGGGGGCTTGCTAATGGACCACCTTACCCAGCTTGTTAAATTTATAATGGAATAGAGCTGAATGGCGAGAAAATAATTTGCAGATAAATGCAAACATCTTATTTTACTGACGTTTACTAAATTTATACTTGTTTAAAATACTAAATTTATTTTCAAAACATTTATTTTGCATTGCGAGCACTAAAGATGAAACGGGCTAAAATGATTTTACATTTTTTAATCTGTTTTTTTTCCCCCAAAGGAAAAGACTGCTTACTTACAAATGTATTTGCTGAGAACACGTACAATAATAATACAAATGTACACAAATCAATTTCACTTACAATGAACACCACAGTGCTATGCTGGAACAGAAGATGGCTGATTAAAGTATGAGAAATCGCTCAATGCTTCAATCAGCTTGAAGTCCCTCATTCTGGCATAAAACATTCATTTTGACGATTAGTAAATAGATAATGATGTAACTATTGAGCTGTGGCAGTTGAACTTATTCTCGGAATGCAGGCTTTTACCGCACATTAATACCCACCCTCTCAGAAAACAGAATAGCCATGATTCAATAATCTATTCAGTATCAGCAAATAAAGTAGATAAGACTGTGAATGAACAGAATGCCTCACTTTTTTTCCACAAGGGATAATGAAATGGTCAGAACTAATTCATTTTGAATACCACACAACATTAAATCTTTACACAAAGCTGTCACTTTGAATTTGATTCCACTATGGGAACAGATGCATTTTTAATGCCGTACAGAAGCCGGAACAAACAAAATCCACAGTATAAAAGCAATGATGCATTGTGTTTGATGCTCATTTCAATATGAGTAATTCAAAGAAGCGTAAAAAAATAAACAAGGTGGAAATGAAACAACCATAAACCAATAATAGCAGTACTCATTTCAATATGCCTTACGCTTACTCCAATAGGCTTTATAAAAATCAGTGCATAATCCTCACTGCAACCAATATGTGCAATTTATAATCCAATGTTTCATGCCAATGTTCCAGGAATCAGGAAACATTTGCAATGTGTTTTCACAAACAAATCAAATGCATACAGAATTACCATGAAACATGCACAGCAGCCAATGAATTAACATGCTTCACAAAGACAAATGTATATCATACGACAGTTCTGGCCTGTTCATAACCCCTATAATCTAAGTGAAAAGATGCATACATCTATACGAAGTGATAAATGCACCCATACCAAATTTGTTTTCTGCTCATGGCACCCTGATTTTATTTGCATTATTTTATATATGATTAATCAAATCACTTGATTCAATCTGCAAAGGAGCTGGCATTAATGTGTGTTAAAAGTCTGCATTCCTAGAACAAGCATAGAAGCTCAGAGGCTGCGCCGTGTGCCTAGACACATTACCAGAATATGGTAGATCTAATGAACATTTCATCTTCCATTTTGTTGCAAGAAGGGACCTGATTAAACCTTAAGACAGCTTTGTCCCACGTTCTAACACAAAAAGCCCTGAAACCATCATTATAATGCCAGTAAAACAAGGAGGTTACTGAGGCTGTGAACAAATTAATTACAATCTTATATTTTGTACTTATCAAAGGCATCTCAATTTTCTAAAAATCAGTGTTCCGGACACACTGGCAAAGCAGCCGTTAAACCAACCACCAGCATTCAAAATCTCAAAGTGGATTTTTAAAGTATATTTTGATCACATTCAGAAGAAAATTTTCATCAAGATCCAAAGGGAATAGGGAGACAGAACTTTGTTTTTAGTACATACATAATCTCAATATTGGGCTTTAAAACCACAACCTACTAACTCAAGAGGCAAGAGTGCTACCAACTGAGCCAGACTGACAGACTTAAGGACAAAATCCTCCCACTATGGTGATAAAATGAATACCGTCATAACACAGGGTTTTTCCTGTAGCCAGCAATTCTCTCTTTTACATTGTACCTCCTCTGGAGTTGTGGATAGGCCTCGGAGCCAATCTGAAACCATCCAACCTCATGAAAGTAGGTCAGAAGGTTTTTTCTATATCTAGTGTAATTACTTTGAAAAGAAAACACTCATCGAAATACCTCCAAGCGTTTCACGAGATTTATTCTAAAGTGTATCATTGTGTATTTTGTGGATGAACTTTGCACACAGCAAAGTCTCACAAGCAACCTTCAATTGAATAACCAATTTTTATCTGGAGGATTGTCAGTCGGGACACTGGGAGAAACCACCTTCTCTTTTTGAATAGTGTCATGGGAGCTTTATCATTCACCTGAACAGACAGACAGGGCCTTGGTTTATCTGAAGGACGGCACCTCCAACAATGCAGCACTGCCCTAACACTGCATTGGAGTATCATCTTAGACGCGATCAGTTTCAAGTCCCAATGTTGATGGGGCTTGAATCCATAACCTTCTGATACAGAGGTGTAAGTGCCACCGACTGACCCAGGCTAATATATATGGAGGTTACAAAATGTATGGACTTTCATGTGAGGAGAGGGTGTTTCATTGAAAAATAATTCACTGTCTTTTATTGAGGTATAATACCCGGAGTCCTATAGCTTAGTGGTTAGAGCACTCGCCTTGCAAGCGAGACACCTGGGTTCAATTCCAGGCAGAGGGTGAAACCTTGGGCAAGTTTCCTTACTCCACACACCTAATAATAATCCCTCCCAAAACAAAACAATAATAAATTGGTCATTTTCAATCCACGACTGTTTGTGGGACACTGCTGTGTGCAATTGGCTGCCGCGTTTCACCCACACAAAAAAATATATACGGTGAATTCACTTTACAGTCTATTCTGTGAAGCGCTTTGAGACGTCGAGAAGACGTGAAAATGCAAGGATTATTGTCAAATGCAAGGATTATTGTTATATTATTATAACTCATAGATTTACATATGATACTCATATTCATAAAAACAGATTACATTTATTTTAGTTTATTGAAAACATACTTTTCTGTAAACGAATAAATGTTTCACATTATTCAATAATTCTATTTTATAATATTTCACTCCAGAAATCCAGAAAGGGCATTTTTGTATATGTTATATGTTCAAGACCGCATTCATTTTGAAAGTGGCAAAGTATCTATGTACTCAACAGATTAATAATTATAACAATTATAATAGCTGACAAACAAGAAGATAATCTGCCCTAAAAAAACAAATAAACATGAAAAAATGATTCATTGTTCATGTCAACCTTTTTAAAACTGTGAGTGAATATTCTTTTGACGTAAAATGCTGCTGGTCAAAAAATAATTGCCTTTTGACTATTATTTACAAATCTGATCATAATGCTCTACAGGTCACATAAGCATAACATGTCGGAGAGGCAGATAGTCTCAGCCAAAAATATATGTTTATAACCTGCAATGTGAATGGATTAATGGCTAGAAAATACAAAACAGAGTAGGAAAAAAGAGCAGCTTGTCAGACTGGCAAGAAGCCGGAAGTGGTGTTCACAGAGATCGGATTCACGTAAAGTAACGCCACAGTTCACAATGTACATAAATTATTTAAATTGAGACACAAGAGGCTGAGTATCGAAATTCACAGATGACACCAAAACTGGGGGTGGGTGTAACGAATAATGAACAAGACTGCAAAAAAAGATGCAGGGAGATGAACAGACGTTCAGAATGGGTGTGTAAGTGGCACGTTGAAACTAACACAGACTGTACAGCACGGAAGCAGTCCGTGTCAGTGTTCATACTTCACACGAGTCTCCACCCACTCCTTACGCCCTCCCACACCCTCTATTCTAGCTTCCTCTTAATGCATCTTTACTTTAACGCATCAAAGCGTTTCACAGAATATACTATACTGTAAACTGAATTGACTGTATATTTTGTGGGCGAAATACTGTTTCATTCTTGCCTTTATACACAATCAGCAATGGTTCAGCTCCACTACCTCAGAAATTATTCATTTTTTAGTGTATCTGCTCCTTAATTCAGGAATGTAATGTTTTTAAATAAATTAAAGCACATATTGTACAGAGCTAAGTGGCACTTAATTTTACATGCATCTAGCCAAACCTCCATTACTTGGAGAGAGAACCACATGGACGTTGATATGTGCCCTAGTCTGTAACTTAAAATGTTCGCCATCAATTCTTGCTATACCTAAATAGCACTTTTAATTGGATACTCAAGGGGCCCAACAAAGATTCACAGGAGGTTTCAGAAATTTAGTAAATATTCAGTTTGACTCTATCACAATTTACGTTTATACAGCCTCTTTCACATCGGGAGGACATCTCAAAGTACTGACTGGGCTTCTGAACTGGAGGCTGGATTTTGGGACACAGGCTGCAAGCTTCTGGATGGTCTGCTGTCTGTGTAGAGAGGACCTGGGGAGTCTAGCAAGCAGGGTCCTGGAATAATTAGTCCTGGACATGATGGAGAGGTGAATCAGTGTTTTTCTAATATCATGGCCCATGAATCTACTTTCGTGACTAACATTTGGTAGTCACTAAACAGATAACCTGTTCAATATTATTAGAGTTGTTAGATAAATATCCAACAAACGTTTTAAAAATCTTCTTTTGAGATAATAGACTAACTCTAAGTACTGTTTCATTACCAATCTTCTTTATATTAAACATAAAATGTTTTACTTCTCTTCCGTCCCATAAAATCACAGCATCTTCCACTGGGATTGGATATTTCAAGCAGATACTGCCAAAGTTACAGTTAAGTTTTGCCCCCAAAGTATAGTCAATTTAGCATATTCTGTGAAGCGTTTTGAGACGTCTCAAACACATGATAAGGCGCTATATCAAATGCAAGGATTATTAATATATTATTCTTATTAAAGCACTATGTTAATGCAACTATACACACACATTGATTTGTAGGGGCGTGAAACTGGACTGAAGGTCTGTACAATGTGGAAGGTAGGAAATATTAATCAATAAGATGGAACAGAGTTAATATGAAACATCTATTGGAAAAAATCGAATCAAACCAAGTAGATTTTGAAATTCAAGTCTTGGGAGCCCTCTGTGGGCTCTCTTAAACGCTGGCATTCAAAGAGTTAACCACGAACATCAAAGCCAGTGGAGATAACGGACAGGACCCATAGGCAGCATGTGTCACATCTATGCAATCAGAATCCATTTCAACTGATAATGCTGCGATTTCAAACAGCGCTTTTTGTTTGATTACAAATGACATGTTACATACGTGAAAAAGCCAATCCCTCCTGCTAGCAAATATCCAGGATGTGCAATAAACCACAGGCAACCGGGAATTAACCAAATGTCAGCAGAGAGGCCTTTCCTTACCTGCTCATCCTCAAAATAGACAATTAGCCACCAGCCATCCTTTACAGACACAGCAGCTCTGCGGATGATCCGCCAGAGGCCTACGGCTAACTCTCCCTTCTTGTCGCTGTCAGAGCAATAACTTTTTGATCTATCTGGGAGGTTGTGCAGACGGTACTTTAAGCCTTACAGTACACAGGTTTGTGTCTTGCTTTTTGCACGTTTCCAAAAAACTGCACACATTATTAACACTATATTAACCTATGTTATTTTCCTAAATCTTCCTGCGCAGGTAAAGCAAAGGTGGAACAAAAGTGTGGGAATCTTGAAAGCGATGCACCGGAGTCGTTCAGCCCCATAAACAAGTCAATTATTCATCACATTCAGAACCGAAGAACAGAACGTATTCCATGTAAATCAAACAAATACCAGTTCATTGTGTCAGTCCGTACGGACTCCGGAAAGATCTGTGTAGTTTCACATATATGGCTGGTGAAGAATTAATTACAGCCATTAATCAAGTTTGATTTTGTTTTCAGAGCCAATTGTGTTCACTACCTTGAACTGACGAGGGAAAAAGTATAAATTGGGTACATGTCACAAAGTGGCTTATGCCGGAGCCTGTCTGCCTAGACCTCGTTCAGGAAGTCGTATTGCCAGGAAATAAATTTGAACCATTGCAGTAGAACTCTATCGAAAACCCTCATCAGAATTATCTTAATTAGTGAAACTGTAAGCTATGCGAGTCTTTTGAATTTTTTTTTAAAAAAATGAAAGTTACAAATGGAAAAATGTAATTGTATAATGTTATTAATAATAATAATTCTTGCATTTGATATAGCGTCTTATCACGAACATAAAATTCATGGTTCAGAAGATACTTCTCCCATTCTTTCTTTAGAATTTGATCCGGAATTCACACAACTGAGTTACATAAGCACTGCTGGTTGAGAATTTTCATTCTTTCGGCTGCTCACAGCACGTAGCTATGTAGATATGTGGAACGCCGAATGGAATAAATATGAACATGTTTCCTAAACAGAAACATTCTGCATGAAAAATTTAAACTAAGTAATTGTGCATCAAAACTGCATAATTTCAGCAAAATCCAGATTAACAACATAAATAATAATAATAATAATCCTTGCATTTGGTATAGTGCCTAATCACATCTTCGAGACGAGTCAAAACATGGCAGCAAAGCAGAAGTAAATGAAAGAAAAGACAGGTTAGTTTTATTTTTAAAAAAAACAACTTTTTACTTTCAATGCCCAATGAGACCAGAACTTACTTGATTTCACCCACAACGATTTGGCATCAAACTCTGCACATATCATTGATTACAGGTAAACTAATTATGTTAGTCTCGAGAATTTACAGTTGAACAAAGAACCACAGAAAAAAATCCCACAAAGCTGCACATTAAAAGTTGCCCCTGGGAAATTTATTAACAAGAATACTTTGTTTTTATTAACAAAAAGCCAATCAATCAGGAATGTAAGATTAAAATCAAACAGCCGAAAGATTGGGCTGAGCTGTAATTTGTAGAGTAGCTGAAGTTATTAAATGGCTTGAATACCGCAGAACAGCTTGTTTAACACATTACAAAATTCCAAATCTTTTAAAATAAAATATTAATTTTGGTTAAACTTGGCAGATGATGGCTGCCTCGATTCCTTGACCTTAAATACAGGAGCTGGTTCAAATCATTAACCTGACGGAAAGAAAGACGTTGGCATTGATTGAAGGCAGCATCAAATACTGACAGTTCAGGAAGCAGTTACCTACAATAAACAGCTAAATTCCAACCAATACTGCATTTTTTTTAAAACAGAGAAATGAATATGAAGGACGTCCAACATGGACGACAAATACTAAGTTATATTAATGCAGATCAAAGAGATAGGGAGGTGCAAGACGTGAAGGTGAGGATCTCAAGATCGATCTGCTGAGAGATAGGGAGCCAGTGGAGTCTGGGGCGACTAAAGTGATAGATATTTGGAGTTTAGTGCAGGTGAGGATAAACTGTCATTTAGCGATAGTGGAGCTAGTGAGACCAGTCCTCCAATGGGAACAGGATTGAAAGATTTACCAAGATCTAATTAACAGGCTCGATGGGCTGAATGGCCTTCTGATCCTGTTATTCTATGTTCCTACTAAATATGTTTACATTTTAAAAGTGTATAATATACCTAGCCGCCATGACTGAAACAGTATAAGTAATATGCTCAAAAAATAGGTACAAATCTTGCAAATAAATTATTGTAAGTAGTTGGAATACACTGGCAAAACCGAAAAATTGTCTTATTTCTAGTCTGTTAGAATTAAGTTTGAGCTCCGGTTGTATGTATATGTCAGTATAATGTGCACTGACCTCAAACAGAATTACAACTATAAGCAATTATCCTCAAGTCTACTGATATGTCATGCTAAACCTGACAGTTCAGGAGGTGAAATTAATTGTTTTGACTAGTAGCCATAATTAACCACAGTAGCTGTAATTGCCAGGAGCCAAAGTGACTGATTTAGTCGCCATGAACACAGCAATATGATGCAGTTTTATTGCATGGAAGGGAGGGGGTGTGCGGTGTGGAGACATGAGATAGAGGGGAAGTGGTTGAAGGGGAGGCAAAGAGAGGAGAGTAATGAGACAGGGAGGGGTAGAGATGGAGAGGGAGCAGGAGAGACAGAGTGCAAGGGAGAGACTGAGGGCTGGGGGTAGGACAAGGGAGGGGGTGAGGCGGAGGGGCTCTCTCTCACACTCTCTGTTTTCTTCTCTTTCTCCCCCCACCCGCACCCCCCCTCACCCTGGCCATCGCTCACTTCCGACCCCCTCCGCCAAATCACCCCCTCTCTACCCGATCTGCTCCACTCACTGAGGAGTATCATGAATGGACAAAGTGGATTCATACGCAGGGCAGCTTCAATGGGCAGTTCTATGGCCAGCATCTGAAGGACAAAGCAAACTTCTATTATAAATAATCTTGATACTGCTGTCACACTATGATTTGTGTGTCTCATTCACTCTCCCAACATATAGCGTTCAGGATAAAACTATTTTCCCTCCCCTATCAGAAAGAAAAGGTTGTCTGTTTGACAGTGGAGTAAATGTCAGCTGTAGTCTCACAGCGGAACCAATTTCTCCATAATTCAACAAGCATCACAACAGACACTGAATCTCCCTATAACTATCTACTGGTGCAGGTCTGTCAGGTCAGAATATGATACTCCAGTAGGCAGGCATATATATCTTGATACTCCAGTAGACGTGCAGTCAGGCTACAACGGATACACAGATTAATCGCTCTGGCTTCCACAACGTTTACCTTCTTCACCCCCTCCCCGGAAGATACTTTTTATTCTTATTTTGAGCCGCAAGTTGGCAATGTTCGAGTGATTAAGGGTAGGTTTTTGAGGGGGTGGGTGGGGGAGGGGCGGGAGTGGTCGAGTCAGCAGGTGGTGGGCTTGCTGCTGGTGATGATGATTGCGAAGGGAGGAAGGAAAAACAGAGGCAAAGGATCCCTCAGCCTCTACGCCCCAATGTTTTGGAACTCTCTCCCCCAATCCCTCTGCCTTGCCCCCGCCTTCCCCTCTTTTAAATCCCTCCCCCGGCTCAGTGTTAAGCTCCGCCACTGTTAAGCGCTCTGAGACGCTGCCCCACGTGAAGGGTGCTATATAAATGCAAATTGTTGTTGTTGTATTGACACGCTTTATCCAATAGTTTATGCATGGTACATGGAAAATAAGTATTGAAGAACAATAGATTTGTTTATTTAAACTCTATAACGATTAATAACATTTAAGCTCAGATGGAAAGGTTAAGAAACAGTCAACCATATTTTTTTCTATCGGTGGTCTAAAGAATTTAGATCTACTGAATGCTGCAACCGAGAGCGAATGAAATGAATATAGTATTGAACCATGAAGAAAGCAGGAGCAGTAAAATCTTTATTGCGCAACCAACTGAAACTGTGTCTGTCAAGTAAATACAGGTAGGTTGTTTTAGACCTTTACTTTGACCCATGTAGGATGTGATGATCAAGACAGTACACTGAGAATCTGCTGCTTAGCTAATGCCCTGTAGAACAATTACATTCATGCACCAGACAAAACACAAATCACATCTTAAACGCATGTGAGATGGGATAATGATTGCATAATATCATCAACATTAGAGCACAATGTGACACTGAAAGTGTGAATATGTCGAAACCTGACAGCACTAGATCAAACACAAGCCAATACTCCCCGAGATCCCGCAGAATTGTCGCAAAATGTTCCTGAACCCTGTCAGCTGAAGGCCAATGCCAGACAATGATGAACAAGACAATCTATGTCACAAAAATTCCGCTTTCCCCAAATTTAACCCTGACACATGCTGCAATCTGTCAAAGGAAATTACATTTACCGCGCTGTTTGGCGACAGTGATAGAAAGGTTTGCAAAGTATGGAAGGACTATGAGTCTTTTGCAAAGAGCTTGTTGTGTTTGTCAAAGGGAAATTTCAGCAAGATCTAACATAAGGAGCCATCTCCCTCGCCTTAGGTAACCAATATAACAGCATATCAACAAATGTCAGCCATGCACCAATGTATTGCACAGTTTCACTGTCACACGCTGGCAAGCAATGTAACACACAGAGGTGGCAAGCCTGCCATACTGTAGCTGTCACCAAATGTCGAATTAATTGCCTTATCAGATTGGAGAAGGGACAAAGAAATGGGAGGAAAACTGTAGGAGAAGTAGAGGAGGAAGGGGAGCGGACAGATTGGATGGAGGAATTCAGGAGGACTCAGAGACGAGTGGTACCAACTGAGCCAAGGCTGAAACATTGTGCAATTATTTTATGCACATAAATTCTGTATATATCTGCATTTTAAATGTAGTACATTATGGTGTTAGGGTTGAACATTATTTTCATATTATTAAAAAGTAGCAGCTAAAATGAATTCAGCATTTTTGTCTCTATGAATTACAAAATATCTGTGTAAACCCCCCTGAAAAACAAATCTAGTCACTACTTTTTAACAATATAATACAATATAATAATAAACTGTACTTAAAACTGTATTTTAAGTACAGTGGAGTACTGTAGCTCAGTGGTTAGAGCAATCGCCTCGCAAGTGAGAGGACCTGGGATCGATTCCTGGGAAGGACGAAACATTGGGTAAGTTTCCTTACTCCACACACCTCTGTTTACCTAGCAGTAAGTAGGAACCCGATTGTCCGTAGATTGGTGGGTTGCTTTTATGGGATTAATAATCCCTTAAAAAATAATGAGCGCTTTGAGATGACAGCATTTTGAGATGTCTCAATGACATGATACGGAACTATATCAAATACAAGGAATATTATTATTTCATTATTATTATAACCTCATTCAGAAACCACTGCAACAGCTGCATGAAAGTGGAAACTACAGAGTTTGAGTTGAGCGTATATCAAGGTTAAGGTGCAGGTAGGAAAATTCTGGTGAGTGTCTTTGGTGATACGCAATTATAATGGAAAACCCCATTAGTGTTAGATATTGTCAAGGCTACGTGTGTAACACACCAGAATTCACCTCAATGATTAACAAAGAGAAAGGGAGCTTTAATTTGTTATCAGGGTATACTGTACTTAATTTGAGTGTTCTTAAAACTGTACAATATTGTACAGTTCCCAAAGTGGATACCTCTTATTTTGTTAAAAAAAACTTCCCATAACATCGAATTTAAAAAGTAAAAATCTCATTGATCAAATCATTGGCATTTAAGGGTAAAATACAAATAAGTAGCTTTGCATTGAGTCAGTTACATTAAGCTTTTGTGTTTTCCTGAGTTTTTTGGGTACAGATCAGAATATTTTATTTGTAAACAGCCCGGTTTTGACGGTGTTAAGGGAAGTGTCAGACACTTACGATGAACAGTAGCGCAGCATGTGGCATTTCAATAAACCCCAAAACTTTATGCTTCAAGAAACGATGGTGCAGATTTACCCTGGTCTCATCTACTCATCTCAATCCTGAATGCTTCCAGGGATTCTGAACAAGTGACATGATTAAAATCTAATGCAACCAAAACTCTCTTATGAACAGCAAATTCAATCTACTGCCAGCCAAGCAGAAGTGAAAAAAATCAAACAGCTTCCCTGGAGGTACAGCACTGCTGTATGCTTCATGCCACTGTGTCTAAGGTGAACTATAAGTGTCAATCATCATTAAGAATCCCCAAGGTGACAGCTCCACTTTTCAAACCCTGTGCGCTGCTTGATCGAAAGTAAAAACGTAAAGGTCATTGCTACTTGCTGAGGACATGATAAACAAAAACTGGACTGCTCTTGCCATTTTCACAGACTTGTTATTTACAGCTCAAAAAACCGTTACGGAAAATAAGTTTTAACTGATGTTTGGGAAATGTTTTCAGGTTCATGCCTCACTGATCAGCTACGTTCTATTCCTACCAATAAAGAACAAAAGAGTAATAATTAATAATCCTTGTCAACTGAGCCAGTGCCTAATTATACATTGTTTAAAATATCATCAATACACTAACCATTGTACAAGTAATGTCTTAAGATACGGGGGAATTATACAAGCACAGCCCATTCCAATGTTTCTTCCAACTGATTAGAGCTCTCCTAGATATTAGAATTTCGTGCCCTTATTAAAAATAGTATTTCTTTGCGTGTGAATTGAACAAAGCAGACTTCTACCAGGAAGCATCGGAATCACAATGAAATGTATTCCTCACGCTTCTGGCAAGATGTACCAAAAAGGTAGCACAAGGCATCACAACTTGTAAGGTGAAACTGATTCATCCATTTACTGACACAAGTGGTTTGCTCTCTCCACACTCTCTCTCTCTCTCTCACACACACTCTCTCCCACAGTCTCCCCGCAATCTCTCTCT
This sequence comes from Callorhinchus milii, assembly GCF_018977255.1. Classification (NCBI taxonomy): domain Eukaryota; kingdom Metazoa; phylum Chordata; class Chondrichthyes; order Chimaeriformes; family Callorhinchidae; genus Callorhinchus; species Callorhinchus milii. Next base: position 7,678,165 of record NW_024704751.1, on the reverse strand, counting down.
CTCACACTACTCTATATTGTGTTGCACTGTACAAATATTTGTAAGTGATTACCACAGTAATAATTCCCTGGATTACAAAACAAGAGGAATAATGGGAAATAACTAGAGTGGAAGAACACAATTTGAACAATGTAAGTATTTGACTGACGGAGACTGATAGACACAGGGAGAATACTGCACCAAATCATACATGAGATTTCTTCTTTACTTTCTTCCTACTGCCTAGTTATGGGTTGGTAAGAAAAAGAGTGAACAAAGTTGCACAGACGTGCAAACTGCATGAATTTCACAAATACCCCATCTCTGTCAGTCAAATACTTACATCATCTTGCAGCAATTGCTATTGTTCCTAGTTTTGATTACTTGCCTGAAGATTTTTGATATTAGGAAAAGGAATTCCTATTGTAACAACAGCACGGGCATTATCATCAGTGAAATCCAGTCCTTCACTGACTTTTCCCCTGCAAACAGCTACCAAGAGAGCTCCATCTAAACACAGAAAAAGTAATGCTGAGAGGATTCCAAAGGAAAGGTTAAAGGTGCAACAAAAGATGATTAGTTAAAAAAAGTAACACAATTTTTTGATCACTCAAACCACAACTATCTGTGGGACACTGCTGTGCGCAATTGGCTGCCGCATTTTGCCCACAGAATATACAGTCAATTCACTTTACAGTATATTCTGTGAAGCGCTTTGAGACGTCTCAAAGACCTGATAAGGCGCTATATCAAATGCAAGGATTATTATTAGTAGTTATGGATATCTATGACGTGATAAGGCCCTATATCAAATGTAAGGATTATTATTATTATAAGCAATATGGCTTTACATTAAAGGATCAGCAAACATCCAGTGATTTTAGTCTATGACTGTTTACAGTTTAATCTGAACTAATTTTGTTCAATACAGAACTTTCTAATTTCACAAACACACAGGTTGAAAATATTTTGCTTGGTGCTCACTATCCCTTTTATTCCCTATTAATTTGACCATGAAATGGTTCTGTATTTACAATACACTCACGTACAAATCCATTTACGCTCCAGTACCTCCCCACCTCTCTGAACTGCTCAAACTCCAATCCTCTCTCTGTGTGCCCCTTTCGCTCAATTAGCACATTAGTAGCTTGGTAGCCAAATCAGTTTGGACTCAATTAGGTGACAAGCATTTTAATCTCTGCGCTGACTGATATTTGCACTCTGACATCCCAAAGGGAGCAGTAATCAGACTCAGAGTCATCTGAAGAGGGGAAGAATTGTTTCTGAGCAACACTGAACCTAAATATGTTCATATAAATCACATCGGGATTCAGAGATTTATTATTCATGTGTATGAATTGGAGACCAAACCATAGGTTTAAACATTGTTTGCTCCAATTTACTTTGACCCAGTCCAAATGTTTGGGCAGGTCTAGAGTAAGTGACATTTTCTCTTTGATGTACCTTTGTCTCCTTTGTCCTTTATAGCGTTATAATAGGACTTTAGCAATCCATCAAAGTCATTTTTGTCGCCTCCTTGTGGCTCAGTGATGACCACTTTGATCTCTTCCAGTTTATTCCACAGTCCTGTGTACCTCCAGCGATTTTGCATCTTGTCCAGCATCTAGCAGTTAGGGATAAAAGAAATTCCATGAAGAATGCAGAAAATAATAATAATAATCCTTGCATTTGATATTGTGCCTTATCATGTCTTCCAGTCATCTCAAAGCGCTTCACAGAATATACTGTTGAGTGAATTGACGGTATATTTTGCGGGCGAAAATTGTTTTAAACTTACTTCAACAATGGATAAGGCAAAGATGACAACAATTAATTTAAGGTTACATCAGCTCAAGTGCTGACAAGCACCACTGATGGCTTTGAAGAGTATTTAAGAAGACAATAATGCTGTTTCAATGCCAGAGGTTCATGTCATATTATTTTATTATCTGAAATCCAATATGCCCTGAAGACTACATTTTCAAAAGCAGTGGAATTTCAATTGTGTTTGGTAACAGAGGGATATCCCCGGTAGATAATTGAAATTGGCAGATATTTGTGAAATCCCAATTCAGTTATTGCAGTTATTGTCTCTCTTTCTGTGAGACGATGACAGTCCCTTTAAAAGTTAAGAAATTTCATCAATTAATGAGGTGTTGTGCTGACAGTGCAACACATCTTGTTTCTGAAAAACAAAATGGCAGACACTCAATTTATTCTCAATCTTCCCTTTTATTAAGTAAATTTGGTTCCATCATATTTTCTCAAGAAGTGGTTAATCAGTGCTTAAAATCAGCTAATATGGTTCAGAACTCAGTTATGGTTCTTTCTACCAGCCATGTTCATTGCTCCTAAATAAATAATACTAATAATCGTTGCATTTGATATAGCGCCTAAACACGTCATCGAGACTTCTCAAAGCACTTCACAGAATATACTGTAAAGTGGATTGACTATATATTTTGTGGGAGAAACGCTGCAGCCAATTGCGCATAGCTGTGAACCACAAATAGTCGTGGATTGAGTGAACAAAATTATTATTATTTATTTTATATTGTAAAGGTACTGTTACCCACAGAAAGCAATCCGCCAATCGACTAACAACTAAGGTTACTGCTCGGTAAACAGAGGCATGTGGAGTAAGGAAACTTGGCTAAGGTTTCACACTGCCCGGGAATGCGTATATGGTCATTAATGAGCTACAAAGAGGTTACAAAAATTAGTTTGATGGAATGTTAGACCCTCTTACAATACGCATCGCTTGTCACTTTTACTCTTTCCAAAGTTCAAAACATACTTCACTGTCGCCTCTGAGTCGAAGGATTTGGGGTTCAAGCCCCACATTGGGAATTGGAACTCATGTAGTCTCAGATGACCACTCCAGTACAGTGCTTGTGGAGCACTGCACTGTCAGAGGCCCTGTCTATCAGATAAGACATTAAACCTGTTCAGGTAGATGTTACAAATATCATGGCACAACTCAAAATGAGATGGGAATTTTTCTCTCCTGGTGTCCTCGCCAATAATCCCCTAAATTGGTCATTCAATTCACGGCTGATTGCAGTACAATGCTGTGCACAAATTAGCTACCGGACTCTCCCACAGAACATAGTTTGCAGCATAACCTACGAAGCGCTTTTGGACAGCCTCCCACTAACACAAGAACACAGAAAAGGCGCATTTCTCAACAGACCACTAGCTTTCCAGTCAGGTCATTAAACTGTGAGTGCAGTCAGTCAAAGGCAAACGTCATTGATTTCTTGCTGTGTGTTGAATCATTTCAAAAATCTCCCATTTAGAAACCAAAAGGTCAAACCTGTACAACAGGGAGATCTACCTTTCAATAGTAAAACTGACTTGGATTAATAAATTCTTATCGACGATGCTTAGATTCTACTAACGTTCCTTATTTACTCTAGGGTGAAATATGTTGAGTAATATTTTAAATTATTGAATGTACATAAATGCATTATTACTTTTGCCTAAGCTAAATAAATAAATTGTAAGTTTGCAATCAGTGAATTATTCCCTACATGTGTCTTAATTCATCAAGCAGTTTAATTACAATTGAAAGTTAATATCAAATCGGTTTCCATCATCCTTTCAGGCAGCATATTCCAGATCTTAACAACTCGCTGGGTAAAAAAAAGTCTCGTCTCCCCTCTGGTTCTTTTGCCAATTATCTTAAGCCTGTGTTCTCTAGTCACTGACCCATCAGCCAGAGGAAACAGCTTCTCCCTACCTACTCTATCAATACCCCTCATAATTTTGATCACCACATTAGCATCATCACTGCACTTTTTGCAAGCAGTTAAGTGCTATCAGCTCAATATTCCATTAATAACATGTTTCTTTTGTAAAACCAGAGATACTAAAGTGCCATCCATCATCACACGCCTCACTTGCATTCACTTTGACTTCTGCTTGTTTGTAACGTACAGAGTCTGCCTGCCAACGATGACTGGCTAAACTGCGTTTTTCTTTCCAAGACTCTATTCAGTCAGGAGGTATTATTCCACACTCTGTAATTTGTTTAGTAGATGAATATGTGAGTGAATAACAAGATATTCCTTCCACCACAATATACTGAAATACAGTACAAATACAATTCAAATTTTGCCAGGAAGGGGGAAATCATTTGTAGAGATGCAGTGATAACAGGGGGTCAAGTAGGGCTTGTACCAGAAGAGTGCAGTCCCACTGAGAAAGCAGCTGAGTCAGCGCCTTGGGACATCCTCCTGACATAAAAGGTGCTATGTTTTTTTTTGGAGGGGAGGGGGGGTTGGTGTAGGAAGAGAAGAAGCTGTCAAGACAATGGCACAATCGATTATGTCAAAGGCAGCAGAGAAGTCCAGGAGGACAAGGATGCAGACGTCCTCCTGACGTGAAAGGCGCTATACAAATATAATTTTGTTGTTTTGTTGGGTCAGAGAGAGAGAGAAAGAGGGAGTGGAAGCCATTTGTGACTATTGACGAACACTGTCTTGGTACTGGGGACAGAGGCAAACCAGCCTGGAGAAGCTCGATCAGGAAGGAAGTAGAAGGGAAAAGTGTGAGCAAATTAGGTTGGCAACGAGTTCAAGGACTTTGGAGAGGAAGGGCAAGTTTAGAGTTTTTCCAGTAGAAGTCACAACTTTTTTGTGTACGACTTCATAGCTGTTTGCGCAGCACAGACAACTCTGACACGAGCAATCCTATCACACAAAATTCAATGGTCAGGTTGGTAACCACTGCTTGAATTAGTTGGCCACTTAATTAAAACAATACATTTAAACAAGTTCAATAAAACATCAAAATTGGAACCAAATGCTCCCAGAAAGCCTCAAGTCACCAACAGTAAAACTAAATTTCAAAGCCATCTAAAATCGCTCTTCAGCCATAGGGTGTTGGCATTTTACCAGCAGCAATTATTTTCTCATTTGCAAACACTGCCCATGTTTCAAAAAGTCAATGTTTAATAACATCCCACGAGGAGAGCACATGGTCTCGGTCTGACGTTTTTTTGTTCAGTCAACCCAAAACCTTTTGACTTCACATCACAAGCACATTAGATGATATGTTTTGACTCGATGCATGAATATTTAAATTAACACTACGTAAAATATGAAATAGTAATAAACCATACCTTGCCTAAAACATCCAATACAGTGGTACATATTGTATGCTTTTGGTGCCATTCCAATACTTTAAAACATCAAAACTATTTACTTCCTATACAAGGAATGTGAGTGCTCATCAGATTAATTGGGTGCAAGGGACAACATCCCTCCGTTTGTTTCCCCCTCCCCAACCCCACTGGCGATGTTGCGGAGGTGGGTGAAGGCAGAGCGGGTCACAGCACGGATGTGTGGTAGAAAGGACAGTTGAGGGTCAAACAAGACATCAAGGCTCCGGACTGGCTCAGTGGGAGTAGAGGACAGGGATGGGGGAAAAACAACTCAGGTCAGGGGCGGTAGCCAGAGTGCACACACCAAGACAGAGTGTGGGTGATCAGGGAGTCAACGAAGTATGGTCAGCCCGCATTAGGGGCCATGGAGAAGGATAAATTTCAACTGTTTCAATATTTCATACAGGCTAATGTTGTTCTTGGAGTTTATTTACATGAATCCAGCTTCCCCGATGGTTCAGTTGAGAATTTCCAAGTGGAAATGATCCGAATGGTCGCCTTTCGTGCGGTCCAACATTCACAAAAATAAGACATTTTTTAAAAAGCTGTTTCATGAATACAAAACCATATTGATGTATGGAAACTACCTTGTGTAATATTCTATACTCGTACTTGGATGAGTAGACTTGATGGACTGATAGTCCACTCCTGGCTGAAATTGTTACTGTGCTATTCATCACTAGAATGAGGAGGATAAAATAAAGCAAAATATAATCTTGCCACAGATGAAAGGCTGAATGACTCCTCCAGAGATTCAGAATGATTTCTATAAATATAAATGGAGTCCACAAACCAAACATTGTTAGTTTGTCTGTCCCAAAGAAACAACTACCAAAATAATAATAATCCTTGCATTTGATATTTTTATATATTCTACCGTGCATGAAGGGCGCTATATAAATGATAGTTGTTGTAATATATACGTACATATACACACACATAAAAAACATTGTGTATATATAACGTATAAAATATCAGAAGGATGTTTCAAAGTGGGTCACAGGATTTACTATAAAGAGTAGTGACTGTGTGTTTTGTGGACAAAATGCAGCAACCCACGCGCACAGCAATGTCCCATGCAGCAGCCGATTGTGTCCCACAGTCGTGGATTGAATAACCATTAATTTTTTTTACATAGAATTGTTTTATACTGGGATAGCTCAATGAGTAAAACTCAATATTTAATATTGGTAGCCTGCACTAACCTTATTTTGATTTTACTCTTTATTTGGGAGCGCTGAGGTTTCCGTTCGCTTTAAACCAACCATAACATTACTGCTTCAGCTCTCGTGTATGTGCATGAGTTAAAGGAATCCTTTGGGATGAACACTGATCTAAAAGCCCTTTCCCTTACACCAATCTTTCAATGTTTTTCTTCTGGGTTTTCCTCATGAACAAGCATGACTAGACTTGATACTTACGTTTTTCATACAGTGATATCATTACTAGGCCTGCTACTTTTTAACAAGGAAAATCCAAAAAACATGCATCCAAACAAAAATGCTGCAACGATTTCACTACCTCACTATTAAAAAATATTATAATTAGTAATGGACTTTCTGGCATGAAATGTAAAGTTCAATGTCCCAAGAGCTTTCATCATTTCTAATCTATAAACAAAGATTCTGGAATAATATACAGATGTGAAACTTAAACCTGTAAGCATTACTGGGGCACTGCATTAATAATAAATATGAAGTGCTAGGAGTTAAAACTCCAGTATGAAGGGAATTCTTTTGGCTCGTTATCCCATAAATCCAAAGTATACATTCAAACAAATTATTAGGTTGTAAGCCTTTGTTGCAGAACAAAACCAAGGCAAAAAAAAAAGAGATTCGGGAAGGCACTGTTAAAATTTATCCATGCCAGCATTTTTCTGTCTGCTGAAGGCTTCCACTTTGATATGACACATATTGAATGGATCATCCCAGTGCTAGGCGCCACGCCAGTTTTTATCTTAATGCAGACAGGGCGGCGACACAAACCCTAATGGTCCTTATCTTGATCTTGGGTAAAAGCATCTTGGATTTCTGAGTGATCTTTCCAGTTTTGAACACTCCTTTCCTAGCAATGCGGATGACAAAGTTTACACACACACACACTCTCGTTCTCTTTCTACAAATTAGTCTTTTTTAAAAAAATATGCAAAATTCATAGTATTAAACGGTTTAACAAGCAAAGCAACAATACTCTATACGGACATTTCATCATGACGTCACGATTGAATATATATAGAATTTTATCAACTTCAGAGAGCTCTGGAAAAGACTCGATCTTAACATTTTGTTTTAATAATGCTGCAGTAACATTATGAATCAGATGCAAACATGTTTTAAAGTGCTTTCTTTGAATACCTTAGAAAGTGTTATATTCTCCATTCAGTGATCATCTTCCAGTTTATAACAGATGATAATGATCAGAGCTCTTGCTTGCCAGACATGTTCATCTGGAATACTGAAGAATCTTGCTCATTTCTCCTGCATATTGTGCTCGTATATTCCCATCTACCCTTATTGTGAACAATGATAGTATCAGACATGTGTAAAGCCCTATTCACTCCCCTGCCTCCCAAAGTTCGTACGTGATGGAATCTGCCCATTTATATTGCAGAATAGATTCCAGCTGAAATGGAAGAGCATGATAAGAACCAACTCAAAGGTTTTAGGAACGTAGGAAAAGAGGAACAGGAGGAGGCCATTCAGCACATTGAGCCTGTCCCACCAATTTATTAGATTTTGACAGATCTTTTAATCCCAATGGCCCTTTCGCAATCCATCTACTTCCCAAATCAATCTCTGTCTCACAGTCCTATCGCCTCACCTCCTCCCTTGCTTCCTTCAAGGACCACCTCAAGACCTTCCACTTCGATCGCACCTTTGGTCACAGTCCTAACCCCACCCTCCCTGCCCTCCACCACTCCTGATCCCAACCCCCAGCTTGGGTCCGAATCCCATACGATTCAGGGCCTTGGGACGTCCTCCCTACGTGAAAGGCGCTGTACAAATGTAATTTGTTGTTGTTGTTTCTATGTTGATTTTCTGCATGGTAATTGATGGAAGGAACATTTAGTAATGTTACTCATAAAACCCTTCTTAGGCTTTTTCTGTCATCGACACTTTCAATAAAAGAAATGAGATTCATATTTATATTACATAGGGTAACATAAAACAAATCTGTACATCAAAAAATAAATTTAAATCTCAACAATTTCCAAATAAGTTGGGATGTAATTGAGCTACTTTGCAGACAAAGAGTAGTTTAGTAACCAAACAAACAGTTTCTGAGCATGATCAGTTGGGGATCAGAGTATGGTGACATCAATCAACACTTACACACCGTGTGGTCAGGGGAAAAAAATGAAACAAATTATGAATATATTTGTAATTCAAGACTGAAAGTCTTAATTAATGAATACAATCTATAAAAGCAAGATTTAAGTAACACTTTATTTAGCGGGACAACAGTTAACAAATTGTTGATTCTGTGGTTTATCAGCAACCTGATTCGTTACTGTAACTGCCTCGACCTCTTTATTGATTCCCAACAGTTATTTGAGAATGTTACAAAGCCCACTCAACTCTAATGCTGATAGACATCTTAAATGCAAATAAATAATTCATACAAAGTGCATAATAAACACAGCAGGATAATGTTTTTGTCAATGGTACCCTATAAGCACACTAACATTTGAAATCTGATACACAAAAAGCTTAAGTGTTTTGTGGAGTGAGAAGAACAGGAGGACATTCTTCTTCGCAATATCTATTTAAGACAATGTAGACCATTTGTTTATATCATAAAAGAAAGGAAAATTCTGGCAAGGTCACCCAACCACTCACATTTCAAATAAATTGAAAAATAATAGATTCAAAATGAAGATATAGTGGGAGCCGCTTTAACCGGACACCAGTTAACCACAAACACCTGGTAAATCGGATAAAATGCCCAGCCCCGATTGAATTGTATTCTTACATTTGTATTTAATATGCGGGTTTAATCCAGACAAAATGCCACCCTGAAGCCCTCTGCTTCTGCCAACCTATTTGCCACGAGTGGCTGCGGATGGATGGGAAGGAATCAAATTGCGATTGATTGACAGCGGACTCCAGCCATTCACAAGCAGCTCCGGGCTGTCAATCAGTGAGGGGGTGGAGGAAGAGGAAGAGAAAAGCTGGAGCTACTGATTTTCTGGGGGGCTAAGACCTGTTTGAGCTCCTGTATCTCCGCTCTGATTAAAGTCAACGAATTTAATAAAGACTAATGATTGAACCTGCGACCTACCTGGTCTGCATGGCTCAGCTGTTCATTAAATGAACTCGCTGAGGAGTTGGGGGAGTTGGGTTGGTGGTTGCAGATTGACTACCCACCAAGATCATTGTGGATAACGTATTTTTTCCACTAATTTTCTTTTTAAAAAAGAGCTTCACTAAAGTGGATCACCATTTCAACATTATCAATATTCTGTCATTTACATTGACAGGTACTTTCAGTAATAAAGTTCGATCTCCGGTAATTGGGAATACTTGGCCTCTGCAGCCATCTGATGGAACTTCCTAGAAACTACACCGCACACAATACACACGAGAAGCTTGCTGAAGGTTCCATCAGGTCATATTACATCTTGAACAGTAGCTGGTCATTTGACTCAGTTAACTTAACACTATTCTTCATCCATTATAAATGTCAAATTATCTAAGTAATTTATTCAGTCCAACAGTTCGAAAAACTCATAACAATAATAATCTTTACATTTGATTTAGTATTTTTCACATCAGGAACGCATCTCAAAGCACTTCACAGGACATACTGTAAAGTGTAGTGACTGTGGTATTTGTAGGCAAATGTGACAAACAATTTGCACACAGCAATGTCCTATAAACAACAACTTCTTGTGGGGTAGGGTTTGGAGCATTTAACAGTGACAGAGCTTCATGCCAAATAGGGGAAGAGAGGGAAGGTGACCATAGGTACAGTCAAAGAGAAGGCCTTCAGGTGGGATCTGATTTCAGCGTTGTGGCTGAAAGAACAACCACCTATGGTGGCTGAGCGGATGTAGGAAGCAGGAGCCAGCTGAGCGAAGAAGGCTGGTAGCAGAGTGGGGTGTAAACAGGTCGGAGAGGTAGGGCGATGGTAAGGAATGAATCATGAAGAAATCAATCTGTTTGCAATAGGGGGCCATTGGAGCCTGGCAAGGACTGAGGCGATGTGGGTGCGGAGTCTGGTACAAGTGTATGGACACAAATTGCAAAATTGCATGGGGTGTGAGGTATGGTCATAGGCGGACAAAGTAGTAGGGGTGGAGAAAAGCAGCCGTTGGGTTGGAAGGACAGCTGGAGAATCAAACCCAATGCCTAGCTTACGCACAGGTTCAGTAAGTCTGAGTGACAGGCCAGAGAGGTTGCGTTTTATCACCATTCAATTATAATCATTTCACTGTAATTGTTGGTTTTAGTTCAAATTACTGAGGTGTCTCAACTCTCCCACTATCTCACTCCAAATGATGTATCACCAAACCCTGATTCATGCCTTTGTCCTTTTCTCAATTTAATGTATCACAAGATTGCAAGATTGGTTTGGGTGAAGAAGGCTTATCGACCCACACCAATTCAGTAAAGTATTTAAATTGTGTGTTACCTTGTATGAAGGCAAAAAGCAGAGGACTCCCCGAGTCACAGTCTGACAGATGTGCAGTAGCAAATCTCCAATCTCATCCTGGAACTCAAATGTCTCTGTATGCTGGAATGTGGCACAGAGCTTCCGACCTTTTGGTCCTAACCCAATCGTTCCTACCCACACCTATAGAAAAAATAAAGTGGTCCCATGTTACAACAGCTAGCAGAGTTTCAAGTCGTCATTGGTAAATTGATCACTGAAATTTCTGTTAAAAAAATCATTGAAAATTGGTGTCCAGTTACCTGCGATTTGTCAATGACATGATTTGCCTCCAGCTGGATACTGAATTTCACTCCAAGTTCAGAGGAAAAGGATTCCATAGGGGATAACGTTCCTGATGTCAGGACAATGGTCCTTAAACTACCACTAAGATCTGAAAAAGCCTGCAAGAGAGACAAAATCAATTTGATTTACTGCCAAATATGATTGTAATACTACAAACTTTCGTGAACAACAGTAGCAGTTGGATCAGGTTTCGGGCATTATTTAAAAACGAAATAATTATGAAATGTAACTTTTTAAATATATTCTAGCATGTTCAAGATTTCAGATTTCTTAAAAGTGCTTTTTTGGATAACGTGCTGGTAGCACGACTGACTCTGACGATAATAATAATCATTTTAATCAATTAATAAATTAATTAATAAACTAACAATAGAGTAAATTAAAATCGAATTAATGAATAAATTAAAATTAATTAATAAACGAACAATAGGATACAAGGTTCTTATTACATCTATTAAAATTAAATAATTTTAATCAATGTATCTTACTGAAAAGATGACACTATTCTGTTGGATTCATCTACTCACAACTGCTGGGTTGAGACACCAAAAATTCAGCGTTAAGACAGACGTTTTCTGCCGTGCTTTTCTTCTATTCCGTGGACGTGCAAAAAAACCATTTTCATCAGCGAGATCTGGCTGGTTGGTCCACATATAAGTCTGTAATACTGCCACCCTATAGTCATCTGCAAACCTTAAGGGTCAAGAGAACAATTCACCAAAATGATAAATAGTATTAAATCATAATTGTATTATCGCAGCAACCTAGTTTCCTCCACAAACTGATCATTTTTATCACCGTTTTTAAAAAAATAATAATCCTACTCACTCCATTATTACAACTTTGTAGATAATCACAGAACTATCTAAAATTGATATAATTAAATTACATCATAAATTACAATTTTACAAGTTTTTTCTTTAAAAAAATCAGACACATCAATCTTACCTGCTGGAATCCCTGAAGAGAAAATCAAGCACCATAAAGAGTCCTTTCAACACCATCTGTGTTGGAGCACTTACAGTAGGCAGCTTTATTAACTCTTCTCGCCTATCCACTGTAATAACTTTCTCTTCTTTTTCTATCACAGCAGCCAGGTGTTTCTGAACAAAAGGTAATTCATATTACTTGTTTGGAAGAACAACAACATTAAACATTCCAAGCATAGCACTATATGACAAAGAAACCCAGAAAGATACAGCTTTTGCCCTCTGATCCATAAAGTACTTTTAATAACCTTAAATAAATAATCTTAATGTAATATAAACAGAAGTCGCTGGGTCTACGCAGCAGGTCAGGCAGCATCCATTGTAGACATCTGTAAAGATTGCCTACAATATTTGCCTACAAGATACACATTCGATGGACAACACCAACCACAATGCAATACACCCAAAATTTAATGAAGTCTTGATACTCAACTATTTGACGCTCAACTCACCTGTAAAATGGGAAATGTAGAACTTGTTAACCCCCAGCTGTGAAAAACATTCAGCATCTCCTTCCCATGCCAAACCCTGTGGGATGTTTCATATTCTCTCTCCACTAGAGTGCCAGAGCTCTCCTTAAGCCAACTACAATAAAAGCAGGAAAATGAAGAAAGGTTACAAATGGGGAAGAGAATTTAAAGGATGATGCTCACTTTCTAGCATGGTGTTCAGAACTGCGAGAGAGGCGGTGTGCTTATGGGAGAGGCATTCAAGTTTTAGATCGGGAGTCCCCAACTAATCGATCAATTTTTGGAACGCCAAGAAATGGTCACTCAAATACCCGCACCAATCATAAGAACATAAGAAATGCTAGACGAAAAAAAGACCAAGGTCCATCTAGTTTGCCTTCCACCTTCCTGTCAGTCGCATGCACACATGTCCAAAACTACAGATGTACTATATCCCACAGTGTTATTCCTAAAAGAGAAACAAGAACATAAGTCCAGGCAAGTCTGTGCCAAAGTTTCAGTAGCTACCCAGCTGCAATACCCATGTTGTGGCCATGAATGAAGAAAAATTCAACAGAGAAAAATATATTTGGTTGACTACCACTGTCTCAGATGGACTTAAGCTGCATAAGTAGTTAAGAGTTGCAGAAAGAGGAAGACAAGCTAGAAAGCATTTTTAGCAATGGAAATGTGAATATTCCACTTAGATCTAGGCTGATTGTTAATGTAGATAGATGAAGGATTAAGGAATGAGTCATTAGCTGTTCGTTAGACTGTCAAGATGTGAAGAAGTTGCATGGTTCAGCAGTAATCTCAGCAAGAACTTCAAAGGATGTCATAGACAGCAAATCTTATACAGTTTACGAATGTTGTTCTCATTGATGAAATTAGATTAGTTTTATAATCCTTGCATTTGATATAGCGCCTTATCACATCTCAAAGCTTCACAGTAGTTGATATTAAGTATAGTGACTTACGTATAAGTACAGGGCAACCAATTTGCAAACAACCATTCCCTTGCTGCGATTTCACAGCTAGTGTGTAGTGTATAAATCAACAGTTCACTTCAGTACTATCAGTGTTCATTTCATTTAGATAAAATCTGTCATGAGTAAACTGCATTGCTCTGACATACTTGGTGAAACTGTAGCAGACTGCACGCAGTGGTTCATGGTCAGTTTTCCTGATGTCATGGTTGACCATGCTGTCCAGTTCTTCTCGAGCAAACAGCAACTGATTTTGTGAGACAGTAAAACTAGATGACTCCTGTGCGCAGTTCTCAATATTATGTGCTTCATCCAAAATGACAATCTGATCCTTCAATTGAATCTCCATCTATCAAAACGGCCAAAAAAAATAAACATGGGAATGTAAAGAAAGAAGAACATATTAAAGCACCACACAATAGACATTTTTGCTAGTTTTGTGAGGATGACTAAATCATATGAAGAAATGTTTTAAAAAGGGACTTACGCTCGCTCTTATTTGTGGGTCCAAAAGGTAATTGTACGGACAGAACACAATATCTGCGTCTTGCATGAGCTCCCGAGCTGCAAAGTATGCACACGCACGGATTTTCTTTCCAACACGCAATAGCTCCTCTATATCCCAGGCGAGATGCAGGCCATGAACACACTGTAAACTACTCTGTTCTTTCATTTTATGGACACCATGAAAGTAAAGACACGATTTCCCCTGTAATTAAAAAAATATAATCTTAACTGTGGAGCTTAAAATTAGAGCCAAATCAGGAAGCACATTTTCACACAAAGTATAGTGGAAATCTGAAACTTTCTCCTCCAAAAGGCTGTGGATCCTGGATCAATTCATATTTCCAAGACTGAAGTGGATAGATATTTGTTAGGTAAGGGTTACAATGGATATGGAGCAAAGGTAGATAATTGGAGTTGAGGTACAGACCAGCCATGAACTCATAGAATGGCGGAGCAGGCTCGAGGGGTTGAATGGCCTACTCCTTCCTAAGTAAACACCTCTTTAACATCCTTTCAATCACAAACTGACAGCTATCTGTTTATCTGTAAGGATAATACACTGTTTCTAAACAGAACCACCAACAGTTACAGTGTCATGTTGATCATTACAATTACACTCTTCGCTGAAGCTGCTGAATGCATAAAATAAATGCTCGATTACATCGGATAAGCAAAAGACCAATTCTGTAGTTCTGACTTGAATAATAACACGCCTCAGAGTGATAGAGTGGTTGTATTCATGTTAATTGCACCCTGAGGCTGTGGTAACATGTCTGTTTAAAAGGTAAACTCTAACATGGTTCACGTTACAACAATGACAGTATCTGACTACAATCCAATTGTACAGAGTGGTCTGCTAGACACTTCTCCCATTCCCAGTCCCCAAGGAGGTTTATCCAACGACTCCTTGCCTTTTATTATGTGTAAACTCTGCGTTACAAGTTTCTATTAATGCCCACGCCAGTTTCCATTCTTTAATAAGATTCCCGGAGTCAGGGCATAGGAATTTAAAATGTATAAACTGACTGCAATTACTTATGCAGTTTATATCAGAACAAGGTACAGTTAGTACTCGTTAGGACTATAATCTATTAGCAAATAAATTAGATAAACATGTTAGTAATAAAACTTCAGAGGAACAAAAAATAAAACAAAGCTGTAGTGTATAAAATCATTCTTTATGTCAACTTCTTTTTTTTAAAACAAATACCTTTGTTCCATTATAGAAATGAATAATAATAATAATAAGGAACCATCTAAGGTGAAGATATTCAACTGGAAGAGGGCAAATTTCAGTGAGTTAAAAAGGGACCTAGCCAAGGTGGACTGGAAAGAAAGCTTGGCAGGTAAAACAACTAAAGAACAGTGGGAAGTCTTCAAGGATAAGATAGCTCGGGGACAGAATAAATACATTCCCACAAAAGGGAAAAGTAGGGCTTCCAAACCTCCCTGGATGACAAAGGAAATTGTATCTAGAATGAAGCAGAAAAAGGCGTATGACACACCCAAGATACAGAAGACAACCAAATAGAATATAGGAAGTGCAGAAGAGGTTTGAAAAAGGAAATAAGAGGGGCAAAAAGATTATATGAAAAAAGGTTAGCAGGTAACATTAAGGGGAATTCTAAAATATTTTACAAGCATATCAAGAATAAAAGGTTAGTCAAAGGTAGAGTGGGGCCAATTAAGGACCAAGGGGGCAATCTTTTTGTGGAGGCAGAGGGCATGGCTGATGTGCTGAATGAGTACTTTGCATCTGTCTTCACAAAAGAAGTGGATGCACCAAATGCCGCAGTATCCGAGGAGAGGGCAGAGGAAATGAATAGGATAAGTATAAACAGAGAGAAAGTACTGAAAAGGTTGACTGCGCTGAAGGTAGATAAATCGCCCGGTCCGGACAAGATGCAACCAAGATTACTATGGGAGGTACGGGTACAAATAGCGGATGCTTTGGCTACAATTTTTCAATCTTCGTTGGACACAGGAGTGGTGCCAGAGGACTAGAGTGGCCAATGTGACTTCCCTGTACAAAAAGGGACAGAAGGACAAACCTGGGAACTACAGGCCAGTCAGCCTAACATCAGTAGTGGGGAAACTCCCGGAGACTATAATCCAGGACAGAATAAATCTTCACCTAGAAGAATATGGGTTAATTAGGGACAGCCAACACGGATTTGTTAAAGGCAAATCTTCTCTAACCTAATATTCTCTAATAGAATTTTTCGATGAGGCAAAGGAGAGGGTGGATAAAGGTAGTGCAGTTGATGTAGTTTATATGGACTTTCAAAAGGCATTTGACAAAGTGCCACATGAAAGACTTGTAAGAAAGATAGAAGCCCATGGTATAAAAGGGACAGTGGCAGTATGGATCCAGAACTGGCTGGGAGACAGAAAGCAGAGAGTTGTGGTGAACGGCTGCTTTTCTGACTGGAGGGAAGTGTACAGTGGTGTCCCCCAGGGATCGGTATTAGGACCACTGCTCTTCTTAATATACATAAATGATCTGGACTTGGGTATAGCAAGTACCATTTCCAAGTTTGCGGACGACACAAAGTTAGGTAGGGTAGTAAACAGTGAGAAGGATAGGAGCCAACTGCAGGAAGACATAGACAGAATGGTAAAATGGGCAGACACATGGCAGATGAGTTTCAATGTGGAGAAATGCGAAGTAATGCATTTTGGTAGAAAGAATGAGGGGAGGCCATTAGGCGGTAATACAATCTTAACAGGGGTAAAAGAACAGAGAGACCTGGGGGTGCAGGTAAATGAATCCTTGAAGGTGGCAGGACAGGTAGATAAAGCTGTAAAAAGGGCATATGGGATACTAGGCTTTATAAATAGGGGCATAGAGTACAAGAGTCAGGAGGTTATGATTAACCTACGTAAAACACTGGCTCGGCCTCAGTTGGAATTCTGCGCCCAGTTCTGGGCACCACACTACAGGAAGGATGTTAAGGCATTGGAAAGGGTGCAGAGAAGATTTACGAGGATGGTACCAGGAACGAGGGACCTTGATGATGAGGAAAGGCTGGAGAGGCCGGGATTATTCTCATTGGAGCAGAGAAGGTTACGAGGAGACCTAATAGCGGTCTTAAAAATCATGAGGCGATTTGATAGGTTAGAAAGGGAAAAACTGTTTCCACTGATGGGTGTGTCGGTGACTCGAGGTCACAGATTCAAAATAGTCTCCAAAAGAAGCCGAGGGGAGGTGAGAAGAAATGTTTTCACGTAGTGAGTTGTTCGAATCTGGAACTCATTGCCTGAAAGGGGGTCGAGGTCGATTCGATAACTACTTTTAAAAACTCGGTGGACGGGTATTTGAAAAGGACGGATTTGCAGGGTTATGGGGAAAGGGCTGGGGAGTGGGATTGACATTAATTGCTCTATTCAAAGAGCCGGCACAAACTCGATGGGCCGAATGGCCTCTTTTTGTGCAGTACGATTCTATGATTCTATAATAATCCTTGCATTTGATATAGTGCCTTATCACGTCACTAAGATGTCTCAAAGAGCTTCAAAGAATATACTGTAAAGTGAATTGACTGTATAATTTGTGGGCGAAACATGGCAGATAATAATAATAATCCTTGCATTTGATATAGCGCTTTTCACATCTTCTCGACGTCCCAAAGCGCTTCACAGAATAGACTGTAAAGTGAATTGACCGTATACTTGTGGACGAAACGCGGCAGCCAATTATGCACAGCAGTGTCCCACAAACAGTCATGGATTGAGTGACCAATTTTTTTTAGGGGATTATCCATTCAAACCACAGAACTAAACCAGGCAGTTAGCAGAAATGTAAAAACAAAGTCAAAGCTAAACATTACATAGATGGTTCTTAGTGCTTGTTAGAACCTCAGGTCACTAGCAATAGACATTTTTTACATTGCAGCTTTTACCCAAACTGAAATAGCACAAGAAGAATAATCAGCGCATGCTGCAGTTCTTTGATCTGTCTGTTTGCATCAGTTAAGTAGGTGAAAGAAATCCTCTTGTCTCGTAAACATTATTCCTTTCTCTCATGGCACTTTAATCATCGTGAAGTATCTCAAGCTAACTTTATCTCTGTTTATAACTTCTGTCAATCTGCAATTAGAGCCACTAACCAGAATTTTTATTGAAAAATAATGCTAACGATTTTCTTCTTGTCCCACCACAGGAACCACCCTGATTCCTTGCCAAAGCTGCTCTCAATACTTCAGTCTATCCATTTTTTTCTGATATCAGTTGCTCTCCAAAAGAGAAAAACATTGCCAAAGAAACATCCTATTCCATTCCATCACTATGAATAAACTTTTACTCTGACAGTATCTGTTGGATGCTCCACTGTTTGGATTCAAATAAGGTCATTGGTCCTAATATCCCTGTTCACATAAAGATGGGCCTTAAAGTTTCCCCTATTTTGAGCCAACTCTTCATTCATTCTTCTACTCCTCAAAACAGTAAATTACATTCAGTGTTAACGTTTCAGGTCAATGACCTTGCTTTGGAATTTGACCGCTGAAGAAAGGTCATCGAACTGAAACTTTTAACTCACTTTCCACTCTCCATAGATGCTGCCTGACCTGCTGAGTGATCCCAGCGACTTGTTTTTATTTCAGATTTTCAACATCTGCAATATTTTGCCTTTTGAATACTGAATAACATGTACTTACACTGTTCTCTTCCAGGAGTTCTTTGCACTTCTCGTTCCTGTTGTGGCTGCTCGACACTTCAGGATGGACACAGGTATGATCTCTGCTCGATAGGATTGTCATCCTGACACGGGAGTATGCTGTGCGCCGCAGTTCATGAGTGATCTGCGTTATCTGCTTGTGCGTGCGAGTCCCAAAAAAGATTTTCGGGATATGCATTTTTTCACCTTTCTGCTTCCTTTTTGCAACGTTCTCACCTTTTCCAGTCTTTGTACAAGCACAAGGACAAAGAGTGCAGGTGCTAGGAAGCTAAGAAAAAAACAACATAATTTAAAAAGGAAATTATAAAACGTGACTCGAGAACAACAATACATTGGCATTTATTCATTAAGTAATGAAAGATTGCTTCCCCAGCGGGAGAGAAAAGAGCAAAGCATTTCTGGTCCACGTCCCATTTATCAGTCCAAGAGTAACAGCACTGAGGATAGTTATTATAGGATCAGGGTGGTCCAATCTTTTGACTGCCAAGGCCGGATGGCCTATTTGAGAAACATCCATGGGCTGCGTGAGCAATATTTTGTGTTTCCCTTCCGGAAACATAACAACATTTACATGGCGCCTTGTCTTGATAATCCTTTCAAACGGGCTGAAGGGCCTTTTTCATCCTAACCAATCTTGTGATCTTAAGTATGGTATCAGTCGACTGACCAAAAAAAAATCCTTAATATCATAAATCAATTAAATGGCTTATTTTTCCTGGCGATTTCCTTTACACTAACAAAATTTGTCTCACAATCATCACCCCCTAACACTGAGTTTTGTCATCCACTATACAACATGTATATTGCTTTCATATTTAAACAACTTCAACTGAATCCCTAACTCTTAAATACATGCTTATCACTATATGACTGAACCACAAACATCTACTGGGTCTGTGACCAGAAACTGACAAGAACATTCGTCCAGCCCTTGTGCTCAAAGAGATGTCCTGCCCATCTCTAACTACAACAAACTCAAATAGAAAAGAAACACTCCTCCTTAGCTTAAACCAGTTCAATCATTCTCCGGCAACAAATTCTAAGTCACTGCTTGTATTATACAACAATACCAAGGATCAACTTGTTTTTAGTCTCTGATCTGTGGAAAACCAAGTTCAGATTACCCACCATTCCACTCAACCTTGTCTGCCATTAAATATTACAATACTTGAAAGAATAGAGGTAAATGCAACCTATCCTCTGCTGTCAGTTACTGGAATAAAAGGTTCACTGATGTGCCAAATAAACAGCTCTTGAAAGCAGCTAATATTACATCAGTTCAGGAACTGTAACATTCTCTTCTCAGGTTGCCAGTAACAGCAGATTAGGTTGCATTACACTAGTACACTAAATAGCCTGATCGAAATATCCTGCCTCATATTGAATAATTACTTATTCATTGAAAGGATAAAAAGAATAATTATGAATGGGGCTCTTGTCAGTAGCTAGGCAGGAAACAGCTGACACCTAGGTATACCTTACATGTGCAGAGATGTTGGACATAGTTTATGCCTATGTAGTAGTACTTGCAGCTCATAACGCAAACTGCAGCAAGCTCTCAATTGTCCATTCTTCAACAGTGGGAAGATTGTGACAATAAAACACTCAAACAAGCTGCAGGAAACATGTTGAGTGCTCATTAATTGAATATGCAAATCCTAAGTGTAGAAGTATTTCTCAGTTCAAATTAGATTCATCCACTTAACTTTTCGATTCAAGAGCTACCATTCGAAATAAACCGAAAATGTTGAAAAGAGCAGTTATGCTCAGAAAAAGCAAGCCTGTGAATGATTGATTGGAATCTGTGATTGCTGCTCTTATCTCTTACCAGTTTTTTTTCCAACACCATTTCTTAGGCAACTTTCACTGTATATCCACTGTATAAGCCAGCAGCCAGCCACTGATTTGATCACATGCTGTGAAAAATATTTTGTTTCAATCCCAGATCATCTTGGGTGTCGCTGGTGTCAGAGGTGTAGAAAATCCCTTCAACACCATATTACTCCGTGCTCATTCGAAAGGAGGAATGAATACTTACTGCCGGGGAGGCGGGGCAGGAGACAGAAGAAACCTATTCATATATTATTGACCAGAGTGAAAAAAGTTCTAAAGTATATATATTAATGCAGCCCTGCCCATTACAGTTATTCCTTACTGTTTTTGATAATAAATGAATATGTGAATGAAGCTTTTTGTATACTTCATAGCTTAGTTATAAAACTTGCTAGTTATAAAACTAGTTATAAAAAACTGTACTCCCACAACCTCCCACTCCCCACCCTCCAGCTTGCCAAAGAAAACAGGCAGAGAGGTATTTCAGCCAACAATCATTGGCTTCATCAGAAGAGGAGGCAGCTATCCAGCACTCAACTACAAATGTGCTGCTTTTTGACGAGGATGTGGAGGGGGATAAACGGCGCAGCAGAAACTGCACAGCACATCGTTCAGTGTCTGTCTTTGATTATTATTAAAATTAACCATCTCTTGTGAAATTTAAAGCAAACACAAAAATAGTTTGGTAGGAAACAAAACAAGTACTTCTGTTGTTTGCTATGCATTTTGAAAAAACAATTAATTCTCTTCTATCGTCATTCAGTCTAAAAGCATAATGATGTTATGTGCCAAAATAACAAACAGAGTTTATATTAGGAATTGAAATCGGAAATTATTTTATAATCCCTTTTGTTTCACTATGGTGCTTATGGATTTGTAGTGAATTAGAATTTTCCTAATCCTTTAATACCAGATACCATACTGTTTCTTCCAAAGATAGCAATAGTGTTTTCTGCAGGGAGTAATTGTGATGGAAAGAACTATATTAATTCACTGAGGTCAACTGCCTGTGTCAAAAATCCCAGGTGGTGATTTGGTTGTAGCTATATTCAATCAATATGATGCAGTTTAGAGAATAATATTCTTCTTGGCCACTTTCAGCACATTTTGTCAACGTCTAGTGTTGAGTTGTTCCAACCCTGTGCAAACAACAATCATTTGTCTCTTCCATTCCCCTTTAAAACTGTTTTTCAGCCAATGAAAACATGATTTTCCATAGAACCACAGAAAATTACAACACATTAAGCCCATTGAATCCGAGCCAATCAACATCAATCCTTTCAATCTCATTTCCCCATACCACTGTAGATAAGGTATTTGTCTGGTTCCGTCTTGAAGGCCAATATGGATTCTGCTTCAACCACTGCTCCCGGGAGCACATTTCATATCCTAAATACTAAATGTGTGTGAAAACAATGCTCATGACCTCCCAGTTTGCTTGTTTACGAACCATCTTAAATTGATGCCCTCTAGTTTCTGACTCACCAACCAGTGGAAATAATTTCTTCCCAATGACTTGAGAAAAACTCCTCACAATTTTGAAGACGTCTATCAGGTCACCACTCAACCTTCTTTGTTCCAGCAAAAAAAGTCTCAATTCCTCCAATCTCTGCACATAAACCAAACCACTTATCCCTGGTATCATCCTAATAAATCTCCTCTGAATCCCCTGTACAACTTTAATGTACTTGAAAAAGCGAGAAAAAAAGGTATGATTGGGCACAATAGTAAAATTAAGACAGAGTAGACAGAAAATAGGGCAAAGAGAATGATGAGAAAGTAAGGACAAGAGAAGGAAGATTTTATTAAAATTAAATGTTTATTTTCGTTATTTATATAGAATTAATATTTCAGCAATAAAGTCGCTCTTCGTTTTCAATTTGATTTTTGAGTCCAATATTTGTGGTTATATCTGCATCATGTTTGCAAGATAAAAACATGGAAACCATCCAGTCCAAGCAGAGAAATCTCCAGCCTAACAAGAGTCTGTTTGATTAATCATATCAATCATAAACATTGTTTTCCAAACAGCCTGCACTCCTGTTCATCTGTTGAAGTTATAAAATGCTTCACGGTCTATTGTACCAATGTCAATGTTCAAGTTCTTTCACACCTCAAACTTTGAGCAATTTTACTGTTGGCCTAGGTCAGTCGGCGCTTGATTATTTGCACCTATGTAAATTGATGACAGATTCACTCCAGCCCACTTCACTTATTTATTGTCCTTTTCCCAGGCTCCAATCTAATAACAATCTGTTTTCCCCCCTCTCACAATCTTGCCATCTCTATCAGCATTTTCATAGCTTTGAGACTTTGTTGGCCCAAGTGGCAATGAAGTGCAGATGCTGAAATTGCGAGACTTGTTACATCCCTCATTTTAATTCTATCAAATACTCTAGCAATGGTAAATCCAAAGTATAAAAGCTGAGCCTCTCTCCCTTCTTCATACCCAAGGTGAAGGCTCCAGTCTCCACACTGCTCATTTACTGAATACTGCTAGTCACTTATGATGTTTTATCTTATCTAAAGACCAGGTGCGTAGCAAACAGTTTTCTATTGGTGAAGGATGAAATAAATACCTTTTGAGTTTTTAAATATAAGGAAAGCTCTATCTACATCTCTGCAACTCAGTAAGTATGCATTAAGGTAGAGTTTGCTTACCATTTTTTGTACTTCTTTAAAAAAAAGGATTTTGAAAGCTTACAGGAACCTGAACCATTTGAAAACAAATGGGACCGCAGAAAATAATGGTCAGTCTACAATTGTCCTCTATGCTGAATGTTATTCCTTTTGCGTTTTAACAGATAACAGCTATGTTCTCCGAGGTCTTTCTCTCACTCTAATTGAAAGTGAAATAGAGTAGGGAGAAAGAGTGCCACAAAATACAAACTTTTTCCACTTCATACAGTTACAAAGGCATCTGAATGATCAGGGTTCTGAATTCCCACCGTGTGAAATCTCACACTAACACATCTGACTAAGATATCAAAAGTGAGGTGAGTTTGCAATCCTATCACTCAGCATCTATTCTTTCGTTTCCTTTTCTTACAGAGTGGTGCTCTCCTCTGGTGATCTCATGATACACGACACAAAGCAGCTGTTTATGCACCCTCTGTAACCAGCAGGTGAACTTGATTCAATATTTATCACAGACATTCACTGATCGCAGCTAACTTAGTGAACATTTTAATTAAGATGGAGCTTGTTTCAAAGGGCCCATTCAAAATGTCAATCAACAGGAAAGGGATCAAATGCAGTGTCAGGTGAGGGAGTGTAATACAAATCCGCAACTTTCTTCATCCCATCACTGTAGATTACCCTCAGACACCGCTATGACTTCCATTGTAACAGACTGCCAGTCTCCAGAAATTTGTAACTAAAGTCCTTCTCAATTTATTATGAACATTGTAAGGAAACTTTGTGCAATACAGCATTGTGTGATAAGACTGCCACACTAACACCAAGATTCTTTTCAATACATTGTTAAATGCATCAATAGCTGTTATAGTCCTCAGAACTGGGTTTCCATTCTTATAAATGTCTGTGCTCTACATTGTGCAATTATACATTTTAAGTATACATAAGCAGATAAACAAGAAACTGATGTACAGCTGCGGCTACGTCCTGCAAAGTTACCTAACTCAATGTCTACATTGTAATCTGCAGTGTACAAATCTTTTTATATGAAATATATGTATACGTTATATATTCCTGATTTGGTGTGGGAGAGGACACGGGCTGCAGAGTTCTGAATGATCTGCAGCTTGTCGAGGGAAAAGTTGGGAAGGCCAACAAGCAGGGAGCTTGCATAGTTGAGCCTAGATGTGAGACAGAAAGTTTTTCCAAATGGTAAGCTATGCCAATCTCCAGGGAGAGAGTACACATTTCATTCCAAACATAGGGAAATTTCCATGAGAAGGTGGCATACATATGAAACTCTCAGTTGGTTAAAGATACTCTTAAGCGTGATGAGTTTACGTATGTGCCAGACACGCAGCTGACCAAAGAAAATCTCTGGGTAAAGGAAAGTGTTGTTCTGATCAAGTTGGAGAGTTTGTAGAGTCTTAAATTCAACTTTTTTTTAATAAGTTGAAAGATTGTCTGAATCATCTGGTCGTATATGGACCTGAAGCCCCTACAAACAATGCTCTGGTAATCAATATCAGTTTTATTTATAATGCCTACAGGTAAGGTTGTTTTTAAAGATGGATTTTAATCCTGCCTCTGGAAACAAAGAAAAACAGAAAGGGTAAGTAGTCCATCCTACTGTGTTTTGTGTGCTGGGTGTTAAGTTATCAGCCTGCCTTACCTACATTATTGGTTGGTATATGAAAACAGTTTGTTAATTTCTTCTGAAATTATAATATAATATTATAATCCTTGCATCTGTTATATCGCTTTATCACATCTTTGAGATGTCTCAAAGCGCTTCACAGAATATACTCTAAAGTGTTGTGAATGTATATTTTGTAGGCGAAAATTGGGATAAAAAATTTAATTTGGGATTCAGAAACATTGGTCTCCACGTTACTGCTGGTGCTTTCGATTCTGCCCGACACTATAAACAAGCAATAATCCTTGCAACAATGATAACTTGCACTTATATAGCACCTTTCATGGAGGAAAGATTCTCCAAAGCTCTTCAGAGTGGGAAACAAGAAGGTGGGTAGCACCAGTCAAACCGTGGTCCCTCAGAAACTTTTCTGAAATACCCCACAAGACAGACGTTTGTTTGAATGTGGATTATGTGTGGAGTCCTGCATGGCAGAACCAAGTCTACTATCGTAGGACAACATCACACTCTACAGTCCATGAAACAGAATTACATGTAGCATGGTATCCAAATGTACATTTGTCTCACAAGAGTTAAACTGGAGAATAAGTGGTAGGATTTAACAATTATTTTAAATTATAAATATGTGTTATAATTAGAAACAAAGTTGTTCCGGATATCTACCCAAAATCAGTATGAGTGTCAGTGTTGCCCAACATGCGCAGAATACATTAACAAGATGCTGGTATTAGTAAATGCCCTGCCATTAAAGGCATTTTTTAAAGCAATAAAGTCATGTTTTAATTAACTTACCGATATTTGTGGCGAAGGTATAACATGCTGCGCCTTGGAATTCAAATCTACATTCCATTTGTGCGATCCTGCATTCTCCCCATCACTTTCATCGTCAATATAAAGTATTCCTGGCTCAAAACACCTCCGCTTTCTCACCTGAAAAATCACACCCCATCATTACAATAAAAAATTAACCAGGCAATCTCACTGCGGACACGCATGATGAATCTGGAAGTGCTGACCAGCAATCGCATGGTATTACAGGCCTGATGGGATTTTATCTCCAAACTTCTGTGTTATAATGATGTTCTACTTTATAGCATAAAATATACTCATACCGGTGGGTCATTCAACGGCTCACGTATCCGCTTCTTTTCCACTTGAAAATCATCATCGACCACAATTAAAGATGCTGTCATCTTGGCACGTAATTTAGAAGCCAAAGTATTCCTTGAAATATTATCAGCATCTGACAAAGGAAAAACTTGAGTGAATTAAATGGTAGTATATTGAAAATTAGTATTTAAAAAAAAGGAATAAGTTGTAAGATGGAGAACTTTGCTCTAGATTAGCTTTGGATTTCAAGCCATTTGAAATTGAAGTTACTGCGAAGCTTCTGAAATTAATATTTTATTCAATTTGCCCTTTTTCTCTCGCTTTGGATAATTTAGGATAATTAAATTTCTGTTCTCTCTTATTTATTTAAGGCATTCTTCTTTATTTTCTCTTTACCTCTCCCCACTTGTTTGTAAACTATCCTTAAAGTGAGGTCCTCTAATTACTGACTCACCAACCTGTGAAAATTAAATGTTATAAATATACGCTGGATAAGTAGATGACAACACACACATTGCTACCTTGGTCTGAATATGGTGAGAATTTTGCACTTGCTGAAGCATCTGGACTTGTTGCTGCTGTTTGGCTGATTGCTGTAGTTTGAGCGGAAGATGGTCTTGCCACATGACAGTCGCAGTTACACAAGGATGTGCTTCCCTCTTTCTTGCAATCACTTGAAGAATCTCCAGCTGCAGCTTTTTCTAATTAAAAACAAGGTATTTAATTAATACCTTCATCACATTCAAGCTAGACAATTCGACCTACTCGCTGGACACATCTGAATATCCAGCGGGTCCTCAGCACTGTATTGCAGTGGCAGTCTAGAGTCTAGACTATCAGCTCAAAATCTGTAAGATGTGTAAAACAAATTACTCATCAATTAATAAATGTTTCATGCAACAATTTTTATTGCCTAGTGCTAGGGATGCCATTGTGCTGTACTGAGTTGCAAAATACAAAACTGATTATCATGTACGAAAATGCTTATGCAGCAAAGTGACAAGACATTGAAGGATGAATGTGTAACTCTATAATCCTAAACACCATTGGAATTTCAATCTTGGTGACGTGGAGTCAATCACTTTTCCACATGTAAATAAGGTGGGAGGAGTGAAACAATAACATTTACCATATTGAGACTGCTGCCAAGCCAGTGCCGAACAGAGCAACGCAAGACTCTTCCCACTTCCTGTTGGGCTCTCTAATAGGCAGTGCTGCCTGCAGTTCAAACCTCGAATAATCTGAACATGAAAGAAAATAAGATGAATGCATAACTTCTATTATGATTGAGATAAACATACCATTGCAAAAGAAACACAGAACCACTATACTTTGGACTGAAATGATACCTTATTGCTGAATTGCACAATTGCATGATTAATTCAATTCCCAAAACAACCTGCATTTATATAGTATCCTTCAGATAGAATAATGTCTTGGAGTGCTTTAAAAGTGGCACAGGCTGACACAAAGGAACAGGAACGGAGAGGTGGAAGGGGAAGGTGACGATCGTTGCAGTCAGAGAGATAGTTTTTAAGGTGGAACTTGGAAGAAAAATAGAGATGGAAGGATTGAGATTCCATTGTAAACAAGATGGAAGGAGTCAAATAATAACATTTACCATATTGAAACTGCTGCCAAGCTATTGCCAAAAAGAGCAATACAACACATTGTATTCCACAATGTCAATCTACATTGTTTCCTGTCGCAGAACAGATTGATTCCAAGATTCTCACTCACCTACAAATACTTCATGCCCTAGCACCTCCCTGGTTCGCCAATCTGCTCATACCCCATTGCTCTACCCACCTACTTTGCTCGGCCAGCTCTGACCTTCTATATGTACCTCGACCCTCCACTCCACCTTGGGCAGCCGTACTTTTAGCCACTATGTCCCGAAACTCTGGATGTCATTGCCTCAATCCCTTCACCTCTTTGATCAAATAGATGAATGTATGAAATAAACATACTTACTGAATTCATCATGGCGAGTTGGGATGGGTATGCCTTGCATGGAAAGAGAATTTTCACCCCACCAATAGTATATTCCGACTCTGATGATGCCATTTTAACTTGTTAAATACACAAAAGCATTGAAGCTTAATGTTTCATTCTGCAAAGAAAGCAGCATAGTTTCCATCTTATCAAGATAATTCAAATATTCAAATAAATTCCTACACCTTTAATATCACTTTCACCTCGAAGTCTTAGTGTGGGCTCAAGCCCACTTTACAGAAAACTGAGAAGTGTTTTGAGACATTTTAACAATATGCAATATGATGAGTCCTACTGTTCCAAGTCCTACCAATGAGCTAGGCTGGATAGTATGCATCAGTAGTGCCCTAGAGTACAAGCATGTCACCTTGCCCAGTTGTTCATTCATTCTAATATCTAGGGGTTGTGGACATCAACTGCTGTTGTATAACTATCCTTTGTAAAGGGCAGTCATATCATTCTCACTCCCCTTAATTATAGGGAGTCCAAATGCTGGTTAACCTTAGGGCATACAAAATGCATGTCCAAACGGTTCCCCTTTGTTCTTCCGAGCTCCTGGCAATGCAGCAGTGAGGCTTCCTCCAACTCATTTATGATGTCCAGAATCAAGCAATGAGTTGGATTTGTAGAAAACAGGAGGTCGCTGCAGGGAGGGAGGGCTCTGGTCAACACTGACTTGTTGCTGAGAATGTGGAGGAAAAGGCAGCTACATGGCAGACACATCCAGTTGCAAAATTCTCTATGAGTACCTAGATTAAAGAGTTGGTGTTGAGTAAACATGGTATTGAGTTGCACCTCTACAATATCAAAGTGGCTCATATATCCAGTAGAGTAAGCAAGTGCTGCTCAAGCTTCTCATATCCAACAGGAGGAATCAATAGGTAGCTTCAAGCCCACTTCTCTCTGGAAAGTTCAGCAGTTGTGCCTTTAAGGTTCACAGCGGTTCCCGCTACAGACCTAGAAATAAATAGCTGGGTTCAAGATGGTTTCTCTCTGAGGCCCACGCAGGCCCTGCGGCTTCTCTGAAAATCATGGAGGACTGTAGCTCAGTGGTTAAAGCACTTGCCCAAGAACTCGATTCCCGGCAGGGCGAAACGTTGGGCAAGTTTCCTTACTCTCCGCACGCACACGCGCATCTCTGTTTGCGCAGCAGTAAGTAGGAACCCCTACACCGCCCCTCGTCCCCCATGCTCGGGCCCCGACACCTGACCGTTCAGAGCTTCGGGACGTGAAAGGCGCTCTACAAATGTCATTTTGTTGTTGTTGTTAGTCGACTGGCCGGACGCTTTTCCGAGGCTAATAATCCCTTCCAAAAAATAACAATAAACCGGTCACTTCAGCCCCAAGGGCTGTTTGTGGGGACCTCGCTGTGCGCAATCGGCTGCCGCGTTTCGCCCACAAAATACAGTATACTCTGTGAAGCGCTTCGAGACCTCTGTCCCAGAGAGGATCGACTTCAAGATCCCTCGCCCTCGCATTCAAGCCCCTGCACTCCTCTGCACCCCCCGACCTCTCTGACCTCCTCTCTCCTCAGCACAGCACCCGCTGCCTTCGTTCCTCCGGGTCTGGCCTCCTCCTCGTCCCCCGAGTCCTCCGCTCCACCCTCGGCGGTGTAGGGGTTCACAGCCACTGCGCCCCGAGGCTCTGGAACTGCCTTCCTCCCCCTCCCCATCGCCCCCTCCCTTCCCGTTTTCAGGTCTCGGCTGAAGACCTTTCTTTTCGACCGCGCCTTTGGTCACCTTCCCCCCTCCCTCTGGGCCCTCCCCCTCCTCCTGGGCTCGGGGCCCGGGATCCATTACTGTGAAGCGCTCTGAGGCGCCGTCCGGCGTGGAGGGCGCTGTACCAATCCAAGTTGTCGTTGTTGCTGTTGGAAGACGTGATGAGGCGCCGTATTATTATTATTATCATTACTTACTCTGCGGCCACTTTCTCATTTCAAACTGCGCCCAAATCCCTCTCTCTCTCTCTCTCTCTGTCTCTCTCCCGCCGCCGCCGCCCCGCACATGCGCAGCAGCCACCGCCGCCTGGGACAGCCAATCGGCGCCCTCGGGGCACGTGATTGGACGGACGCTAGCGACCAATGGGAAAGCTCGGAACGGCGAGCCGCCTTCCGCTGCGGCACGCCCGCCAGCCAATCAGCAGCTCGGACACAGGGAGCCGCGAAGCTGTCCGTCACCATGGCAACTAGGGTGGGCGGGGTTGCTCGGAGAGGAGCGAGTGAGAGAGAGAGAGGGAACAGCAGAGAGACTGAGTGAAGTGAAAGATACCTTCGGGAGAGAAGGAGTGAGCGAGAGAGAGAGTGACTGACCGACCGACCGAGGGAGGAGTGGAGGGAGGGAGTGAGAGAGAGTGACCGAGGGAGGGGGTGGAGGAGGGAGGGGGTGAGGGAGAGTGACAGAGGAGTGGAGGGAGTGAGAAAGAGTGACTGAGGGGGTGGAGGGAGCGAGCGAGAGTGACTGAGGGAGGAGTGGAGGGAGTGAGAGAGTGACTGAGGGGGTGGGGGAGGGAGGGAGGGAGTGAGAGGGACTGAGGGAGGAGTGGAGGGAGTGAGAGAGAGTGACTGAGGGAGGGAGTGGAGGAGGGAGTGAGAGAGTGACTGAGGGAGGGAGGGAGTGAGAGGGACTGAGAGAGGAGTGGAGGGAGTGAGAGAGTGACTGAGGGGGTGGAGGAGGGAGGGAGGGACTGAGGGTGGGTGGTGGAGGGAGGGACAGAGAGTGACTGAGGGAGGGACTGAGAGAGTGACTGAGGGAGGGAGTGAGAGGGACTGAGGGAGGAGTGGAGGGAGTGAGAGAGGGTGGAGGAGTGAGGGACTGAGGGTGGGGGGTGGAGGGAGGGGGTGAGAGAGAGTGACTGAGGGAGGGAGGGAGGGAGTGAGAGGGACTGAGGGAGGAGTGGAGGGAGTGAGAGAGTGACTGAGGGGGTGGAGGAGTGAGGGACTGAGGGTGGGGGGTGGAGGGAGAGAGAGAGAGAGAGTGACTGAGGGAGGGAGTGAGAGTGACTGACTGAGGGAGGGAGGCGGGCTCTGGCGGGTTGTGACCTCTGAACCCCGCCGCTCGTCTCCAATGCGAGGGCTCCGCGGCCCTGGAGAGCCCGGGCTTTGCTGACGGCACGCGAGGCCGGGGACCGGATCACAGCTCTAGGCCCCAACGTTCAACAGATTATTTCCCCCCCCCCCCCCCAAAAAAAAAAAAGACTTTCTTCTTCTGGTCTCTTCAGTCAAGGTAATGGGCGTCAGGTCTGCGGCGTTACCGTCAACACGGATGGGCTGAAGTCACCGGCAGTTCCTGGTTGTCTGTGCTCCACACCATCCGCCGACCCTTCGCTTCCTCAGAGGTCACAGCACAAAACCCCTCTTTGTGTCATAAAATCGTACAAAAGCGTCCGAAACCTCTGCACAGAAAGCACTGGTTGTCCACGGGACTGGTGTGAAACTTCAAATCGGATGTTGCTGAAAGGTTTCTGCAGTCTGCAACAGCCCAGAGCCTCCGATTCCACATATACACGTCTGCTGTCAAATTGGGCTTGTTTCTTTTAATATATATATGTGTGTGTGTGTGTGTGTATGTAGATCGGTGGGTTTGCCAGCACTGCAAGTTAGTTGAGTGCTTTAAATCGCTATTCGATCCTCTTGATCAGGAAAAGTGAGCCTATCAGTTAAACGTTAAAAGTTGCGCCTCCCGTGACACCACAACTTGTGGCTGTTCCTCGACCCGTCTTGAAATTCGCCTCCTGAGGTTTTGAGGGACATCAGAAAAAAAGGAACGGCATAAACGCCAATCGGTCCATCGAGCCCAAGCCGTCCCAACGTGTCAGGCGTGTATATAAATATATATCTCGTACATTTCCACTGCAAGATCGTGTGAAAGCAAAATTGGTAACAAATTTTTAAGTTTTATGTCGTGCTTTTCATGTCAGGAGGATGTCCCAACGTACTGGACAGTCCACCATTTGCACCTGAGCTGGGGGTTGGATCCGAGGGGGGTTGGATGGGAGGCGGAAGGGGGATGGGAGGGGTGAAGGTGAATTAAGGCACTTTGAAGGAGGTGAGGGAAGTTGTATGGACTCCGGGATGGGGATCCAGAGAGTGGGACATAGAGGTTGTAAGCCTGACCGCCGATTATAGGACAGGTACCTGAAATAGTCTAGCCGCTGAACAAAGGAAGCAAGCGAGTTTGTCAGGTAAAAATGCACAGAAATGAGATGTTTTGGACCTTTATACAATAGTTTGCTGGTGATGGTTTAAAAACCAAAATCTTCTACACAGTTGAAACATTTCAGTGCTGGTTGAAATGGGATCTCATGGGTTTTATTTTTTGTTTAGGTATTTTCACCAAAATGTCAGAGTGTGCATTTCTGCAGTTTGTGAGTTCCTTTGCATTTGAAGCAATGCAGAAGGTGGATGTGGTAAAGCTGGCTGCTCTAAGTGATCCCGAGCTGCGACTACTGTTGCCCTGCCTAGTGAGAATGGCACTCTGTGCTCCAGCTGATCAAAGCCAGGCTTGGGCACAGGACAAGAAACTCATCCTTCGGCTCCTGTCCGGGGTCGAGGCTGTGAACTCCATCGTGGCTTTGCTTTCAGTGGATTTTCATGCACTGGAACAGGACGCAACAAAAGAACAACAATTGAGGCACGTATTGAAAACACTAGTTAAATACTGAGCAACCTGAGTATAAATATCTGATATCCATAAAGTGGTGTGTTGAGGCTTTGCATCTGTATGTTAGAAAAGGAGTTACTAAGACTTTTTATAGTGGATGTCACAAGGGGAAAAATAAAATATCATCCATAATAAAATATTGCTACTGTATACAGCTTGCTAGAACTGTTATCAAACAGCTCCCAGGTGTTTAAGCAGAGAAATGCGCCATTCTGCTGTTTCTCTATCTTTGTAGCTTCTGAGTGATATGGGGCAGAAATAATGGAAGAATTCTTGAAACACTAATTTATTTTTGACAGGCACAAGTTAGGTGGAGCAAATGGAGAGAGTATCTTGGTGTCACAGCTGCAACATGGTCTGGCTTTAGAGTTCGAACACAGTGATTCCCCTCGTCGCCTCCGTCTGGTACTGAGTGAATTGCTCGCAATCATGAACAAGGTAACTGAGGGAGGGTCTGAACTAGGCTGCGAAAGAAACTTGTGTTTCATGTGATCACTTCCAAGTTTAATTCCTCCATATATAAATACATATTTCATAAAAGCTTAGAAATGCATTGTACAAAACCACTCGATTTTAGCCAGTGGATAGCTGAGCCTTATTTTTTGTCAGTCGGGTGTAGAAACTCGTCGTGCCTATTTGAGAGTCTCTAAACCACACACAAACAGTTTCAAACATGTATGCTTTCTGTTTGTTTGGCATGCACACACTCTGGAGAGATGCACCCTGTTTCTGGAAAGTTTAAGTGCATGTTGATAAAAGCTAAAGTTTAGGGATCCCAAAGTGTACATTTGGGTAGGTCTGGAGTTTAACCAGCTAAAACTTTGAACGCTGGCAAGCTTCTTGTTGTTTATCTAGATAAGACCATCCTACTCATTAGGGCTTTGGTTCAACAGGAGCTAAATGAAAAGAATCTAAA
This sequence comes from Callorhinchus milii, assembly GCF_018977255.1. NCBI lineage: Eukaryota > Metazoa > Chordata > Chondrichthyes > Chimaeriformes > Callorhinchidae > Callorhinchus > Callorhinchus milii. The sequence continues at coordinate 7,644,646 of NW_024704751.1, read as the reverse complement.
GGCCCAGAGACTGGTCTGCAGCTCTAAGTTCTGTTGACAAGCCAGGCTGGCTGGTCATCAGCACTGTCTTGGACCTGCCTACCCCAGGTATTGTTCTGTCAAATTAGTGAATTGAAATTGAAACTTATTTTTGTTCACTTTGAAGGTGTCTGATTCCAATGGAGAATTTTTCATGAAGTCTTCAGAATTGTTTGAAAGCCCCGTTTACCTGGATGAAGTTGCTGATGTGCTCTGCATCCTACAAGCAGGTAGAATTAATGCTGAAGTAGTGCAATGTACATAATTGTTTTAATGGGTTTATATCACTTTTATTGATCCAATTTTCCTCCTGCTCTCAAAAGTTATCTGAGGATAAGGACAGGTGGGTATGCTTTCTCCCTTTCTCTGCCGAATACAGATAGTATTCTCAGCATTAATATTCTTCCATGATTTGTTCCAAATGCTGCAAACCTAAAATACACAAAAATACTTCTGTGAAATATTTTTGGATTGGACCATAACATTTTGTGTTTTAGATGGAGTAGATGGCATCCACATATAAAATTCAGATAGTGATCCAAGGAGGTTCCTTACTAATTTCCGTACTAAGTTCTAGGTGCTGTCAAACGGGAGTATCTTACCCTTGAAGGAGGGGAAGTTGGAAGAGTGATACAGGGTTTTTCATTTTGTGGTGGAATGTGTTGGTAATTTGCCAAGCACAATAAAACATATCCATGAGCTAGTTCTGTGTTGAGTGCAGTGGTGAAATTGTCTAGATTGCTGCAACTCTTTGCAGAAGTACACCATCTGTTGATCAGTCACGGAACAACATTGATACTGAACCCAGAAGTTTGCTTATTCCAAACGGTCCCACTTTCTGTGCCAATGAATGGTGGTCAGAAAAGTGGCTAAGCAACCAGTATTATGTAGGGGGTAAAGCTCCAGGATAGCTTGCCAGTTTCCAGAAAGAGAATAATCTGCCTCTCAGTTCTCTGGGGGTCAGTTATTCTTCTCTTTTCAGGAGCTAAAGTTCCAAAACAGAACCTACTGCACAATCCCATGTGTTTAGAATTGTATTGATATTTTGCCTATTTTGTCTCCACAGAGCTTCCTTCACTACTGCCGATCACAGACGTAGCCGAGTCCTTGTTGCACGTTCGGAATGGGTCCTGGTTCTTGTGCTTGTTAGTTGCCAATGTACCTGACAGTTTCAATGAAGGTAAAGGTCTCTCTTTAATATCCCCAAAAAACCATCACCACCAATGCATTGGAAGCAGCTTGAGATCATTTATTTATGAATTTCACTGGTAATTTTTTCAAAACCAATGATTATATTTTTCTGTGTTAAGTGTGTTATTTTTAAGGTGCATTGGTTTGAGGTGTAATTCTCTGGAACATGGAGTGTTTAGAGAATGGGATTGTTTTTGAAAGTTGTCCACTGTCCAGTCTAGATTGTCAAAGAGGTTTAAAATTGACCTCAGTGCCCCTTTGCTAAGAAGAGAAAACCAGTCATGTATGTATGATTGTAATGCATATTTCCTGCTACATACATGTGTGTTTGTGTGTGTGTGTTTATTGGTATTGGGGAGAGGACAAGCCAGAGATTAGCTACAATTTCTTCTCCCCAACCCATTGCCATTTAGCACTGGGTGAGCTATTGAAGAGCAGACAGTTCTCTTGAGAGGAGAGTGCATTTTGGGGGAAGGAAATCTGGGTTCACATATAAAACAGGCCTTGCTGTTCAGTTTGCAGGGGTTTAATTAAGAATGGTGAACGACAGGATGAGGAAAGTATTGGAGGTCGACGCAGAACAGAGGCGCTTCGCCAGTTGTGCAAGATGAATCCTACCCAGGCTCCAAATATCAGAGCCATGGTGGTAAGTGCTGGTTTCATACACGCAGTGGCATTTGCACTTGCACACTGTTGATGTTATCCTGCGTAAAGGTGCATCCAAAAGTATTTGGGTTTCCTTTCTCAATCCCATTTAAACTTTTAAAATAATAATCCTTACAATTTCCTTGCACTGCATTATCAAAATATTGATACTGTTTTAATAATTATTCTGCTTTGGTGACAGGTGGAGGAGTGTCACCTCCCAGGCCTCGGAGTGGCTTTGACATTAGATCAGTGTAAGAATGATGGATCTGAAGATCAGGTGACTGATCTTGTCTCATTTGTCAGCGGCTTATTGCTTGGGACCAACGCAAAAGTGAGGACCTGGTTTGGAATGTTCATCCGCAATGGCCAACAGGTAAGGAGCTGACTGCACAAATCAACCAAGAGTTTTCTGACACCAGTATCCTGAGTTTCTTATTTTAAAAGAAAGGAAAATTGTAGTTGGTGAGGAAAATGGTTGCTCTGAAAGCAATCATCACAATGGAGTCCTGCAGCATATTGCTTCGAGCACTCGCGTCACAAGCGAGAAGACCTGTGTTCGATTTCTGAGAGGGGCAAAATGTTAGCCTTAAGAGTCTTCACAGTTCAGAATGCCAAGCTATTTAAGTGCAGAAAAGATCACAGTTGAAATCCTGTGCTCATCCGATATTCAAGCACATTCAACCTCCAGTGGCAGTTGTTGGATAATGATCTGAAGCAGGAAACCTGGCTTGTTTCTCTCCCTCCCCCCTCACACACACACTTTCCAAGAGGTTGTAATCGATTGTAGCACTCCCAACTCTGATCAGCTAACTCAGTACAAACTGGGAATTGAACGTGAGACTCAGCTATAAAAATAAACTCACTGAGCCACTAGGAGGCAGAAAGAAGTGTTTTCCGATGTTGCAAAAAAACATTTTGGGAGCAGACGAAAGACATTTAATAGCAACAATAACATCTCAGAGCGCAACAGGAAGAGGGAGCAAAATAAATCTAAGCTGATAATAGGGAGTGGTGGGGGAGATAAAAAAAAATTGAAAATGTTAAAAATCAACATTCTAGAGATTTTAAGATATTTAGAGAGTGGAATGTATTACAAATACCTACCTACAAGTCAGCTACCTGAATTCCATCCTCAAAAATAGTGTTTGAAGTCAGTGTAATCTGTTTTTCCAAACAGCGGAAGCGAGAGATGAGCAGCTCAGTACTGTGGCAGATGAGACGGCAGTTGTTGCTGGAGCTGATGGCTATTCTTCCTACGGTCAGCAGCGGCCGTCTTGGGGAGGACACGGCAGATACAGACATGGAACCTAACATATCTGTGTACTCTGCACTGAAGGAAGAGAATGTGGTGAAGGCCAGTGCACTCCTTCGACTCTACTGTGCACTCATGGGAATTGCTGGTCTCAAGTAGGCAGGCCTGGTTTATAATCCATTGTTTGTGCTGTGGTGGTGCAGAAAACATAATACAAATTGGGGGAATGAGGCACAGAATCTCCACCGGAGCCCAGATGCTGAGACAGCTTCAGTTTGGCTCTGCATGCAAAAGTTGGTGAGAATGTGCGAGAAGCGAAGAGTGATAAAGGCAATGGCATTAGGAGCTGTGGGGCTTATGTGGAATATAAATGCTATCATAGACAAGTGGGGCTGAATGGCCTGTTCCTGAGCCATATCACTCCTTGCAATGTTGTTAGGGCTTTGATTGGCACAGAAGTATACAGCACTGGAGTATTAGCCTGGATAAGAACCTCTAAAGTCCCAACGGAGGGTTGGAACCCACAATATTCTTGAGTTGCGCATCACGTAAATATATTGGCAGTATTTTACTGGCTCATCCTTTAAAGTCACTGCATTGCTTTACTGACCTGTCCCAGAATTCTTTTCTCATCTTGCGTGTCATTGATGTTTTGATTTGCAAGTCATCAGCTTGTTCCTGATTCTGATAGAATACTGTCTCATTTGCGGACTTGTCTAGGCCAACCGACGAGGAAGCAGAGCAGCTCTTACAGTTGATGACGAGCCGTCCACCAGCAACCCCAGCTGGGGTCCGCTTTGTCTCCCTCTCTTTCTGCATGCTGTTGGCTTTTCCAAGCCTAGTCAGGTAAGCGTACAATAATAATATTAATAATATTTTCCTGCTATTTGCTATGGCGATATATCCAATATTTTGCTTACAAAGTAACGAAGACAAGTTAACTGTGTATTTCCACTTTTATGTTCAGAGATTTATGTTAAAGTTAACTTTGTTTGCAGCACCCCTGAACAGGAGCAAATGACTGTGATGTGGTTGAGTTGGATGATCAGAGAGGAGGCGTATTTTGAGAGGTGAGGTTAAATATTGGTTACTGCACCAATGTGTATTAATCGTTAATGAGTCTAATCCTTAATGTGATTACAACGTGAAGTGAATTTCAGTATCGTCCACAGTGAAATAAAGTTCAAAGTTAACACTTTTGAGTTTGTCTATAGTACAGATTTGAGAACAGAATAACAATGCTAGTCAGCCCAGGTATCAGGATCTACTAATATCCTATCATCAGAGTACCCCTGAGGCACTAACGTTTAGGATGAAATTATCATAGTTGGCTTGGAGTGACTTAATAGGTGAAATAAATATTTTCTCTTGTGTATATCCCAGCACTACAGGTGTGTCTGCATCTTTTGGTGAGATGCTGCTTTTGGTCGCAATGTACTTCCACAGCAACCAGCTCAGTGCCATCATCGACTTGGTCTGCTCCACTCTGGGGATGAAGGTAAGTCTGAATCCACCGTCCTGCTCTTGGCTACAGCAAAAATATCACCTGAAGAGTACTGTGCATAACCAGTTTATGATTTCTGTCCTTAGATCGCAATTAAAGCAAGCTCACTGAACAGAATGAAAACCATCTTCACGCAGGAAATCTTTACTGAACAAGTGAGTCTACCTCGTCCACACACCTTCAGTTTATTTTACCTGAAACCTTGGTGCAGGATGCCATTGAGGTTGAGTTGGTTAGGTAATCAATCTTGGATTTGAAAAGCTTGTTGATTGTAAGAAGAAAGGAAGACTGAGGGAGGTAAGGAATTCATTTGGGGTGAGATCCTGGAAAAGAATCAGGAGCTGGGTATAGCCCTCTGCAATAAGTGTATTTTTCATTTCTATTTCCTCACCTCTTCCCTGACCTCCTCCTTTGCCAGCCAGTCTACCATCTCTTTCCTCTTTTCTCTGGCATCGGCCCAATACCCAACCCGGGCTTCATCTGATAATCTTCTGACCCAGACACAACAGTGCTACAAACTGAGCTAGTCTACCACTTGATTTAACATAAATGATGTTGGAGGAGACTGAGCTGAGTTTCTAAACTGGCCACTGATTATCTTCTGGCTCAGATTGGGAACCTGTAAATACAAACCCACCTCCTTCACTCTGCTCAATGTGTTGGTACAACATTTTGTCAAATGTACTTTAATGTTCCAGTATTATCAACTTGATGAGGATATATGAATCCATATTAATTTTAAAACTTTTGTATTTTTTCCCCTATTTTAGGTGGTAACAGCCCACGCTGTTCGAGTGCCTGTAACTGGTAACCTAAGTGCCACTATCACTGGCTTCCTCCCAATACATTGTATATACCAACTACTGAGGAGTCGTGCTTTCACCAAACACAAGGTCTCCATCAAGGTGAGTGAGAGCCTTTGGGTTAGACAGGTATCTGAAGGATAGAGTCAAAGGAGGATGGGGATAAGACAAGTATGATTGAATGAATACCTTGCTCTTAGACCGGTGTGGACTTGATAGTCCAAATGGCCTCCTTAAATTTAAAATTTCTATGATTCTATGAACAGTAATTAGTATTTCTTTTGAAAATTTATGTGAATAAACCATGCTTATTTTTAAAATTACTTGTGGGTTTCTTTTTAGGATTGGATTTACAAGCAGATGTGTGAAACAGTGACACCGCTGCACCCTCAGCTAATTCCTCTGATTGACGTTTACATCAATTCCATCCTCACTCCAGCATCCAAGGCTAACCCCGAAGCCACCAACCAACCCATCACCGAGCAGGAGATCATCAATGTATTTAATGGCCTTACCTGGGTGAGATAAGCATCAAATGGGTCACTGCCTTAAAATAAATCCCCAAGTCTCCCAATTTACATTCATATAGTGCCTTTCATGTCAGGAGGATGTCCCGGCTTAGCTGGTGGGAGCTGAGGGGTGGGAAGGGAAACGCTGACTGAAAACGTAGTCAGAGATACATCTCGATGTATCTTGAACAAGGTGAGGGAGAGAGCGAATCGGAGAGCTGGAGTAACAGAGAGTGGGGGCACAAAGGCTGAAAACCTGTCAGTGAATTGGATAGGGTTGGGGACATGAAGCAGGCCAGTGCTTGCTGAGCGAAGAGAATAAGGATGTGTAGGGTTTGAGAAGGTAGCAGAAGCCACAGCTGGGCTTCCTACCCCACATCCAGTTCCTGACTAGGACTGCCTTCCTCCACTTCCGCCACATTGCTTGCCTCTGACTGTACCTTACCCGAGACGTGTGCGTTCGGCACCTCCCGCCTCAACTATTCAAATGCCCTCCTCGTTTGTCTCCCCAGCTACACCATCCACAAAATCCAGCCGATCGATTAGTTCCATTGGCAATAACTTTGGCAGTAAGTCACTAAATCAGGGTTTGCATCCCCACTTCTCCTCCCAAACACACACACAAACAAACAAACAAACAAACTCACACTAGCCTCATGTAGCTGAATTAGAAATATAACTGGCTGCTTTACTTTTACTGGCTTGCAAACATTTTATTTTTTCAATTTTTGTATGCAGGGAGAGAACAACCGATTCCGACAACGACACAGTATCACAGCACAACTCCTGGTCCTATATTATACACTCTCATATGAGGAAATCCTGTTAACTAATACGAAACCATTAGGTAGGTTTGTGTGTGTTTTTTCCATCATAGAAATTGTATTTATTTTTCCTTGTCCTGGGTTACAGATATCTCCACATAAGTACAGGTTGTCAGCTTTTCAGTTCTCAGAGTCAGGTGGTGTGAGATGTAGACTTCTTGAAGCCTGGTGCAGATCTCTAGGTGAAATACTCATAAAAAGATTATTTTTGCTGAAGGATTGGAATCTCCTCTTTTGCATCAGGCGAATCTTTACATCTCTTCCACAAAGAACGGTCTTTGCAGTCTAATGATCTAAAGTTACAATGTTTTCACTCATTTGTCAAATTGAGCAGTGGTTAGAGAAGTTAGAACTCTTCACATTGAACCAGAGAACCATATGGGTATAATGGGGTCCAACTGTATCTCAAATAGTAAACAATCCAAATTGTTTGGAGCAAAGACTGTCTGGTGGATTTCTGCACAGTCTGCTCAGATCTGCACTAACTTGTGCTTTCTTCTTTTTTTTAATAGCAACAGCACAGAAGAAGCTCAAGTCCTACTCTTCAGCGTTAATGGACCAAATTCCAATCAAATACTTGATTCGTCAAGCACAGGAGCGCCAACACGAACTAGGAGGTATGGGAAGAACACTTAAGTAAGAAATTCAGTGTGCAGTGAGATCCACAAATTGCATCCCTGGTTTCCCAATATGATTAAGTCGTACAGTCATACAGTTTTAATACAAGACTTGTTGTCAGCCGAGCTCATTCAGTAGCACCTCTGAGCATCTTACTTTGAGTCAGAAGGTTATGGCTTTCAAGCCACATGTTGGGGGACTGCGTATTGAACATTATGTATTCTATCAAAGAACTGCCTTTGTTCCTCCTAAACCTGAAACGCACGAGGACAGATGCAAAGCCTAAATGTAGAAATGTAAAAGATCCCATGAAGCTATTCGAAGAGGAGGGAGATTCTCTCCGTGTTCTGGCCAATGATCCGCCAAATAAAAATGGTCAATCACTACATGGTGGTTTGTGGGATATTGCTTTATAGTAAATGCTGTGAAATGCTTTGAGGCATCCTCATGACATAAAAGTGCTATATTAAATACAAGGATTATTATTACTGAAAAATGGCACTTGAACTTAATGCTACTCTCCCATTCTATAGGCTTGCACTCCGCACTGCTGCGCCTGCTTGCTACAAACTACCCACATCTATGCATGGTGGATGACTGGATGTGTGAGGAGGAGGTGACTGGCACGGATGCTCTGTTGAGCAGGATGTTATTGACTAGTCAGGCCAAACAACACTCACCAACACAACTGCAAGAAGGTAGGCTCTTAAAAGCAACTGCCAGATTACCGGTGCCCTAGGTACACTATATGCAGAATACCGGCATGTCAACCGGACTGTGAGTTCACAGTCCTGACTTGGGGCTTAAACCTGCAACCTCTGACTGACTCAGAGGCGAGTGTGTTAACAACAGAGCCGGACTGGCCTGCTAATTCTAATCGCCATCTTATTACCAGCTTTCCAAATGGTCCCTGCCAATCACACCCAACTGATGCAGGTCTTGGAGGATTTGACACTATTAACAGCGAGCCAACTGATCCCATACGCTGAAGAATTGATGTCAGACTTGTACCGGCTGCTGGAGTCAGGTGTTCCCCAACGGATCTTACAGACCGTCAACAAGCTCTGGATGATTCTCAATACTGTAATGCCGAGGAGGTGGGTTTGCTGCTGTTATTGATATTTGTAAATTATTAGGATAATCTCGGGGATGAGTTTGGACTATGACTTTTTCCTGCTGGAACAAAGAAGATTGAGGGGGTAATCTGATCGAGGTCTTTAAAATGATGAGGATGAGGGGTTTTGATGTTCAGTTGGAAGAAATTATTTCCATTGGTTGGTGAATCAGTAACCAGAGAGCATCAATTTTAAGATAGTTAGTAAATAAGCAAATGGGGAGATCAGGAGATTTTTTTTCCACATGCAGAGTTAGGATATGGAATGTCCTGATTGGCGTGGTGGTTGAGGCAGACTCCATATTGGCCTTCAAGAGGGAACCAGACAAATACCTTAAAAAGAGTTGGATACCGGGGTATGGTAAAATGACAAGTAAATGTGATTGAAAGGATTATACTTCAGGGACCCAGCACAGACAACGATGGGTCAGGTGGCCTTCTTCTGTGCTATAAGTTTCTGTGGTTCTCTGGGCATTTTTAAGAGTCTTTGTTTTATAGGGAGTTTATTGTAACAAAGCTCATCAGAGCTGTTTCGTGGATTATCAATAAGTGCTGATTTGAAAGCCCTGTTTGTTCCCAAAGGCTGTGGGTGATGACTGTGAATGCGTTGCAGCCGAAAGCCAAGCTGCTCAGACAGCAAAAGTACACTCAGAATGACCTGATGATTGACCCGCTGATTGTGTTGCGATGTGATCGTAGAGTGTACAGGTGAGCCCCAGGATCCAACCAATTATTAAAAACGCTCCCCTGTTATTGACTGAGTATATGTTAGTTATTCCAAATTCTGTTTTGATGAGAAATTGAATTGTTCCCATAAAGTTTACGTTTTGTGGACTCCAGGTGCCCCTCTTTAATGGACATCACTCTGCACATGCTAAATGGCTATCTTCTAGCTTCAAAGGCCTACCTGAATGCTCATCTGAAGGAAAACATGGAGCTGGACAGCAAGCCATACCAGAGCAATAGCATTGGGTTAATGGGACAGCCAGAAGCCCCTGAGGTCACCAGAGAGGAATTGAAAAATGCCTTGTTCTCAGCACAGGTAACACAAAAACGTCCGACAATCTCTGTTGGCCTTTCCCAAATAGAATTCGGTTTTGATTCTCTCCCTGATGCCATTATTTTGTCTTGCTTTATTGAGTGATTGAAGACTAAATGAGCGTCAGCTTTCTTCAGCCAATCTGTGCGCTTAGAAGATGGTAGCAAAGCTCTTATGCATTTCATGCTGAGCTATGCTGCTATCCAGGACCCTCGAGGGAGTTCCTGTTACTTGACATCCATCTAGCCGAGGCTCAAACTTGGACTTGTCGGATATCAAATGACCAAATAGTGACAATCCTTCTTGGGGAAGGGAAACAGGGCCTCCTTGAAGCTGAAATGTCTTTCGGACCTGAAAGGTGCTGGATAAGTGTAAATCTGTATCGTATTCCTCTTGATGTTGGTAGTGTTGGTGTTCATCTTGATGTTGGTTTCATTGGTGGTGTTGATTAATGCCAACTGCATCATCAACATTATCATTAGCCCAGGCAGACGAGGCCGAAGCACCACACTCCAGAGTCAGAGAAAGATTACAAAAATGGAGAAGGGAAGGGAATGCAATATATAGTTGCTACAATTAAAAATATACCGACAATAGAAGCAAATTGAAAGTGGGATTTACTGTGACAAACATCTATCTTGTAGATTAATAAGTGGTTTGTTACCCAATGACAAGTACGTTTTCTTGACAGGACAGTGCGGCTGTTCAGATTCTCCTAGAGATTTGCTTACCTGCTGAGACGAGTGCTAAAGGTGCAGCCGGATTCCGAAAGTCATCTGAGGACAGTCAGGAGAATTTGTTGAGCAATCTCCGGGAGGTTCAGTGTCTTATCTGCTGTCTTTTGCATCAGATGTTTATTGCAGACCCTAACATTGCCAAACTGGTTCACTTTCAGGTAGTATTCTATTCTTTGGTGTGTTATTTTAGTATTAGCACTTACTGTATCGTATTCTATTGAAAGATGTTATATAAATAATTGGGAATACTTTTTTTTACACCTGAGATAAGTGAAACTGATGAGTTGTGTCACTGTATAACTGGTGAGTGTAAGCAGAGGCAGGATGTATAGTCCTCATAATACAGAAAATTATGATCTTAGTTCCATGGCTTGGTGAAATGAGAATTTAAATTTTCTGGGTTTTGCTTGAACAGGGTTACCCCAGTGAATTGCTGCCCTTGACAGTGGCTGGAATACCCTCTATGCACATCTGTCTAGATTTCATCCCAGAGCTCTTGGCACAGCCTCAGCTGGAGAAACAGGTAATATATCTTTTCGTAGATTTATAAAATCCATGTAAGACATACTTCTCCCCTTTTAGGAACATTAGAAAACAGGAGCACAAGCAGACCATTCAGCCCATCAATCCTATTTATTATACCTTGGCAGATCTTTTAATCCCAATGACCCGTCTTTTACATCTACCCCTATTGCTGTCTACTACCCAAGTTTCGAGTCTATTTCTCTTTCAAAGTACCTCTTATTGATTTGGCCTCTGTAGTTTCTGGTACAGAGCATTCCAGATCTCTGGGTGAAGAAATGTTTCCAGACCTCGGTTGCAACCATTTGGGCTCTGATTTTAAAATGTTGCCCCCCACACCCCTCCCCTATAATCTCCATTGATCTCCGAGATTCTGCACCGTTTCCTGTCAAAAAGAGTGGTCCCAGCTGTTGCCACTCAAGCCTCAGGCAAACTGAAGCTGCATGAATGTTGCCGGCCTAAAGTGTCTTCTCTCCCAGTTTTTTCTTCCCTTACAAATAGATGGAATCGAAAACAAACAAAAATAAATGTTTTTTTTAATTAAAAATGCTCAAATTCAACTTTTAAATTGTGTTCTAAATTACATCTGCTGCATTCCTCGAATTCAGAATGAGTCTGATGTCTGTCTCCAGCTTCAGGTTTCCCTCAAATCCTCGTCTCATACAATACAGTGAACATCACATCACATTTTATCAGTTGGGACCATACAGTTAATATGACTTATGCAAAGTATGAGTTATGTGAAACTTGATTAAGTCGAATCAGGATCAGAAAGTGCTCTGTCCACCACCTGTCATGGTTCACGTAAGGTTGTGAGTTTGTCTTTGAGGAATTGTAGGTTTGAAGCTCCCCCATCTCTCCTAATAGTGATGCTCTTTTTAAAATTCATTGAGGCATCTGGAGACCTCGGTCTTCTTTTCATGTATTATAATTGTAACAGAATGATTTTGTCTCTTCAGATCTTCGCAATCCAGCTGTTATCCCACTTGTGTATCCAGTATGCCTTACCCAAATCTCTCAGTGTTGCCCGTCTATCTATAAATGTCATGCAAACAATCCTGACAGGTGAGGCCCAGGCATGTCTTTTACTGATTAAACTGTCTGATTAAATTTTTCATGCATTGCATAAAGGTACATGAGGATGTGCTTATGGGCATTCATATGTGTGCTTTTGCCCTTTGTAAGGTCTCCCTTATTGTTACCTTCTGTTAAGAGGAAATAACATTATGGGATATAGTACATAGGTAGTTAGGGACATATGTGCATGCGACTCCAGGAAGGTGGAAGGCAAACTAGATGAATCTTGTTTTTTTTTCATCTAGCATTTCTTATGTTCTTATATAAGAGGGTGAGTGGTCTGCTCGCAGGCCTCACGCAAATCTCTTCTGATCAGTTGGTAGTGTACAGGAACAATATTTTAAGTCTATTCCTAGTTGGATGTGTTTTTAAAGGGAGATGTATTCAGCGAAAGGAGCGAAAATTGGCACACATTCAACTTTCATATTGAAGAGAGTGTAAAGCAAAGTGTTTATTTTTGTATTGTGTTCTTTCCCTGAACAGTGCTGACCCAAGCCAAGCGATTTGCCTTCTTCATGCCTACGTTGCCCTGTTTAGTATCCTTCTGTCGAGCATTTCCTCCGCTATATGATGATGTAACTTCATTACTGATCCAAATTGGACAAGTTTGTGCCTCACATGTTGCCACTCAGGCTCCGGATATTGACCCCATCATTACACGTATGTATCACCCTGTCAATTGCTGATTTATAGATTTGACGCCTGACCTGATCCTTACATCTTGGGCCGAAAGACCTCCTTTTGTGCTCTAAGGTTCTCTCTCTCTCCACTGCAGCTAATTGTTGGCTAGAAATACTGCTGAAGTTTAATTTGGTTCTACTAATCTCTGTAGTTGATATAGTACTTTTATCACGTCGGCGAGAGGTCTCATAAAGTGAACAGACATCAACCTCTCTCTGTCCACTGGCACCGTTCCCACCCTCTTAAAAATAGCCATCAAAACCCCCACCCTTCAAAAAAAATCTTCCCTCAACCCAGGGAGTCTGGTTGTCTTGTCAGTCACCAAGTCCTGGATGAGTCCTGGTAATTTTCACCAGTTGAACGTTGATAAGATTGAGACCCACCTGGTTGGCTCCCGTCAGCGCCTCCTCACCTCAGGCGCTGACAGCATCACTATTCACAGATGCACTCCCCACCTCACAGAGCCAGTCCTCAACCTTAGTGTCGTGTTCAACACTCAACTATTCTTTAAACTGCACAACTGTGCCATGATCATTCTGCCTTTCATCCACTTCCATAAGAATGCCCTCTTCCACCACTGCCTTCTGGAATCACACATGTAAATATGTTTTATTGTACTCTAATGAGTGTTTAAATTACCAACCAAAATGAAGGTGGCCAAAAACATCCAGCATGTCTTAAAAACAACTTTCTATTTTCGACAATAAGATATCGTTCGTTCGAAAAAGCAAAGCACATTAATTCTCTCATTCGGGTTTGATTTATTTTCTGCAGGTCTCAAATATCTAAAAGAGAGAACAGAGGGGGGCATTCATCCCTGTCGAGAAGCAGCTTCAGATCCGATTAAGAAAGGGGAGCCTCCTGGGCCTGAGAGCGTCGACCCAGAGGTTCAGCTCTGCCAGTGTGTTGAAGCAACCTTTCTGGAAATAATAAATACAGCTTCTATTGGAGTATAGAGGAAGGAGTGCTAAACACGATCTGTGCTTGAAGATCAAAAGTGTGGTGTAGCAGGGGCTGTCGAGAAGTGAAGGGGCAGTTGAGAAGTGACTGAAGCTGTAGTTCAGTACAATCGGGGTGAACATTCAGCTGAAGAATGGAATCATTGGCTCCCTGTCCTGCCAGCACACATGGACAGCATTTGCAGCTGAGTTTTGAGCTGCAGCTTTGTCAAGAGCTGAACCCTGCAGAAAAGGGATCACTTTTATCTGTGTACATTTTTCCATGATGTTGATATCCTTTTATATATTAGAGCATGTGCTGTATCAGTTCATTTCACTGGTATACGAGTATTTCTAGATTTGTAGCGATTGGATCTAAAACGAGATATTCATAACTGGAGTCACCGCCAATAGTGGAGTCTCAATGGTAACCTGTGTGCATCACGCAATAACCTTCTAATAGGGGGATTCTCGTGACGTGGTTCCAGTTACCAGCCATACTTGTCCTTTGTGAATATCATGCATTTAAGACCCCAAATAAAATTATTTTATATTCTGGGTGCTGTTCATTCTCCAAAAACAGGTCAATTATCTTTGACCTGCACTCTGTAATGCAGATAATCAAGAAGCCAAAAATGTATACATCTTCCTAGGATTTCACTTCTGAAGTGACTTTAAGCCTAACATGACTATTTTCTGTATGCCTCCCTTTTTGGTCTAAACTGATTGTGTCCAGTTTTCGATAAGCTTTGATATTAGCAGATGAAACACAAACGCTTGAAACGTAGCTTTAAAATTTTTAAAACGTTTACTGCATGTCACGACTTCGAATTCATATAGTCAAACCCAATCAATACAGAGTGCGCTGGAGGTGCCGTCCTTTGGATCAGACATTAAACTAAAGTCTTGTCTGCCTGTTTGGGTGAACATTAAGGTTCCATGGCAACAATCACTCGGAAAAATGCCATTTCTAAATTCCTGGAACACGTCAAATAACTTACTCGCGCCTGCCTTTTCGGCCACTCCCTACTTGAGCCCCTCCCGCAGAGCACCGAGACAGCCCTCGTCAAAGTCACAGTGCTTTATCCGGGAGATCGTCGGCCAGGACACCGGGAGAGAAATTATTCTCCAAAAATGCCAGGTGATCCTTTATCGTCTGCGACGTCAAGTTTTAACGTCTTATCTAAAGGACGGCACCTCCAACAAAGCAACACCCCCCCCCACAACGATGCAACATCTCCCTGGCTGCCCCCCCGCACCCCACCCCCCCCCCCCCCCCAGTGCTGCATTGGAGCATCAGCTTTGACCGCGCGAGTTCCAAGTCCTGACGCGAGTGTTAAACGGACAGCCCTCTGACCCGGAGGCTACGGGCTGGTTCTCAGGGGCTCTCCTTTTTTTTTCCACAGTGGGTCTATTCGGATTAAATATTTCGGGTTAATTCGTGATTCTGGATCAGGAAATACCATAACAGGATAGGTTTGGTGCCATAACCCACCCACGCCCCCTCTCTTACGCCGCCTCGCCCCCCCCGCACACCCGCGCTTAACGCGGCGGGAGAAGTCCCCCCCCCCCCCCCCGTTCGAGGAGGAGAACAACACTAATCCTCGCGTTTTGGTACGGCGCCCCATCAACGCCTTCCAGACGTTCTCGAGGGGGAAAAAAAATGTACCGCGAAGTGGAGCGACTGTACTTCGTGAGGGGTCGGGGGGTGGGGGGATGGGGAGGAGAGTAGAGGGGGTAAAGGCGGCGGCGGCGTCGTCCCGCGAACGGCGAGCGAGCGACGCCTCGGGCGGGCAACGCGTTACCGCTTCGGGGTTAAGGGCAGCGAAGGGGCCGCGGGAGAGGGTTCATAAATCATAATCATCAACAACAACAACAACAACAACAGCAGCCGCCGCCGCCGCAGCGCGCGTCCTGTTCTCACGTCTTCCGGACGTCCCGAAGCGCTTCAACGGGCTATCACTGCGAAGTGTAGTGACTGTGTTTTGTGCGTCCGGAGCGGGGAGGGAGGGAGGGAGGGGAGGGCTCGCTGGCCCGGGTGACCCTCTGGATCCAGGGCAGGTACCGGGACACCCGGGTGTAGACGCCGTAGCGCCCGGGTCGGCCGCAGCCGAGTCCCCAGGACACGATGCCCCGCAGCAGCCAGCGCCCGGCCCGGCGGTCGAAGGTGACCCAACCGCCGCCGGTGTCGCCCACGCAGGAGTCGGCGCCGCCCTCGGGGGCCCCGGCGCACAGCATGTTGTCGCTGAGCAGCGGCCGGCGGCCCGCCACCCGCGCGGGGCCGAGCGAGCGCAGGCAGTCGGCGGCCGAGGCCAGCGGGAGGGCCGCGTAGCGCAGGCCGTCCGGCAGGACGTGCTCGTCGGTCAGGCCGAAGCCGGGCACTAGGCCCACGGTGCCGGGTCGCGGCGGCGGCGGCGGGACCCCGGGGACCCCGGGCCGCGGGCCTCGGGGAGGCAGACCGGGGACAGGCTCGCGCTCAGCGCCACCTCCCGCCGGAGCCGGAGCAGCGCGATGTCGTTGTCGAAGTCGTGCGGGTCGGGCGGGAAGCCCGGGTGCACCGCGACGGCCGCCACCGCCAGCGGGGCCGAGGCCAGCAGCTCCCTCACGCTGCCGCTGCCGCCGTGGACCGTCACCGCCGCCGCCAACTGGGCCGCCCCGCGCCGGGCCGAGCCCTTGGGGTACAGGGTGTGGGCGGCCGTGAGGACCCAGCGGCGGCTGATCAGGGTCCCGGCCGCCCGGCCCGGCGTCAGCACCAGCACGTGCCACGGGAACTGCGAGCCCAGGGCCCGCCGCCCGCCGAAGATCCGCTGGACCGGGGTCAGCGGCGTCACCGGGCGGCCACAGCCTGAGGGGGGGGAGGGAGGGAGGCAGTGAGATAGAGTGAGAGTGATAGAGAGAGAGGCAGATAGAGTGAGAGTGATAGAGATAGAGTGAGAGAGATGGAGTGAGAGGCAGATAGAGAGATAGTGAGAGTGATAGATAGAGTGATAGAGAGAGTGAGAGTGATAGAGATGATAGAGAGAGTGAGAGGCAGGTGAGAGTGATAGAGATAGAGTGAGAGGCAGATAGAGTGAGAGTGATAGAGAGAGATAGAGTGAGAGTGATAGAGAGAGTGAGAGATAGAGTGAGAGAGATGGAGTGAGAGGCAGATAGAGTGATAGAGAGAGATAGAGTGATAGAGAGTGAGAGAGAGAGAGTGAGAGATAGAGTGAGAGAGATGGAGTGAGAGGCAGATAGAGTGAAAGTGATAGAGAGAGATAGAGTGAGAGTGATAGAGAGAGGTAGAGTGAGAGTGATAGAGAGAGATAGAGTGAGAGTGATAGGGAGATGGGATGAGAGTGAGAGGCAGATAGAGTGAGAGTGAGAGCGAGAGAGATAGAAAGTGAGAGTGATAGATGGGATGAGAGTGAGAGGCAGATAGAGTGAGAGTGATGGAGAGAGAGAGAGATAAAGTGAGAGAGATAGAGTGAGAGTGATAGAGAGATGGGATGAGAGTGAGAGGCAGATAGAGTGAGAGTGATGGAGAGAGTGAGAGATAGAGTGAGAGTGATAGAGTGAGAGTGATAGAGAGATGGGATGAGAGTGAGAGGCAGATAGAGTGAGAGTGATGGAGAGAGAGAGAGAGATAAAGTGAGAGATAGAGAGAGTGATAGAGAGATGGGATGAGAGTGAGAGGCAGATAGAGTGAGAGTGATGGAGAGAGATAAAGTGAGAGAGATAGAGTGAGAGTGATAGAGTGAGAATGATAGATGGGATGAGAGTGAAAGGCAGATAGAGTGAGAGAAAGAGGGAGATAGAGCGTGAGAGGGAGATAGAGTGAGAGTGATGGAGAGAGTGAGAGAATAGGATGAGAGTGAGAGAAAAGAGCATGAGAGGGAGATAGTGAGAGTGATGGAGAGAGTAAGAGAGATGGGATGAGAGTGAGAGGCAGATAGAGTTAGAGAAAGAGAGTGAGGGAGATAGAGCGAGAGGAAGAGCGTGAGAGAGATCAAGTGAGAGTGATGGAGAGAGTGAGAGAGATGGGTTGAGTGAGAGGCAGATAGGGTGAGAGAAAGAGAGTGAGAGGGAGATAGAGTGAGAGAAAGAGAGTGAGAAGGAGATAGAGGGAGAGAAAGAGATGGATTGAGAGAGATAGAGTGAGAGAAAGAGAATGAGAGCGAGAAAGAGAGAGAGAGAGCGGAACAGAAGAGAGAGAGACAGGAGAGAGAGATAGAAAGTGACAGAACACCATACAGAAGGAGAAGGAGACAGAGACAGGAGAAAGAGAGAAAGAGAGTGGGACAGAGGAGAAAGAAGTGAGACGGAGAGAGAGAGAGAGAAAGTAACAGAATCTTAAAGAAAGAGACAGATCGTGTGACAGAGGAGAAAGTCATGAGTAGGTAGGCTGAGAGAGAGAGACACAGACAGACAGACAGACAGACAGACAGACAGAGAGAGAGAGAGAGAGAGAGAGAGAGAGATAGAAAGTGACATTCTGTCGCAGAGACGGAGACAGAGTGAGTGATGGGAGAGCGGGACAGAGGAGAAATACATGAAAGAGAGAGAGAAAGTGACAGTCTGTCATAGAGAAAAAGACAGCGTGAGCGATGGAGAGTGGTACAGATGAGAAAGACATAGGTAGGCAGCGCGAGAGAGAGATAGAAAACGACAGAATGTCATAGAGAAAGAGATAGACACACAGCGAGCGAGAGAGGGAGAGCGGGACAGAGGAGAAAGACATGAAGGAAAGAGAGATAGAAAGGGGCAGAATGCCATAAAACAGAGACAGGGTGAGCGATGGAGAGTGGTGCAGATGAGAAAGACATAGGTAGGTAGGTAGGCAGCGTGAGAAAGAGAGGGAGAAAGTGACCGAATGTCAACGAGAAAGAGACGGGAGTGTGCGATAGAGAGAGGGTCAGAAAATAAACAGTACATAAATCATCCTTGCATTTGGCATAGCACCTTATCACGTTGTCGAGACACCTCAAAGCCACAGCACACACTGTGAAGTGCGGTTGCACTGTGTATTTTGTGGGTGAAACTCAGTCGCTCGTTTGTGCGCAGCAGTGCCTCACAAACAGTGACCAATTTTATTTAGGGGATTGTTGGGCAGGACAAAAAGAGAAAGACAAGGATATTAGAGAGTGATTTAAAAAAAAGAGCGATAGAGATACAAGACATTAGAGAGATAACGTACAGTTTAGAGAGAGACAGAAATAAATAGAGATAATATACAGTTTAGAGAGAGAGACAGAAAGAAATAGATAGAGAGATAGGAAGCGATGGAGATAAAGACAGAAATAGAGGGATAGAGAACGACTAGAGAGTCAGATGTAGAGATACAGACGGAGATAGAAGGTGGGAGGTAGAGACAGTGAGTAAGACAGAGTTAGATACTGTTCTGTTTGTTGATTTCTCTAACACACTCCTTGCCAATATCCGCAGTTCTGTCGCTCACATCCATACCAAATGCTGCACGCCAATCACACCAATCCTGACCCGAATGGGTCAATTTTATACCTACAAATCCTCTCTAAATTTTTCTTTCTTACCAAGGGTATTGTTCCACGTAATGTTCTGTCCCGATTGCAGGAATTGTTTGGTTGAAGGCAGGAGTGAAATCGAAACTATCATCAGAAGAAACATCCTAGAAAGTGGATAAAATGACAAATAATAATATTTGTAGGACCAACACCACCCCAGGCACAATGGGGGAAGAGCAGGGAATGGGGTTGGAGTAGAGCGCTCCAGTGGAGGAGTGAGCACCCGCACAGACAGGATGGGGAAAGAGCGAGAGAATAGGATTAGAGTAGAGAGCACAAGTGGAGGAGTGAGTACCAGTACAGATAAGAGAGGAAAATAAGAAGGGAATCAAATCAAATAACTCAAATTAATAGAATTTACCTTGCACTGTCAAAACCCTGTAGCAGGTACTGCCTCTCAAACTAGACCTTAAACTCACAGCTCCCATCTGTGTGCCTCAGTACCTGTGCCTGTGTGCCTGTCCCTCCTCCCAAACCCTTTGTAGCGAGAGGAATTTTCCCCTTGTGTCCTGGTTGATAATCTTCCAGAATAATGTTTAAATTTCAGGCTGTGTGTGTGTGTCTCTCTTTCTCTTTCTCTCTGTGTCTCTCTCTTCCCCTTTTCAGTTTCTCTGTCCCTCAAGTCTCTCTATATACCTTTCCATGTCTACATTTCCCTCTCAGTTCTCCCTCTCAGTCTCTTTCTGTCTGTTTGTGTCTGTATCTTCCTCTTTGCCTGTCTGTGTGCCTCGTTCTTAGTATTTCTTTGGTTTTCTCTCAAGCTGAGTGAAGTTTCTTTTCTCCTTTTTATTTGACGGAGATTTAGCTGTATGTCAACAGAGCACTGACCTCTACCTACGTATCAGTTAATACTTAACTTATGTGACCTCGTGGAGGAATACAGCACGGACTAAACACACGCATATAAGTTGAAAATATAAATCAATAATGTTCTCTGTCAACAGATTTTGGTAAGTTATTATTTGTCCCTGGTGTTGAGCCCCACACACTGAAAGGGACGTCCCTCCAAAAAAGAATAATAATAATTTGTCACCCAATGCACAACTGTTTGTGGGACACTGGCAGATAAATGCAACGTATATACAGGATCGAAGAATAGGAAACACAAGTGCCCCATAGACTGAACCATCGCTCACTATGTCAAAACTTCTGATATGAGGCTCGAACCCAACAACCTTCTGTTTCAGAGGCCAAAGTGCTGCCGCTGGCAGAGCAGTGCTGTTTGATAAGTGCAATGATATTTCCACAAAGGTCACCAGGAGTCAGTTGTGTGAAGCTGAAAGAGGAAGATATTTATAGATGGGATCTACAATTCCTTAATTCCGCACGCCTCGGTTTACCTCCCAGTCAGTAGGAACCCGGTTGTTAGTCGCTTGGCGGAATGCTTTTCCGGGGGTTAATAATCCCTTCCNAAAAAATAAATAACAATAATAATAACGCGGTCACTCCATCCCCGACCGGGGCCGCTGCTGCCGTGCGCAATTGGCTGCCGCGCTTTGCCCACAAAATACACGGTCGCTTGACTTTACGGTGTGTCCTGCGAAGCGCTCTGAGACGTCGAGAAGACGTGATCAGGCGCTGTATGAAACGCGAGGAATATTACTATTATAAGAATAAACACACACACACAGATGGGGTGGGGGGGAGGGAGGTGAGTGACTGGGCTGTGAGCTCCCCCCCCCCCCCCCCAACACACACACACCCCACCCCCTTCTCCCCTAGCGGCGGCCGCCGCTATTACAGGCGGCGCTCACGTGACGGGGCTCCGCCATTAAGTGTGTGGAGCGAAAGGCGGCCAGTGACCGCCGAGCTTAGCGGAGCGGCCCGGCCTCGGCGGCGAGGGAGGGAGGGAGGGAGGGAGGCAGGAAGGCGAGGCCAGCCCAGCCCAGGCCAGCGGGGAGACGCTGTTGATCAGGCCACCGCCGCCCTCCACCTCCTCCCGCGCGGCGAGCGGACGGACGGACGGACGGGGCTCGGGAGGCGGCGGCGTTGTTGTCGTCGTCGTCGTTGTTGTCGTCTCTCTCTCTCTCTTGTCTTCGGTGTGTGAGTGAGTGAGTGAGTGAGAGGGAGAGTGAGTGAGTGAGTGTGTGTGTGTGTTGGACGATGCGGGGACCGTGATGATGATGAGTTCGTCCGGCTGTTGGGTGGCGAACGGGGCGAGTTTGGAGGATTGCCACTCCAACCTCTTCTCTCTGGTGAGTGAGGGGGGGGAGTCGAGCGAGAGGGGAGGTGAGGGGAGAGGGAGCGGGCGGGCGGGAGGGCGGGTGGGCCCGCAGCCATCTTCAATCCGCGGCCTTTCCCTCAGGCGGCGGCGGCGACGACGACGGTGAGGAGCCGGCGTCAGACTCACGGCTCTCCCCCCCCCACCACCTCACTCTACTCTCCCTCCCCCCTCCCCCTTCCCTCCAGGAGCCTGTGCGGAAAGGCCACACACTTTAACGGCTCCTTGGCCATAAGTTTGGTGGTGGTGGTGAACGTCTCCATTAATCCATCCATCCATCAATGGCTCCGTGGCTCTCGGTCGGGACGTTTATAGGAGTGAAGTGTTTTTTTTTTGGGGGGGAGGAGGAGGAGGAGGAGGAGAAGAAGAAGGGGGTTGGGGAGGGGGGGGAATGGTGGTGGATAAAAGGCTCGTAATTAAAAAGCTGGAGCAATAGGCCAGAGGGACGCGAACTCTGGCGGTCGGATTTTTTTTTTTTAAAAAAATTTTATTTTTTTTTATTAAAAAAAAAGGGGTCCACTTTAGCA
Organism: Callorhinchus milii; assembly: GCF_018977255.1. Lineage (NCBI taxonomy): Eukaryota > Metazoa > Chordata > Chondrichthyes > Chimaeriformes > Callorhinchidae > Callorhinchus > Callorhinchus milii. Next base: position 7,622,901 of record NW_024704751.1, on the reverse strand, counting down.
GCGAAAAGTTTGCGAGTTTCGAGTGGATGGGGGAGCGAGTTTGAGGGGTTCGGGTGTTTTTTTTTCGGGGGGTAGGGGGGGGTGTGGGGCGGTGATTTGGCTTTCGCCTTCGCTTTTCCGTCAAGTCAGACGGCGAGAAACGAAACCGTAGTGGTTGTTTTTTTTAAAAAAAAAGAAAGGGGAGAGAGAGAGAGAGAGAGAGAGAGAGAGAGAAAAAATCGCGACCTCTGAAGGAGGAGCGTTGTTTATAATCATTTAATTCAGCATTAAACGAAAGGACGGGTTTTATATACCCCCCCAACCCCGGTCAATGTGCAACAGCGAAATTTACACTGCTCTTATATAGCGAGAGAGTGAGTTGGTTAAAAGGGACTCCATCACCCTCCTCCCCCCCCCCCCCCCCCCCCCCCCCCCCCACCCTCCCTCTTCACCCCCCTCCCCCCACCCTCCTCCTTCACCCCCTCCCCCCCCCCCCCCCCCAACCCTCCTTCTTCACCCCCCAACCCTCCTTCACCCCCCCCCCTCCTTCACCCCCCCAACCCCTTCTTCACCCCCCCCACCCTCCTCTTCACCCCCTCCCCCCACCCTCCTCCTTCACCCCCCTCAACCCTCCTCCTTCACCCCCCCCAACCCTCCTTCTTCACCCCCCCAACCCTCCTTCACCCCCCCAACCCTCCTTCTTCACCCCCCCAACCCTCCTCTTCACCCCCCCAACCCTCCCTCTTCACCCCCCCCCTCCCTCTTCACCCCCCTAACCCTCCCTCTTCACCCCCCCTAACCCTCCCTCTTCACCCCCCCTAACCCTCCCTCTTCACCCCCCCTAACCCTCCCTCTTCACCCCCCCACCCTCCCTCTTCACCCCTCCCTCTTCACCCCCCAACCCCCCCTCTTCACCCCCCCAACCCCCCCTCTTCACCCCCCCAACCCTCCCTCTTCACCCCACCCCCCCCCCCCCAAGGAGAAATCACTTTTTTTAAAAAAAATATGCAAAGCAGGATTTCAAAATGAGAGCTCCAGCTGGCTTTCTTTGGCCAGAATAAAGTGCCTCAGTTTCCTGTAATCTGAGGGTTTTAGGATTATATTTTTCTTGTGCATATTTATTTTTGGGGTGGGGGTGGTTGGGGGGGAGAATTGAAAGGTTTTTGAAGGGAGGAAGTGGAAAGTTGTCTGGGGAAAGTCCATTTGTAACTAACTTTTAATGGACGGTATGTTGCCTCTGCTTTTCAAGTTGCATCTTTCCCAAATGTTTTTTTTAAAAAAAAGTCTAATGGGTTCAGATTTGGTGTGGAAAACACCCGCTTAATTGCTTCAGTAAATTTTGGGAGTTTTTTTTTCTTGGGTACTGATGAATTTCTCGGTATTCTGTGGTTTAATTGTATGGTACATTTAGAAAAATATTGATTTTTATTTCTCTTTTGATGAGCTGGAATCTGGATCCTTCTACTTTTGTTTAAAACAAACTATTTGGTAATGTGTACTTTTTTAATAAAGGAAAAGTATATAAATTGAAGAGAAAGTAGTCATGAGCTTACAGCTTACCACCTTACAGATTTTCAATAAATGTTTAGAAGGAACCCGAGAGGAATTGTGAGAGTATGGACCACAGACTTCATGGCTTTATGTAGGATTGTTACCTCGCTAGAGGTGATCTTTCTTTTCCCACTGCACCCTACTTTCTGAGAAAATGTCTTGATCCTGTGCAATATTCTGCCTAGCAGTCTAGCTGAGATTATTAGCCTAATGTGGAAATGATTTCAACAAACTGGTAATACTTGGCCTTGTGGGTACTTTGTTACCACAAAATTCTGAAAAATATGTTAGTACTATGGGAATGTAGGGTCAGCTTTCAGAAAGGCTTGCGTCAAGAATCTTATGTTGTTGCAACAAGTTGTGTCCTGACAAGTATTATACCAAATACCGCCTATTTTTGATGATTGTCTTTGAGTTCAAGCTATGTGCAGCAATAGCGCTGAAATCTGCTTCCTTACCTTGAGACCCAAGCTTGTTCTAAATCTATCAGACCGAGTAGTGACTCACTTAAAAGTTCTGCGGTGTATGTTTTGTTGTTGTTGACACCTATGAAGAACATATTCTCTGAAATGTAACTTCTACATTCCTAATGGAAACTACTCATTCTACAACTGGTAATTAATCTATTTGCCAGTACTGCATTTGTGGTGTGTTTTAATAGTAGACAAATCTTTAATTGCCTCAAGGTTCTCCGATCCACTTATCTCCCTATTTTCACCTCCAACATCAGCGACCACGCTTTCAGCTATTACACCCCAAAATTCAAACTCTGTCTCAAACCCTCCGCCATGCCCCCATCACCTGAAGACCTTCATCTTCGACTGTGCCTACGGTCACCGCAACTCTCTCTCTCCGGCTTGGCGTGAAGCATTGCCACTGTTAACTGCTCAGATGCTACCCTGCGAGAAGGATGTTAAGTAAATCAAACCATGCAGTGGCATTCTCCAAGTTTGAGTTCACAATTTTTAAAACAAAGCTTTAGTCTGTCATTGGTGATTGATGTGCAAGAACTTTTCAATAAATACTTTTCAAGTAACTTTTCAATAAATGTTGGAAGGGGGAGAAGGAGGAGGAAAGTGGTATTTTATTTGACAGTTTGGTATAGTGCTGTAATGCATAATTAGTTTTTAAACTCTTGAGTTAGTGGAAAAATTCCAAATGCTTACAGTTTAAACTCATTCTCACAGTAACTGAGGAAACATGGTCAGTAGCTGAGTTCTTAAGGAGTGAGCAGTTGTCAATTAACCAGGAATTTTGACAGATACTTTTGTGTTTTTAATGTGTTGCTTTCTAAAACAAAATGACATTTTTTGCAGTGACTTCCTGTTTTCAAACTTTATCTGAGGGCCTGCAGTGAGCTGAGTGTACGTAACTTTCTACAATTGTGTGCTGTTGGACTCTGCCCAGAGTATAACGGCATTCATAATGTAGTCAAGCCAGGGACCTGTAGTTCATTCTAATCCCAGTGTACTATATAGTTGTTCACAGATGTTGAGTTCTATGCAGATTTTGGCTGAACAAGTACTTTCCATAGCAGCTGGAAAAGTTAGCATTAACTATTAACCGTTTGCTTTGCCATAAATATCTATAGTAAATGTATTAATTTACAGCTGGTTGATTCAGAGTGCTTATTAGCTTTTTGCATTCTTATATTAAAGCAATAATGGAAGTAATATACTTATTTTGTTGGAATAAATTTGCACTGTACTCGCTGTTAAAAGCTGAAATGTTTGAAAATGAAAGCAATATTGTAACTACATCTACAGTACAAATGAATTTTAAAGATGTGTAGTTTTGTAGTGAATTGGACAAAGTGTCCAAAATACTTGCAACTGTGCGCTGCAGTTTTATTTATATTTAATCCTGTTATATTAAAAAGTGACCAAAAGCGCAGTGGAATTTTTTTTCAAAGGTGGGACAGAAGGAGGCATGATTTTGGCAGCGTTTTGAAGTAAAATAGGAGTGAAGGAAAGTGGACTTCGGACAGGAATTGGATGAAAGGTTTAAGGGAGAGCATGTTTCTTGCACAGTCCTACCTGCTTATGTCGGGGCAATTTGAATTTTATCAACATAAGCGGGATGTTGATATTCTCCCAGCCTGATAATATTCCCTGTAGCACCACCCTCTGGGTTCTATTGATCAGCCAATTACGTATCCATTTTAAGATACTTCCACTGATTCCTGTTGCTGAAACATCTCAAAGAGCTACAAAGGAAGTGTAGTCACTGTCTTTATTATCAAACGTATCAGCCAATTTGTGCACAAAAATTCCCCAAATAGCTGTGAAGACTATTTTTATTTGAGGGATTTACTTGAGGAACTCCCTTGACTTGTTGAGTAATGCCATGGTATCTTTAACATCCACCTGACTAGGCAGATGAGTGTTAAACAAAACACCAATTTGATGCTGGCTATGTGAGCTGGAGCAAGAAACTGGGGAGATTAATGTGATGCATTCCTGAGATGGAAGTACTACTGCTGGGAGCTGAGAAGGATAGCCTTGGTTTTGTTGACTTTAAATTGAAAAAAATAAAAGATCATCCAGAACAAGACTTGGCAGTATTAAAAGCTAAAAGTTGGTTTATTTTTGAATAATTTAAATTCTTTTCTGTTTTGCCATAGGCTGATCTGACTGGAATTAAATGGCGTCGATATTCATGGCAAGGCCCTATAGGAACACCGCTCGTCATCCCGGTGGCTGAGGACGATGCTATTCTCTGCAGCTTTAGCCGCTGCCTGAAGGCTAATGTACTCTGTGTTTGGAGAAGAGACCCGATCCCAGGCCACCGGGAGCTTTGGATTTTCTGGTGGGGGGAAGAGCCTAGTTTTGCTGACCTCATTCACCATGAACTCAAAGGTGAGAACTCTTTTTGTTGAATTTAACTGCATTTTCCAATTTCTTTCTTCTTCCATGGAGGTGGGGAGACGGTAAGGGAAGAAGAGTTGCTTAGTCGTATGACACGAAACAAGCCATTCGGCCCAACAAGTCTGTTTATAATGTGACGCGTTAAACTGTGTACTTTTCTTTTTGTTCTTCAGTTGAAGAGGAAGGATTCTGGGAGCAAGGACTGTCCTACGAGTGCCGGACGCTACTTTTCAAGGCGATCCACAACTTGCTGGAGAGGTGCGTCCCTGCACACAAAACGCTTGCTCCAGCAGAACTGACTTGTCCCATCTGTTACCCACCATCTGTTTTCAAGATGGAACTTTCTTAACTACTATTATAACAGCAGTTAACTGAGTGGATGGATGGCTGGAGGAGCGGGTTAGAAATAAGGGGTGTATGTATTTATGGGTGAAGATCTTGAAGTTGGTCTACTGGGAGACAAGACTTGTGGAGTTTTGTGTGGTTGGGTGAGGATGTGGGCGGTAGAATTTTGGGTAAGTTGCAGCTTGTGCAAGGGAGACCAAAAAGGAATGCCTAGTGAAAGACTCGGCGGGATATGACAAAAGTATAAGCGTGTGTTTTAGTTGGAGTGGGTATGAGATGGGGTGGATGCAGCCGATAAAAGTGGAGGTGAAGGAAGCCAGTCTTGGTGACGGACAGGATGTGAGGGAGAAAGGAAAGCTGGGGATTGAACCAGACGCCAAAGTTGCACGTTTGAGAGTGGGGCCAGGGAGGTTCAATCAAATAATGTTTCTATTCTTTATCAGTGATTTTATGTATTTTTCCCTTCAAGGTGCTTATTGAACAGAAACTTTGTTCGCATTGGAAAGTGGTTTGTGAAACCGTATGAAAAAGATGCGAAACCAGCAAATAAAAGGTAAGAATCTTATGGCAGCAAGGTGAATTTCAAGCTGGACCTAGAGTGTATTTGTATACAGCTTGCAAATTTTTGAACATTTAGATTTGTAACATTCTTTATGTACTGACTGACCACATAGCAACCGAGCCACTGGACTTGCACTGACACCTTCATGCCTGGGTGAAGCGACAGGTGATAGTGAGCCTGAGCATCCATAAGGTATTGCAGCACCAAGAGCCTCTACAACCTCCTGTAAATAGGATGCTAGCAGAAACCTGAAGCGTCACTAGCATTGTGTCCTGGGAGTCATGCTAGTTTCATATAGTGGCAAGGAGGAACAGGTGGACAGAGACCCGGTGAAGGAAATTTCTGGCTGTGTTTGATGTCTGACAAGCAAGCGGACAGGATGTTGGTGGATCTGGGGTCATGGCTGGAGTAGGAAAATTGAATGTGGATATCATCTTCATACATACGGAAGATGACCCTATGTTTGTGGATGCAATCACCAAGATGGAGCATGTAAATGAGAAGGGGGGGTGGGGCAACAATAGTGGCCAAGTGATACCCCGCAGATGACCATGTGGGAGCAGGAGGGTTATGACAGTTTCACTAATTTTTGTTATCAATTTTCCCCCCTTTCTCCAGTGAGCACTTGTCCTGTTCCTTCACTTTCTTTCTACATGGGGATAGTAATGTCTGCACCAGTGTTGAGATTAATCAGCACCAGCCAGTGTATCGTCTGAGTGAAGAACATGTCACAGCTGCCCAGGGATCATCAAACCCCTTCCAAGGTAAGATTAATATAGGTTTATTTCTCACAAAACTTATTGCAAGTATTGTTGGATTTTTGCCTACTATTATTAACATCTGCACATTTATTGAAAATGCATCATTCATCACATTGTGGCTTCCATTCCTCAAATGACTCTTTGGCCAGATGCTAAGAGATGTACTACTGTGATCACTTGGTTTAGTGTTTTCTGCTATTTGTCTCCAGGGTTTTCCACAGTGTTTATTGCTCAGATTTTTTATTGGGATTGTTTATTTTTATTTCGCAAAGGATTCTTATGGGAGACTTTCGTTCTGGCTGTCTCTGCTAAATTTAGACCCGAAGTTTGGAGGTGAAAGGTGTCCCCCAGTTTCCAATATCATTTAATTTCTGGTTTGTTCTCCCAGTTATTCTAAGTCCTTTTGGATTAAATGGTACATTGACTGGTCAGTCATTCAAGCTTTCTGACCCTCCAACTCTCAAACTGATTGAAGAATGGAAGCAGTTCTACCCAATACAATCCAAGTTGAAGGGAACAGGTGACAAAGTGGAGGAGATGGACTGGGATGATGACTCCATAGCAGCTGTAGAAGTCATCCTTGGTAAGTAGGAATTAAAGGGTCTCTCCAGGGAGAGAGCGCATATTCCATTCCAACAATCTGTCCCTGGAATTCCCTTGTGTCGGTGGGATGCATGGAATTCTCAGCTTGGTTTGGATACTCTTAAGTACGGTGATGGGTTTCAAGTTGTCTGACCCCAAAGAATTACAGTTTGGATTAACACCACTTTGGTATCTGCGCTTAATTTCCCTGTTTGTCAAAGTTTGGGGCAGCAAAGTAAGTTATTTGACAAGTATGCGTTTGACTGCATAGGAGCTGGCATTTGAACCCAACGCTGCTTGCTCAGGCCATGAATTTTTACTAAATTTATTCACAGCTGGTGTGAGAATGGTGTACCCAGCCTGTTTTGTGCTGGTGCCTCAGCCTGATATTGCTACAGTCATCTTGAGCAGCTCTGCTGGGACCTCCCATTTCACTGCTGCCTACTCAAGTGCCCATCCAGTGCCTGCCCCAGTGAGGGATCCCGCCATTTCCTCCGTGACTCTGACTCCACCAACATCGCCAGAAGAGACTGAAGCAGGTACTATTCGTTCCCACCAGTCTGTCTTGTTTATAGTCCACATGAACTTGCCACCTTTTCCCTTATACTCACCCGCACCAAACTCCACCCACCCATCATCCCAATCTTTTCGAGGCACCACTGGTTCCCTGCCTCCTAATGAATTGACTTCAAGGAACTCATCGTTGCATTGCAAATCCCTTCACACCTTAGCACTTCCCTATTTCTCTGATCAGCTCATACCCCACACCTCTACCCCACTCCCTCCGCTCAGCATCAGTCTGCTGCTCGTCCCCAACCACATCTGTGCCACTATTGGTGGCCAAGCCCTTCAGCCATTAGGTTCGGAACTCCCTGCTCTATTCCGTCTGCCTCGTTGGCTATCTTTAAAGCCCACTTTAAAACCTACCTCCCTGACTGCACCTTTGATCATCTTGCCCCACCCACCTTATTTGCTCGACGTCCATTGCCACCCCTATGAAGCACTCTGAGACATTATCCCACATGAATGGCGCTAGTTAAAGGCAAGTTGTAATTGGCCTGCCTATGTCAAAATATGAGTGCTTAATTTATTTTATTTATTGCTTACTTTACTGCTTTGTCTTTTTTTTCCAGCTGAAGTACAATTCAACCATAAATGGGCGAAACTCACTTCAATGCCTGAAGGGTTCAATACGGAGAGTTCTGTGCATGGTGGAAAAATTCCTAGAAAATTAGCCAGTCGGGTAGTAGAAAGGGTGTGGCAAGAGTGCAATCTGAATCGAACCCAGAAAAGGTGAGTACTTCCCTGTTAACTTAAAAGCAAACATTTGAAGGTGAGGCAGTAATTCGGAGGGTTATGATCTAAATTTAGTTTTGATGACATCCATAGCTTTTATCTTTATTTATCACCCCTGTGGTTCTGATAAATAACTTGATAGATTTGTGAGACAACCTGCACATGGCATAATGATTCCAAGCAACTTGAAGGAAATTCTTGACTTGTTAATTGCTTTGATTGCTTCTACAAGGAGAACACCAGATCTAGAAATAAGGTTTAACAGGCATTTAACGATCAGGCATTTGGTATTCAGCCATTTAAAGATTCCATTCTATTCGAAGAGACTATTCACTAACTTAATAGCAGTTTGTGGAACATTGCTGTGTGCAAATTAGTTGCTGCATTCGCCTACTTCACTGGACTTTGTTGTACAGTGCTTTGGGACCTCCTCCTGATGTAAAAAAGCTATGATAAGTGCAAGTATTTTTATAAAGCATCATTTCCTGTTTTCAAAACAGTCTTGAAGTTGGCAGTCCTCCTATAAGTTGCAAATCTTCAGACAAACTATTAAGCAGAGTGAAGATAACTACGTCAATGGAATTGAGGGATCTCTGTGGAATATATTACAATTACGGAGGGTGGGAAATCTGATGCTAGGTATAATGAGATTAAGATTTAGCATGTAGTCACTTTTAAGGTCGTAGCCTGCTTTGTACAATTGGTACACAATAAAACAATTAGCAAAGTTTAAAGTATTGACTGAACACATTGTAAATGTGATTTGTTTGTAGACGAAAGTACACCACCCTCAATGGCTGTGAAGAAGATGTAACCTGCAAAGTGATGTGTTGGGATTTTGTTGAAGCTACAAATAGGGTGAACTGCAGCTGTTCAAGGTACAGTCTTTTTCAAATCCAAGTAAAAATGTAACCGAATACTTTAAATATATATTTTCATATGTCTTAAGAATGTTAAACCTTTGTGTCAATCACCCTGCTTCCTCCACCCTCCACCCTTCCCAATCCCGACCCCCAGACCAGATCCGAAACACTGACTGTGCAGCGCCTCCTGACGTGATAGACATTTGTATATGTCATTTTGTTGTTGTTGCATTTTCTGACTTGCTCTGAGAGCCTCTATCAGGTTCTCTTCCAATCTTCTCTATTCTAATTGTGGAATCCTGTAGCTCAGTGGTTTAGACACCTGGGTTCAATTCCAGGCAGGGCGAAACCTTGGGCAAGTTTCCTTACTCCACGCGCCTAATAATAATCCCTCCAAAATAATAATAAATTGGTCATTTTCAATCTACGACTGTTTGTAGGACGCTGCTGTGCGCAATTGGCTGCTGTGTTTTGCCCACAAATATACAGTCAATTCACTTTACAGTCTATTCTGTGAAGAGTTTTGAGACGTCGAGAAGATGTGAAAAAGCGCTATATCAAATGCAAGTATTATTATAAAATCCCATTACTCTTAACTATAGCCCTTCATCCCTTTGGATTGGCTAAAAATTAAAAATAACTTAGATGTTGGAAATTGATAGACTTAATTATGTAAATATACTTGCAGGCATAAAAACAAAAGGGGGACTAGTGTGCAAGGACAGAATCAACCTCCCGGCCCGCAACAACCAACTGCACTCAAGCACAAGATGAACGATAAACAGGAAAAGGGAGAGAAACAGCAGAAAAGGCCGCTTACTCCTTTTCATCACCGTACTTCAGTGTGCGATGACGCTTCAATGGAGCAAGACTCTGCTAATCACAGACTAGGGATCAGGCCCCAGGACAACAGAGGAAGGTATCCACACACAAGGCCTAATGATGTTAGCTCAACAAAAGCCTCGCAGCTACATATCCCAGAGATCGTAAACTCACCAGCGCCACCACCACTGAGCCCTCATCCATGTGAAAGGGGAGAAGAAGTGGGAGAAGCATTCAAAAATCCATTAACGCCTCAAAGTCAGCCATTCTGCCAGATTCCTGTCCCAGATCCCTTACTTCCTGCTAAAGCTGCCGAGGAAAGAATTGAACCTCACCCAGCCCAGGCTTTTCCATTGCCATTCCCAGAGGTTATGGAGCCTACAGCTTATAGCGGCAGTGTAGTGCAGTTTGAGCATGATGATCCTGAGGTCACATGGAAGTGTTACCATCTGCCCAAAGAGAAGGATTCTGATTTTGTACCACCGCAGTTGCCATTTGATAAATATAGAGAGGAGTACCTGCAGTGAACAAACAAGACAATGCACTTTCTTCTGTCTCAAAGTAAGTATTTGCAAATTAATTACTTGAATAATTGCCTTTAATGTTTGATCTATTCAATTTTCTTATCGCTTTTTTGAAGAAACTACAAACTTTTTTAATAAGAACATACGAATTAGGAGCAGGAGTAGGCCATTTGGCCCCTGGAGCCTGCCCCGCTATTCGATAAGATCATGGCTGATCTTCAGACCTAACTCTTAATTACCTGCCCTATCCCCTAATCCCTCTTTTTTAAAAATCTATCAGTCTCAGCCTTGAAGATGTTCAAGGACTGAGCATTTACACCCTTCTGGGTAGTGAATTCCATAAATTTTAATAAACACATTTATTTATCCATAAATTCACTACCCTCTGAGTGAAGAAATGTTTCCTCAACTCTGTTCTAAAAGGCTGACCCTTAATTTCAAGATTGTGACCCTTGGTTATAGATTCTCCCACCGGGGAAACAGACCCTCAGTGTCTACTTTATCAGCCCTTTAAGAATCTTATGTTTCAATAAGATCTCCACTAATTCTTCTGTACTCTAGAGAATATAATCCTAGTTTATTCAGCCTATCCTCATAGGTCAGTCCCTTCATCCCAGGAACTAACCGAGTGAATCTACGCTGCACCCCCTCGAGGGCAAGTATGTCCTTTTTTAAATAAGGAGACCAAAACTGCACACAGTACTCTAGGTGCGGTCTCACCAAGGCCCTATATAGTTGCAGCAAGACTTCCCTACTCTTGTACTCTAAACTTTTTGCAATGAACGCTAACATGCCATTCGCCTTCTTAGTTGCTGCTGCGCCTGCAAACTAACCATTTGAGACTGGTGTACAAGGACACCCAAATCCCTCTGAACACTAACACTATCTAATCTCTCCCCCTCTAGAAAATAATCTGTTTTTCTATTTTTTCTACCGAGGTGAATAACTTCACACGTCCCTACATTAAATTCCATCTGCCACCTTCTCGCCCACTCCCCTCGCCTATCTATATCCTGTTGCAATCTTTTTGCATCAACCTCAGAGCTTACTCTCCCACCTTTAAGTTTGTTGTTTATCAACGAATGGTCTAATTGTATTAAATCAATTTTTTTTAGTAGAGCTGTGTTTCTTTGATATTCTTCTGGTTTATGAGTACATTGGAAACTTATTATTCAGGGCAGTCAATAGTGAGTTTGGGATTTTGTTTACTATATGGCAACCCTGTTTGTAACATGCTAGAGCGTGTGTTTCATTAACTCGGGTTGCTAAATCTAAAAATGCTTGTCAGGTTGTCTCAGCTAGCATGTGCAGAGGAAGCCAGAAAGCCAAATTGATGGTGACCTGCCAATATAGTGGTCATGTTTTTCACTAGCCCATTATAATGCATGGTCTAATTACATGATCTCAAACGCTGTTATAACAGGATTATTCTGCTTCAGATCACTAATGCTGTATTCAAGAAGGACCTGGATTAGTGTTGGGTTGTAGGTTCCAGGGATAAGTTGCAGCAAAGCTGATCTAATACTGCCATGCAGTGCCCAGTGCTGTAGCTCTGGCCATAGCTACAGAATTAATCAAACTCTTCTCTAGCGTGGGGATACCTCGGAAAATCCTGATGGACCAGGGAACAGATTTCATGTCTGATCTCCTACAGTCTGTTCATAAAGAGCTTCAAATAAACCTCCATTCGGACCTTGGTCTCCCACCCACAGACAGGTGGGCTGGTAGAATGGTTCATAGAACCCTTAAGGAGATGCTTCAGAAATGTGTAATTTCTAAGCCATACTAAGAAAAGTAACACCCATTTGTAAGTAACGTGGCAGTATTAGCTGACCCATCACTGTAAATTAGAAGCGACCTCTACAGATTGATTTAAACTGTAATATCATCCTAATAATAACACTATTATTATTATAACACTTGCATTTGATAGTGCCCCAACAGAATGGAAGTGTCTCAAAGTGCTTTGCAGGAGTTTAACAATCTCCTGCAAAGTTCTTTATTCTGGGGGTAATACACAGTGAAAATTATAATTAATGAATTTCATTCAAATATAAGGAGGGAAAGCTGTTCTCAGTATAACGATGTGAAATGTGGCTGGGAAAATAACAGGTTCACAAGGGTAAATGTTGCATAATGGTACAAGCTTATTGGACAACCTTTCATTGCTAGCTCTTTACATGGAAAAAGTGTTTAATCATCGTGTTCCAAGGTAATTGCCATGTTCCGCTCTGATTTTATTTTGGAAGCTATTTATCGCTGTGTGACCGGGGCAGGGAAGAGGCAAAACTGGGACCTGATCCAAACTATGGCTGGAAACTGTAGTTTCATAGTCATCAATTTAATATTAAATACAAAAAGGAAAAGACAAACTTTAATTCTTTACAGCCAAATAAGTTGTGTTTTTCTGTTTTTAAAGGTTGATTATTCATTCAAATAAGCCATTAAAGATTTCAAAGGATTTGGTAAATGGGTACATCCAGAGAAGAAACCAGTATTCTAGGGGATCTTATCTGGAATCTGATTCCAAGTCAGAAGTTGATCCGTATGCATTTGATGATGGTGATGAGGATTTCAGTTTTCCCGATAAGAAGGACAAGCAGGGCAACGAGAGAGACCCGGGAAAGAAACACTTGCATAAGGTGGGTTTTAGTAGTAAATCTATCTTTTCTAGTATGATGATTACTGCGGAGGTTTAATCTCTCTGTTTTTTAGATTATGCTACATTTTTTGGTAAGCACTTAAATATGTCCTAGTTCATTTGTGATCTTGCTTTGCACTGTATTGTGGTGTCCTGTTAATCGCACACTTAACCCTTTGCCACATTACAAAAGCCTCAAGCTTGCAGCCTATTCATTTAAACAAAACTCGTTCCCTTCTTAATCCCATCTAAAGATTTAGCTTTGACCATGCCTTCCCATTGACCTCCCTTCCAGCTCGTGCTCCCACTATGTAAAGTCTTGTGAGACGTGCTCTCTACATGAAAGGTCCTGTGCAAATTGTTGTTATACCTCCCCCCACCTCTCCCGTACACATGCCATGGCCTTGTGCTCTGAAGGTTATAAGTTTCGGTTAAAAGAAAATGCCCACAAATGTGTACCAAATGTTCGTTGATGTGTTTAATTTTTTTTTACTTTACCAACCTAAACTTACCAGAGAACCTCTGACCTCTTGCTGTCCAGCATGCCATTTGTTAGACATAGACTCTATGATAAGTATCAGTTGCATCTTTTGTGTATTCCAGGGAGATGATGACGGTCCTGGTATATCACATTCTACATTACCAGCCAATGGAGAGGATGCCATGTCAATATTCAGCTCTGGAACTAAGCAAGGTATGGGTAACTTTCTCTGTCAGCTTGTGCAGCCATCTCCTGGCCATTACGCTATTATTTATCGTGTTCCCTACATTATGAGGATGATGCAAACCAAATGCAGCATTAGCAAAAGTTGCAAATTTGAATCTATTTTATATATTTTATATTACAGACAGACAGAAATCGCAGAGTCGAACTGCATCCACCAGTCTCATGAATGAGTTTGATCTTGTTGTCTCGTACAAAGACCTTGACAATCTTTTCGATGATGAAGATGAACTTGGGGTGAGTTTTGTATGAAATTTGCAATGTTGGGGATCTTGATTCGTTTTCCGGTTGGTTTTACTTTGCTTGATTTTCATTCCTGCCTTTAGCTGTAGCAAAGAGATCAATTCCTTCCCAGCCTTTTCCAATGCTGCTCTGAAGCCAAGAGAATGAATTGAGAATTACCTTATTCTCCACTCTCCCATGGCCCTGCTAGGTCGCGAACGTGACAAGCTGGGTCACGGTGGAGCATGGATCTTTTGGCTTTGTTCAGTGTACTGGAGTGCTGCTTTTTTAAGGTGACCTTAGTGTGTGTTGGTGAGTTGCATTCCAAAATATATTTGTAAATTATGCAACTTTAGAGATAGTATTTAGCTGACTACAGGTGGCTAATTTATTGTGGCACCATGTAGATGGAATATGCATTAAATATTCAACAGCAAAACAAATCTCTTATTTAAAGACAAGAGCAAGGATTATTTTTGACAGAAAATATGAATCCATTGTTGACTTCACTGTTTGTAGGTGATATGACTTCTTTACCACTTTATGTATTAACTAATTTATTTGAAAGAGACGGAGGTTTCATATGATTTTTTTATTCTTGCCCCCGAATTGTTAATTCATCTTAATTTTAAATTTTTGTTCCACAGACTGGTTCTCGACATGCTCATGTTGGACACGATGAGAAAACAGGCAATAAGGATTCAAGGACTGGGCCTTTTGACACATTTCCTTGTATAAGTAAGTCACTTCAAACCTATATCATTGTCAGTCTTGTATTTAGGTACCCAGTTACATAGCATATTTGCTGTAGTGTATGTGCTTTCCTTTCATGAATACTACAACATTATAAAACATTGTTCAACAGTGTAATAAGTCTTAATTTACATCATCCCAACACTGATTTTAACCAAGAGCATCTTTTAATGTTTTTGTTGGAGTTTCTTATTTCCAGCTTTTATGATAGTCTTAATAGCTATTCGTTAACCTAATAGTCAAACATTGTTGATCTAGACTAAGAACTTATCTTTCAGCCTTCAGCTTCCATATATGTCAGCCTGGGCTTAATAGAGAAGATAAAGCACTTTGAGGGCCACAGTTGGTAAACTATTAGCTTGAAAGCAGCCACAAAAATTATAATGCTTGAAGCCAAAGGAGAGTTAGCTTTAGCTTGAGAGTGTACTGTTATCTTATTGACTCAAAACTGTTGTTAGTATTTTCATGTTCATTGCTATCCAACTATATCCCCAGTTCATTCTAATTGATTTTGTTCTCTCAGGTTCTGCTGACCTGCAACAGATGTTCCCAACACCTCCATCCTTGGAACAGCATGGTCCAGGCTACTCTCCAATGAACATAAACAAAGAATTTGGAAGTCTGGATAATCCCTCAGGAATGACTCTAGACAGTCATTATCTGAATTCTTTCAAGATTGAGGTGGAAGAGGGGATGGGTAGCCCTAAACCTTCAGAAATTAAGGTGTGTGTGTGTGTAAAACAAATTTTAAATAGTATTTGTACAAAAAACACAATTTACATTTGTATAATACTAATAATCCTTGCATTTGATATAGCATCTTATCACATCTTCGCGACATCTCAAAGTGCTTCACAGAATATATTGTAAAGTGTATTGACTGTGTTTTGTGGGCGAATATAGCTATAGCTCCTTTCGCATTGGGAAGATGTCCAAAGTTCATTCACAGTGATTGATGGGCATCCGAGCTGGGTGGGAGCCAACAGCAGTGGCAGGGGATAGGTGCCAAAGCATAGTCAAGGGTACATTTTGAGATGTGCCTTGAAACAACTAGAGCATTAATTCCATAAACTAATGAGGTGTTCTCTTTTGTTTGTCTTGCAGGATTTTTCTTATGTTTACAACCCTGAGAAGTGTCATGCGTATGTCAGTAGTACGTTATTTGCACCACTGAAAATCTTACCAAGTCAGTGTCTGGCTCCTGTCAAACTGCCGGAGGAGTGTATGTATCGTCCTTCGTGGACTGTTGGCAAGCTGGACCTGCTTCCTCCTGTACCTTCCATGCCATACATCCGAGACATGTGAGTTTGTATTGTGACTTCTCGTTCAATAATAATCTTTGCATTTGATATAGCGCTTATCTTCTAGACACCATGTCTTCTAGAGATCTCAAAGCGCTTCACAGAATATACTGTAAAGTGAATTCTTTGGTCATGTTATGTGGGCGAAACGCGGCAGCCAATTGCGCATAGCAGTGTCCCACAAACAGTCTTGGATTAAGTAACCAATTAATGGGTACGGTTAAGCATTTACATTTCAAATTATGAAACGTGTTTTGCTTTCGGTAGTGACATTGTGTGTGCTTTATTTTCTAGAAACATTCCAAGTGTTGGCAGTGGAATGGACCAGGATTACATTCAGACGTGCACACCACAGACTCATACCCCTTTTGGACTGACAAACAGTGCCCCTCCCAGCAATAGTGGTGCTGGCGTCCTCCCATCACCCGCCACTCCACGAATTTCTGCACCGACTCCAAGGACACCAAGGACTCCACGTACACCTCGTGGCCCGGCCAGTGTTCAGGGCTCCGTGAAGTATGATAATTCTGATTTATATTCACCTGCCTCCACGCCTTCGACTTGCCGACCACTGAATTCGGTGGAACCTGCAACGGTGCAGTCCATACCTGAGGCGCATAGTCTTTATGTAAACCTGATTCTATCCGATTCCATCATGAATCTGTTCAAAGACTGCAACTTTGACAGTTGTTGCATCTGTGTCTGTAATATGAACATTAAAGGAGCTGATATTGGTTTGTACGTCCCAGACCCCACCAATGAAGCGCAATCCAAATGCACATGTGGATTTAGTGCTGTAATGAACAGGAAGTTCGGAAACAACTCTGGGCTCTTCTTGGAAGACGAATTGGATATTGTAGGTCGGAATACGGACTATAGCAGAGAAGCTGAAAAGCGTTTAGAAGACCTCAGGAATGTTGTTCTTGAGCAGAGTGAAGGAAGCCTGAAGGAGCCTGAGAAAGTGCCTGATGAATTAATGTTGCTACTTCAGGACCAGTGCACAAACCCGTTCTCGCCTATGAGATCAGTTGATCCATTACTGGTAGCAAAACTACGAACTATTAGCCAACCAGTACGTATGGAAGATCGAGACTACTACAGGGAATGCTATACTGCATTGGAACAGGGATGCCAGTTCATGGACAATATGTCGGGAGGCAAGCTTGATGAAGCACTTGTTAAAAGCTCTTGTTTGCACCTCTGGTCTAAACGAAATGGTTAGTAATCCAGAATCTAGGATTGGAATTTTCTCACCATTCTTCAATCCATCTCTATTTTGTTTTTAAGTTGGTTAATACTTTGTTGTTTGTTTCCTCATCTGATGCATGTCGGGGTATGCTGACACTAATATGGGGTATGTGTTCTGTCAGCTGTGAGTGACACAGGACATCCTGACCAAACCTTCATCATAGCACACAATTTCTAACTGGGATTGCTGAATAACTCAGTAATTGACTTACACCACTGAATGCACCAAGAGGTAGATAATAGTAATACTTGCATTTGATATAGCGCCTTATTACGTCGTTGAGGTATCTCAAAACACTTCACAGGATACACTGTAAAATGTAGTGACTGTATTTTAGATCTTTTAATTTGAGCAGAGGTCCTTAGACAGTCATAGCTGTGTTTGTACAACAACTTGCATTTATACAACACCCTTCTCGTCGATCAACATCCCAGAGAATTTCACAGTAGCCGGAACGGATGCCAAGCTGGGAGTTGGGAGGGGGAGTTCGGGAAAGGAATGGTGGAGCTAGTGAGATAGCATTATATGTTGTGAGCAGTTATTCATTTCTTTAACTTTTTCTTTCACCCCAAGTTCACTTGTATTGCACAATCACTTATTTCACGGTTTTTATTATTGGATTTACTATTAGGTTTTTATTATTGGAAATTGATTTTTATTTTATCACATTTTGAGCCTCAACGTATTCCCGTTTATATTGTCTAAAGTTACTTTTTAAAATATTTTTCTAGCTGTGGACGTCAGCATGCTGTGTTCGCAAGACCTTCTGCGTCTGCTTCTCTCACTCCAGCCTGTGCTGCAGGACGCCATTCAGAAAAAACGGGCAGTCAGGTCATGGGAGAGCATCCAACATGTGCAAGGACCCCTCACTTGGCAACAATTCCATAAAATGGCTGGGCGAGGATCTTATGGTAAACCTGTCTTTATACCCTTCATCCTGTGTCTCGGGTTGTACATTTTCACTGCATTTTTAGAATTAAGTTAGTTGATAATCATTGCGTTTGGTTGTGTGTCCTCACTTTGCGAGGCAGTCTCAAAGCAGGATTTATTCTGTTCTTTTCTTACTAGGTACAGACGAGTCTCCAGAGCCACTGCCTATCCCAACTTTCATGTTGGGTTATGAATGTGATTTCCTTGTGTTGTCTCCATTTGCTTTGCCCTACTGGGAGAAGCTTCTCCTGGAACCTTATGGATCACAAAGGGATGTTGGCTACGTAGTGGTATGTCCAGAAAATGAGGCCCTCTTAAACGGGGCACAGAGTTTCTTTCGAGATCTCGGTGCGGTCTATGAGGTAAGTCATGCTTGAGATATTACCAAATTATGTTTTGAAATGCAGCCTGTTTTGTGAAATAAGATAAATTTCCTTTCACATTGTTGGCTGGAAAAAGAGGTTAATTATTAACTGTGTTAATCATTTTAAAAATAATAAATTAAAATAACTTGGTTACTCAATCCACGACTGTTTGTGGGACTTTGCTGTACGTGATTGGCTGCTGGGTTACCCTTTATACACTTTACACTATATTCTGTCAAGCGCTCCGAGATGCTGTCCGGGGTGAAGGCCGCTATGTAAATGCAACATGTTGTTGAAACACTTTGAGACGTCTCAACAAAGTGATAAGACGCAATATCAAATGCTATTATTATCATTATTATTTTTAACATGTAGTCCTGTAGACTGGGCCAGCACAGACCAATCTCAAAATTGCTTCCTGACGGCATCATGAAAGTGGGGACCAAAGCAGCAGCAAAACTCGTGGAACAGCCGGTAAACGATTGGTTCTTACAGCACTGTGCGAACAGCAATAACGAAGCATTTTCCAAACTCAAACTTTATGCCCAAGTATGCAGACACAATCTGGGTGAGTACATTTTCACTTACACTTTGGGTAACACAAATAACGTGAATGTGTTTTCAGAAGTCCTGCATTTCTTTATAGTTTTTTTTAAAAAGTTTAGACAGTCTATGGATATGCAGAGGTGGAGTGCTTCGTGTTTTGAATTCTACTCTTTTCTTTCAAGGGGGCCATGCGTGTGAAACATTCAGTGCTCTCAGCATCCACTATGGTGGATTTCCTGAGCCTATACCTTAGGCTAAATCCTCTAATGTCACCCTGTACAAACCAATTGCCCATTCTCCTTGTTTGCACATTTGGTTTATTAAGTCTCAGCTTTTGGGAACTGTTTTTGAAAAAAAGATATTGCAATTGTTATGTTTAGCACAGTTACGTTTAGGAACTTCACCGTAAATGCTGCAGTAATGTAATCTCACGCTGTCTCAGATTATTAGTTTAGTAACCCCACAAAAACATCATCATTCACCTCAGACCTATAATATAATATTCTAAAACGCTTGCCAAATTAAATTCTCCTTATTTTTCAGGTCCATATCTTGCTGCTCAGATACTGGACAATTCGTTGCTGTCACAACCTAACCCTGTTTCCTCACCAAGCCAGTCTGCTACTTGCCAGAGCTCAGTACAGGCTCCTGCTGGGCTTTCATCTGCTACATCCTCCACTCCTGCTCCTGCCCCAACCACTACTGTAGCAACCGTTGTTAACACCTCCATCACCTCTACAGTTACCACTCCTCCATCATCAAATGTCGTTTGTGCCTCTGCAAATTTGGGAAGCGGGATGTCTTCAGTGAAACAGTCTTCATCCTTTCCTCCCTTTGGACACTTAAGCAGTTCTTCTGGCGCACAGTCTATGCAGGGTTTGACCACACAGAGTGGACAATTGGGTCAGCAGATTGTAGGGACATCTATTGACACAACGGCAGGTACCATGGGACTACAGCACCAGGAACCTCCGGAGAGGTAAGAGCAGTGTGTTGTGGTGGTGATTTACATCAAATGTAATTACTCACTTGATGTTTGATATCCTTCACGTAGCCCTGAATTAAACTCAGCTGTTTGGGCAGAAGATGGAAAAAAGTTAAAGGGTCATCTTTAAGAAGTTTTAAGACATCATTTGTATGGTGCAGCCTGACCCTTGATCTGATTGCCTGTATTAGGTGTGGCCATGGCTGTGCTAATTTTTTTTCTCTGACGGAATAACGTGTGTGTTTTTTACTATTTCCCATTTTTCACTTCAAGTCCTGCCCTTATAACAATGACGAGTTCAGGAGATAAGAAAAATAATCTCTCCTGAGAAATGAATCATTCTGCTGAAGGTGATCTGAGTAAACGCAGTATAAAACGAAGATCTAATGGCTTCATTTCTCTTGCAGTGCCATGGAAAGGGATAAAATTGGAGTGCCTACAGAGGGGGAATCCCATGCCATTACCTACCCACCATCAATTGTTGTGTATTTTGTGGATCCTTTTACGTACAATGCAGAGGATGAAGGATCTGCACCTTCAAGTGTTTGGACACTGGGTCTTTTGCGCTGCTACCTGGAAATGATCCATTTGTTACCACAGAACATCAGGAACGCCATATCTGTGAAGGTGAGTTATTTCAAACTTCCACCAGTTAATTCAAAATGTTTTGATATTTAGATCCATCCATTCCTTAAATGAGAAAAGGAGTAGGCCTTAGAGCCTAGATCTTTCAGATCTTTTAGACTAATTTCTCCATATTCCTAAATACCTTTATTTCACAAGGATCTATCCATCTCCTTTTTTACTGTTGTAATGTTTTTCAAGTCACCGAAAACCATACATCCAACTCCTATGCCATAATGAGGTATATCCAACTTGTATACTAAATATAATGTAAATTTATTTGATATAAAACTTGAATTTAAAACTTAAAATGATTTGAAAGTACACTGGTCACTCTGCAGGAAAATGCAGTATTCCCTCAGCACAGCATTGGAGTGTCAGCCTTGAGTATGAACTCATGAAGTCCAAACATTTGGCTTCAATCCACAGCCTTCTGACTTAGAGGTGACACCGACTGATCCAGCTGACATCTGTATATTCAACTGGAACATGAAAACAAAGGGATTTATTAACACTTTTATGAGCCTATTTTCGGTTTCAAGTTCTTTTGATATTTATTAGTTCTTCCCTCTTAGATTATTCCATGTCAGTACCTGTTGCAACCTGTGCAAAATGAAGATCGACACCTATATTCCCAGCACCTTAAATCCCTGGCATTCTCTGTGTTCACTCAATGTCGGAGACCCTTGCCAGCTTCCACTTATGTGAAAGCACTAACTGGTTTTGGACCAGGACTGGCCCTGGATAGCACCTTAAAGAGCCCAGATGTAAGTATGCTTTGTTTAAAAATGTTTCGCTTCTTCCTTCCCCCCCTTTTCCTAGCACACAGTTCAATGTTTGCCCTTTCAATTTGACGTTTACAATGTTTAATTTAAAATCTAAGGACTCTTCTGGTTTTACAGTGGATAAATGGGCTCTGTAGTGACTTTCTGATCTATAAAAGTGCAAAGATCCCATGTTTGAGACCTGGGATGAATGATCTCAGCTAGAGTAACCACAAGGATGCTACACTTCATTTACTGTATGCTCCAGGGTTAGGAAGGAAAAAGATTGGCTATTTTAGGTGAACACGACAGCTAATTTGTGCATAGCAATGTCCCACAAACAACCATCTAAGTGACTAATTTGATGGATTGTGGCCAGAACACTTGGAAACTCCCTCCTCTTTTGAAATAGTGCTGGACCTTTTATGACTGTGTAAACAGGCACAAATGGGACCTTGTTAAATGTCTCACCTGAAATATGGTGCCTCTGACAATGCAGTGCTCCAATCCAGCATTGCACTGGAGCATCAGCCACACTGAGCTCAAAATCTCTGACATGGGGTTTGAATCACAGCCGTCTGACTCAGAGGTGAGAGTGCTACCAACTGAGCCAGGCTGTCACATGAAACAAAGATAATCTGGTAATACTAGAAGCAGAATGGAGGTTGGGACTTTATAGATCTAATATCCCACCTGTCTCATATTCTGCCTCGACAAATTGGATTTTTTAGCTGGTTTAAAATTGGTACCGCAAGCCTTGTGGGACATTGCTGTGTGCAGATTGACTGCTGGATTCATATACAAAATAGACACATTTTTAAGCTAATTGCCATTAAATGCAGCTATGCAGTTGATCCACTGTGGTGTGAATAATTTAAAATCACTTCCTCTTCTGAAAGGGCAGGTGTCAGCAGCCCATCAGTCTTGCTTAAGTGATTATTTTTCACCCAGCAGTTCTGATGAGATGTTCAAATGCAAGGACAATCCAGTCCTTATCAGACGATTACACATTGCACTTTTCAGCAATAGTTCACTGGCTAGAAATCAGGAGCGAGAACCCTGGCTGATTTTATTTTTCACTTTCTCTTTCCTATCCTTTTTTCTCCCCACTAATGGTGTTTTGGGGTCATGTCCAAATCCTACTTATTCCTGGCGAGTTGTGCTAATTCAGCAAAGTACACAGATTTAAAAAAATCTAGGATCAAGGATCTATGTAGTTTAATATTCCCCTGTTTTAATACTTTTAACTCACTGAGTTTTGTAAGAGATGAATCTAGTTTAAATTTCTCTTTTCATTTTGCTACAGAGGCCAGAGTGTGTGCGTATTTACACCCCGCCATTTATCTTGGCTCCAGTGAAGGATAAGCAAACTGAGCTGGGAGAGACCTTTGGAGAGGCTAGTCAGAAATACAATGTCCTTTTTGTTGGCTATTGCTTATCACACGACCAGAGGTGGCTCCTTGCAACATGCACTGATCTCTATGGGGAGTTGCTGGAAACATGTGTCATTAATATTGATGTACCAAACAGGTATGTAACATGGAGAAAACACCATTCAGAGTAATTAACCCCTTCTACACCAACTTGTTTTCAAACTGACAGCAATTCAAACTGGTAGTTTATTGTAATATTAGTAATCATAATACTCCTTGCATTTGATATAGGCCTTATCACGTCTTTGAGACGTCTGAAAGCGCTTCACAGAATATACAGTCAGTTCACTTTACAGTATATTTTGTGGACAAAATAAATACATATTTACAGTTGATTGTAAGGGAGATTTTTTTAAAAAAATCTATTTTCGTACTTAATCATGATTAACTGCTATTCCGTTTGTGATGTTGACAGAGCTCGGAGACGGAAAGGTTCCGCCAGGAGAATGGGGCTGCAGAAACTATGGGACTGGTGCCTCGGCATCATGCAGATGACTTCATTGCCCTGGCGGGTTGTTGTAGGGCGTCTGGGGAGGCTAGGACATGGAGAGTTAAAAGGTAGGAAAACAATTGTAGAGAAATAACGTGAGTGGACCTTGGGCAGCATTCTAAAGCAGTCAACAGTGCTCATTTATTTGTTTACCATTTTCTTGAAATGAGTTATTGGAAATTCCAGAGAGAGAGAGAGATTCTCTCCCCGGAGCTACGCGTCCTATAGGTAAGCAGGAAGAGAGAGAGTGTGCGCACTCCATTCCAACAATTGTTTATCTCTGGGACAAGTATCTCCTTGCCTCGCATTCATACATTCCAACAGATTAATGATCAGAAGAGGTGAACAGTGTCTCCATTACTCCCCACCACTCTTCCTAGGGACGTTGAGACTCGTTTTAATGTTTTTTTTTAAAAAAGAACTATTGTATCAAGTATGCAGTCTATTTTCTTTTCTTCCCACTTCCTTGCTTACTCTTAAATCAAGGGGCGTGAGATGGTTTGATATTCCAGGCACTATAAAACACTTATCAAATTGCATCTTAATTCTTCATAACAGAGTAACCATGATTGTGTATAAGAGCAGGTTCATATCTAACGCAGGTTTATTGTCCTCTGCTCCATGGTTGTCAACTCAAATTGTTTCTTACAGACTGGAGTTGTTTGCTTGGTCGGCGCACTCTGCAGTCCCTGAGCCGGCGGTTGAAGGACACGTGCAGGATGTGTGGTATCTCGGCGGCCGATTCTCCCAGCATCCTCAGTGCTTGTTTAGTTGCCATGGAACCACAAGGCTCATTTGTGATCATGCCAGGTAAGAATAGTTGGCAAATCTATAAAAGCATAAATTCCCGCGTTTAACGTGGAGACTAAACACTTGATGATGATGATGATGATGATGATAATAATAATTGTATTTAGGTATCGCACCTTTCGCTTCATGAGGATGTCCCAAAGCACTTCGCAGTACACACTCTAAAGAGACTGTGTTTTGTGGGCAAACATTGCAGCTAATTTGACCCACAGAAATGCCCTACAAAGAGTCATGAAGTGAATGACGAATTTTATTCGGGGGATTGTTTGCCGGGAGACCGGGATAGAGAAATTCCCTCGTCTTTTCGAGTAGTGCGGTGGGATCTTTAATGTCCACTTGAACAGGCAGACAGAACCTCAGTTTAATGTTGCATTCAAAAGACAGTGCCTCCAACAATGTAGCACACGCCCAGGAGTGCCATCTTAGACTTGAAAGGCGCTATACAAATGTAGTTTGTTGTATGAATTCCAAGTCCCAAGGTGAGGCTTAAACCCACAACCTTCTGACTCAGATGAGAGTGCTACCATTATTATTGTTGTTATTAATGATATTATTAATAATATTAATGATAAACAATTGAACCAGACTGACAAATGGGTTTAATAAGGTGCATATTATTCTTTCTTTGTGTTTGCAGACTCTGTCTCAGTTGGATCTGTGTTTGGTCGTGGAACCTCTCTTAACATGCAGACATCGCAGCTGAGTACACCGCAAGATACATCGTGCACTCACATTCTGGTGTTCCCTACCTCTGCCACCGTGCAGGTGGCATCTGCCACCCAAACATTTGAAATACCATTCAACACCAACAATGTTGGTTAGTATTTTTTTTTTCTGGACACATTTTGGGTTGAGTGCTTTGGAATCAGCCATGTTCTGTGAGTAGATTTACTGAGTTTAGGGATAATGTTGCCTGATTTTTAGGTTTGTTAAATTAATGAAGTACCCTACAGCTAATGAGGTGGATGTTGGATCAGTTTGAAGCATCAATATCTGCTTTAGCAAAGTGTAGTGGTGTGTTGGTAAATAAAGCAATGCAAAGGTGAGCTGAATATACTGCAGGTGCTTTTCAACAACTACTACTTGCATTTTTATAGTGCCCTTCACACCGGATAGTGTTTCGAAGTGCTGATATTTTTCTGTGTCAGATAAATCATATTACCTAATATTTAGAATAAGGTTTGAATAAGATCCTTCTCGTCATCTATCATGTCCTTCAAAGTCTGCATGTAATCTTGAAGATGTCACTGTACCATGTTTTGAAAAGATTGCTTTGGTGTTTGGGTGTATTTAGTAAATTCATATGATTCATTGCTTTGTTGGTGATCAATGAGATGTTTAAGTGGATGTTGAGGGTCTTATGACACTGGTACTACAACAACA
Source organism: Callorhinchus milii (assembly GCF_018977255.1). Lineage (NCBI taxonomy): Eukaryota > Metazoa > Chordata > Chondrichthyes > Chimaeriformes > Callorhinchidae > Callorhinchus > Callorhinchus milii. The sequence continues at coordinate 7,597,529 of NW_024704751.1, read as the reverse complement.
AAATATTCATACTAGACATTCATTGGTTGGTATGGGGGCTCTGTTTAGAAGGTTTGTGCTACATTGATGTAAATTTGGGTACTGCAGGACTAACTCTTCCATTCCTCATTGTTAATTAACTAGTCAAATGTTAGCCTCCTCTATTGTACAACTCTCGTATAAAGTTTAGTCTAATGGGCTGGGCAAAGAAAATGTATTTTTTTCAAGCTATCCTTTAAAGACTGAAGTGTTTATTTTTACTTGACGTTTGCCCTCTGTTTTACAGATGAGATACAGGGGATCTTTGACTTGCTGGACCCAGAGGATAACTATGTAGACCCTGAACTCATCATTAACTTGCCAGCATCTCCATCCACGTCACCAGTACATTCACCAGGGTCTCATTACCCACACGGTAGTGACACTGGCAAGGTAAAACATGTTGTTGTTTTAGTTTTATGTAGTGTCAGAAGGGGAGCAGGCATGGACTAAAATGTGTTCTTTGCTCTAAAGGCTCTTCATCTGAAATCACAGAAATGTGTGCTTGTCTTCTGTGTGAAGGCCAATGTAAAAATGTGGATTGTGTTTGAGATAATAATCCTTGCATTTGATATAGCGCCTTATCACGTCTTCGACATTTCTCAAAGAGCTTCATGGGATACACGGGATATACTGTATAAAGTTGTGAACTTTGTGTGCAGGAAAAGTCATCCTAGAATTTGCTTGTTTTTTGTAACCAGCAATAACTTGTTTTTACTTTTACTTTTTCAGGGACCAGGCACAGATCGACAGGAGTCTCACGATGAGGTAACCATTTTACAGCAGCCATTGGCACTGGGCTACTTTGTCTCGACAGCGAAGGCTGGGCCACTTCCTGAGTGGTTTTGGTCGGCCTGCCCTCAAGCACAGAACCAATGTCCACTCTTTCTCAAGGTAAATACAGCCATATCTTGTCCAGATGAATATCTTTGTGAAAGTAGGCAGTGACTGACTAAAGGACCACATTTTGTTGAGATCTGTTGGTTGGTCAGACTGTTTCATGTGCAAAGGTAAGTTGCTTTGCCACTATTACAGTGATATAATTTTGTATTGATTAAAAATGATATTCAATCACAAACGACTGCTAAGAAAACACTTTTGGTCACAGATAAGTGCTCTTCATAATGAGATTATTTTTATTGATTTAGTATTGAGTTTTCAAATCTAATTGAGTAATAACTAAAATATTGTTGTCATTGACCTTGTGAAGGTACATTAATGTCTTCGAGATGTCTCAAAGCCCTTCACAGAATATACTGTAAAGTGAATTGACTATTTTGTGAACGTAATGTTAAATCTATAAAACTTTGGTTAGATCATATTTGAATGATTATGTCCAATTCTGGTCTCCACACACTAAAAAGGATATAGCAGTGATGGAAAGAGTACAGTGAAGGTTTGCTAGAGTGACAGGTTACTACTATTAGGATAGATAGTTAAGGTCTTTTTTCGCAAGAGAAGACGCATTTAAGAAGGGACCTAATAAAGTTGTTTTAAAATTATAAAAGGGTTTGATATGGTTAACATAAATAGACTGTTCCTACTTGTCAGGATCCAGTAATCAGGCGGAACAGTATAAGATAGTGACTGTAGGATCTAAAAGTGAATTTTGGAGGAACTACTTCACACGGAAGTAGTAAAAATGTGGAACCTGCTGCCTGAAGTGATGGTTGAAGTATATAATGTAGATGCATTTAAGAGGAAGCTGGACCTTCACATGAGGGAGAATGGAATAGAAAGTGTGGGAGGGAGTAAGGAATGGGTAGTCTCACGTGAGTTATAAACACTGGCGTGGACTGGTTGGGCTGAACGGCTCGTTTCCTTGTAGTCTGCATAAATATATGCATTACCTTTCCATGCCACTAGATGGTAGGATTATACTTCTACTCCCGTAACACTTTATAGAATCATAATCATAGAATCTTACAGCGCAGGAGGAGGCCATTCGGCCCACCGTACCTGTGCCGTCTCTGAGAGAGCCACCAATTAGTCCCACTCCCCCCGCTCTTACCAATTGCTCTACAAATTGTTCCTTTTCGCGTACCTATCCAATTCCCTTTTGTAAGCTATTATCAAATCTGTTTCCACCAGCCTTTCAGGCAGTGCATTCCAGACCATAACAGCTCTCTGGGTACAAATATTTCTGAAAGTTAGCTTCATCCTTCAATACAGCTGAGGATCCAATCAAATGCCAAGATTTAACAGTGACTTTTAGATGCCTGTCCTGTATGTTGTGGAAAGTGTCATTTAAATGATTTGTTTTATTGTTGTTTCAGGCTTCATTGCACCTCCACGTGCCTTCAGTGCATTCAGATGAGCTGCTTCACAATAAGCACTCCCACCCACTCGATTCAAATCAGACCTCTGATGTGCTCAGGTATGCAACCACATTCTAGAATTATTTTTATATTTTACAAGCTTAGAATATTAAGAGTGAAATGTTCACTCCCTTTACTGTTGTCAATCAATCTATTTCGGTTTTGACTTACTTGTGCTATTTAACCGGAATGGACACATAACCTGTTCATCCACTGCAAGATTGCTTTTCAAGTAATCAGGGAGGTACCAGTACTGTGTTCTGTTTGTGTTTCTCCCCCCAGCCACTCCTCCCCCGCCCCTATAAAACATTAGGTGCCTTATACTGTAAGTGTCATGTGGCTTGCTCTTGATCTCCTGCCCCTGTGGAGAGAGCACCTGGCCTGTACATAGCAATGTTTAACAGCTGCTGAGTTTGGCCTGTACTGTGTTCTTTTGCCTCTCTCCCCTTCGGGCTGTGAGATGCCAAAATTGAAACTCATTCTGACTTTCACTCAGGCCTTCTTTTGGTACATCTTAAATGTGTTCTTAAAGTTCTTAATGGACATGAGTGTAGGTCAGACACATATTATAGTTTTTTTAATATCGTTTGAAATGTTCAAAAGCTACAAATTATTTAACGTTCCTTCGAGAAACAGGAACCTTAATATGAAACTGGATCTGGATCAAGCACAGCGGAGACTTGGCTGTACATATTGATGCAGGAATTGTATGTAAATAAGCGAGTAATAAACTTGGAACAGGCTCCCAAGGGAGACAGTGGAAGCGGAAAATGTCCTTTGGTTCAAGGGCAAATTAGATAGATTTCTGCTAGGCAATAATATCTCGGATACAGTGTATAGTTTGTGACGCGACATGTCAAGTGACTGGCAAGGTGATGAAAGGAGAAACTAGAGGTCTTCTTTCGCTTAGCAAATTCTTACATTCTAAGCAGTATGCTGTTTTTTTTTTTAAAAATTGTCACTGATCTAAATGTCTTCTTCGAACCGCAGGTTTGTTTTAGAACAATATAACGCTCTCTCTTGGCTGACCTGTGACCCTGCTACCCAGGACCGACGCTCCTGCCTCCCCGTGCACTTTGTGGTGCTGACACAGTTGTACAACTTCATCACAAGCATGTTGTAAACTTCACTGGGATTCAGGATTAACCTCTCGGTAAAGGGATATCATTTGCGGGAGTCAACAAAGAGGGAATCAATGGAAAGGGACATGACTCAAAGGAGGAATGTTGGAAATGGGCCTGACAAAAACTTCAAGATGTTCCCCCCTCCCCCTTTAATTGTCGGGTGGATTTTAAAACCACTTACAGTTGTCCAAAAATGCCTGATCTTAATTTATTGTAAGTTTTTAAATGTTGTATACATTGTCTTATATTTTGTATTTTTAAAAAAGAAAAAAAATTCAAGAAGGTTTAATGCTTCATGCTTCAAAGCATTTGTTGTATTAAAATATCTATAATCGTCTTAAAAGTTTGAGGTAGGTTACTCTAAGGTTGGGGGGTAGGGAGAGAGAGGCAAATAACTATTGGTTCAGTGTACATTTTGGTTCAGGGTGGGATTAGCATTGACCATGCCTCGTGTGTGGTGCAATTGCAGCTAAGCTGTGGTTGCAGAGTACTTGTACAGTAAATAAAAAGGTTCACTGTTTATAATTGAAAAATACTTCTTACAACATTTCCTATCATGCATTATGAAGTCGGGGCTGAAAGGGCTGCCCTTATTTGGGTTAGTCTCAGTGACCTGCCTATTTGTACATAAAAAATATTAGTAACTTTAATTTGTTACTCCTGTATAAAAACTATTGTGCAGAGTGGTAAATTTTTGTAGCAACTGAATTTTTTCCAAAATTGAATCAAAAAGCAATGCAGATGCGTTTGAACGTCTGTTGTAGTGTTGAGGTTTCTCTGCCCAGACTCTCCAAACTTGATGATGGCTTTATAGTGAATGGACCATTTGACTGCTCCAGGTACAGCCTCACTTAAAAACTAACATCACAGTGAGCTTTCATGCTTTGTTTTGAGAATTGACAGTGGTTAATCACCATACCTGATATTTTTACATTATGAGACGCCATATATGCTTTATTCCCCCTTCCCCCCCTTACAAATACAACTAAATCCCATCTAAAAGCTACCAATTGTATTCTGGGCATTGTTGGTTCATCATTATTATATCGTGTGTGTGTGTTCAGGTTATAAATGGAGAAATCTATAAGGTGTGATGTATTGAAACCATTGTGACTTTTTTTTTTAAAACTCCGTACTAAAACGTCTGCAGTGAGTTGTGGGTAAAGTGGATTGCAGCCCGGTGTGCCTGAAGTGAGAGTGATGGGATAGAATTGAGGAAGGTATTTTTCAACAAAAAAAAAGGTCGCAGAAGGGAAGGGCAATTTGAAGATTTTGTTCAAACGAACCAGTTCTCATTTTTTATCTGAGCTGCGTTGTGCTCTTTCTTTTTTCTTGAGAGGGTTCTGCACTACTTTTTGGTGATAACTAAAGGGGTGATTGAGTTCTTTTTTAAAAGATGCTGTGTCTTTTTGCTGGAAAAAAAGGTGAAACTAATTTTATATGCCCCTGAAGTAAAACAAATCCTGTATTAAAAAAAAGACCTGGATGTGTAAATATGACTAAAAGTTAACTTTTGAGTATGATTTGCACTAAATGGAGTTTGAAGCTAAATTAAGAATGATTTTTTATTAAACAAAATCAAAACCATCACTTCTAGAGGAACTGGCAGCAAATTGGAAATGATTTCCCTCGTTTAAGATAATGTTGTATTTAACGTCTCATACACCTGGTTCTTTTCAATGGTGACTTTTGAGTTGCTACATTTTGGTTGGTTCTTTATCTATCACAACTATTTCATGATCATTTTGAAACACATAGATCAAGAGCTATGGGTGTGGGAAGGGTCTTTTCCCGTTTTGAGTGCAAAAGGTTTGATACAAAAAAGTGTAGAATATAAAACATTGGATCACAGCCGTTCTCTTGACATTCCTTTGAGTATGAGTTTCACGAAAGTTCATTAACTTGAACCTGTGGATTATAAACACTAAATTTATCTCTTTACATCTATTTATCTAAATCTGATTGGGAATTCCTACTTTTGTATTGAGTTGTGTGGACACATACTAAAATTACTATGGGACCTGAAGCCCTTTAAAACCTTCTGATCAGACTTTATTCGGGTGCTTTTACTCTCAAATGCTGTCAGTCACTTACCAATAACTTCTAGAACTACTATATCATTTGCTTTATTCGCCAAAATGAAAATTAATGGAGGAAGGTAAGAGCAAATGGGAAGAACGAAAATGTAGAGATTTATATAGTATAGTAATTAATAATTATATAGATCTGTAATTTTAATAGTGATTACAGAGCAGACACACTCCTGCAGAGATTGGATTTGAAAGTACTTAGTTTCCAATCATCAGATAGTAAAAGTATTGTGAATCACCTGTCACTTTTCTACCCGAGTTATTGACTAAGTTGCAAAATGCTGTGTGCAGCAATAAAATAATTCTATCACAAAGGGCTAGTGGAGGAGGCAAGAGAACTGACTTTAATTGTACTATCTTAACTGCAAAGCAGTATTGGTCCACGCCCAGCATTATCCACACTGGAACAGGATTTGTGCAGGGGAGAAATGTATAAAGTAAAATATAGTGACTAATAATTGGTAATCTTCAAACACAGGTCTCTAGATTCTACTTCCAATTTACCTAAATTCTTAATGCATTAATCCTTAATAGTTTATTTCATATAATTCTTAAAGAAGATGATTTGACCAAATTATGTCAAACTCTATAAACTTTTTTTTAATTGTATTTGCTTAACATCCACATTGTTGTAACTGTATTGGACAGCTTTAAAAATTATTTTTTAAACAAAAAGTGCACACAAAAATTATTCCTTGTTCAGTTGAATAATATTGCATGCTAAAAACCATATTAATTTGAGTTTTAGACGATTGGACAATGATCTAGGAACTGAGTGGGATTTATAAATCAGTATGAGGATTAAGTATCTTAATATGCGACCGCCAGGAAGGTGGAAGGCAAACTAAATGGACCTTGGTCTTTTTTCGTCTAGCATGATTTATGTTATCTTTTTACATTGCTCTATTAAGGACTTAATTCCAGGTTCTGTACCCTTCTCACTTTGCTTATTGCCACATCCACTATGTGACAAAGTGAGTAACGCGGCAATTAATGTCCTTGGGTGTCAAAACATATTAAATCTTACAAAACGCTTTCCTTTCAGCATATCACTTTACCCCTTTCCATACTGTTACCCTGCCTTAAAAATTGGGTGTACAGCTTGCACAGAAGCCCGTGGATCTTTATTACTAACCAGAAGCTACTTAACGACCTCTTTGGGTTTGTTCTTATCTTCTGAGATCAGGAACTCCACGTAGGCACTGATCTGAATCCTGAAACTTATGTTTCATATTTAGACTTCTGACCATTTATTTTTTCCTAATTGTAACTAAAATATTAACAAGCAGATAAGATATCCCTTCCTCCTTGTGCCTCTTCCTCTTGTGCACATATTGGTTCTTTACTTTCTCCTAACTTTGAATATTGATTACTTCAAGCTGTAGAAGTTTATTCCAAATTCAACAAACTAAGCAAACTGAAAATAATTATTTCTTTTTTAAAAAAGATAAATGCTGAATACCTGCCATGTATTATGAAACTAATTCTCGTGCTTTGTCTTCCTTGACTTATCTCGCCTGAATCCTCCTATCACAGTTGCATCCAATAGTTACCTGACCCACAGTTTATCTTTATAAAATGGGATGTATAGAACTACATTATAGCACAGGTATCTGCTGTTACCCACAATTTATTGCTCAGATCGTTTTGTGATGGGAGTAAACCATTTCTGAACCAGTTCAGTATGAATGAGGTAAGGGTGTCTGCAGATGGTGGGTGGGTGGATGTCCAGTTTTCTGGTAATTGACCAGATACAATTCTTGCGGAAACTTATACCCCAATCACCTGGTCCAGTTCGAGGTTTCAGTTATCCTGAGTTCCCGATGATGCCCAGACTAGGATCTGAAAGTGGTCTGTTTTTTTTTGTGTGCAAACACTAGCAATCCCAGTACTTTAATACCGCATTGCTTAAAAGTTTTGTCTTATTTAAATTTCATAATTTAATCTTCTGTTAAACTATTTATAGATTTTTTTTGAGCTGAAATTGTAGTAATTTTTTTTTAAAAAAAACTTAAAAATTTTTATTCATTGTTGGATTTTACCGAGTTTGTACGTTGATGATGGCTTGCTTGTTTTTTTTTAAAAAAAAGTATCAGGAGAACAATGTCATGTTTTGCTGAAGGGGCGATTTAACCTGAGCAAGCAGTGATGAAATCCCAATCGATCCACTTGTTTTTAATTGCCATTCGGTTTTGGTAGAAAGCATCCTGTTTGCAAAGCTGGCAATTGTAGATTCCTTCAGTGAATTATGAACAAATTTTTAGTATGGAGATCATGGCAAACACTAAAAGATGCATACAGTCCAGAAGAGCTTAAAATGCAAATTATGGTTGAATTGTTGAAAAAGTTTATACTTTTTAAACATTTTCAAATGAAAAATAAATAATTTATTCATAACTTTGTGGCCCTGTTTTTTTTTCTTCTTCCAAAATCTACCAAATTTGCCAGTTTAGAAAAATAACCATTGCATCTGCATTGTTAGGTTGCAGTGCAAAGAAACTAGCGTGAAGATTTACTGAGGGAAGGTAGGAAGAGAACCTACAGATCACTGAAACTATACTGTATATTATAGTATACTGGATAACATAATGTATTATTAGTAGTAGTGTAGTATGCTGGCAAACCTAATGGGTTACCTGGACAGGATGAAATTGTGATCTGAAATGGTAAGTCTAGTCATTGTTTGGTCTCACGTTGGAACAAGATCCTGTCTATATTTGTGCTTCGTGGAATTGATTGATGGAATCATTGTATTTGCTTGCGCTTCACAGGATTTTGCAGTAACTATTTTTTGTAAGCGAATGAAGCAGCCAGTTTACATGCAGCAATGTTCCTTCCACAAACGTCCATGAAGTGAAATGAATACTTTTAATTGGGAANTTTTTTTCCAAACCCCAACTCCCACCTCCCAGATGATACTGGAGATGGAAGGACACGTTAATAAGAAGAAATTAAAAGTCAATCTCTCTTAAGTGCTTCACAGGTAATTACTGTAAAGTGAGCTATTTTTGGAGGTGAATACGGTAGCCATTTTGCACAAAGCAATGTCCCACGTTAGTCAGCCTCGGTCTTGTTGACATTCAATTGGAAAAAGTTAGCTCTCATCCAGGACTTGATGTCAGACAGACGTTCTGTCAGCACAGCAGTGGTCCTGGAGTCGAGGGTCGAGGCAGAGAGGTAGAGTTGGGTGTCATCTGCGTACATATGGAAGTTGACTCCATGTCTGCAGATGATGTCACCAAGAGGGCGCACATAGATATTGAAGAGGAGGGGACCAAGGACAGAGCTCTGAGGAACGCCGCACGAGACAGTGCGGGGGCTGGAGGAGAAGCCATTCGTGGAGACGATGGGAAAGGTAAGATTAGAACCAGGCAAGGGCAGGACCTGAAGATTGAGCTGAGAGGAGAGGCAGCAGAGGAGGATAGAATGGTCGACCGTGTCGAAGGCAGCAGAGACATCAAAGAGGACGAGGAGACAGAGGGGCGCGGATTGGGAAGGAGAGGAAGAGAGTGAGATCGTCTCCAGTCTGTGACCTCTTCAGCGTTATGGTTGGACTCCATTTTATACTGATAGCTGCGATATCCCTGGAACTGCTAACGCACCCACCTGGGAAATCCATCCCAAATCACACACACACACACGTGAAACACGCATCTTTGATCAGCCATGTGTCTGACGCGCGCGCGCGCGCACACACACACAGAGTCAGATTGAGAGACTGAGACGGGTTTCTGTGGGTCAGACACCCGGCTGATCACAAAATCATTTACTGCTTTAAGAGGCGTTAAAAACAATATTTAAATGGAGGAGAAATTGGATTTAGAAGAAGGAAGTGAAAGTGAAACTTAAGCGAGAGAAAAAGAGACCAACGGAGAGGAGAGAGTTTACTGGGTAAGTGTTTTGGACTCCAATCCAATTATTCTTTTTAATGTACATGTGTTACAATAATTATCACAGTGCGGCATGCGGTGGGGGGGGAGGGTGAATTGAGGTTTAATATCTTAATTCCCCCCCCCCCGCCCCCCACTCTCATTCTCTCTTTCCCTCTTTTTCTCTCTCTCTCTTGCCGCCGAGTCAGATTATACGGGACTCTGAACCCGTACAGTCTAAGTTGACCCTGCAGGGGTGGGGTGGGGAGAGAGAGCATCACGCTGTCGGAGATGCTGTCCTTTGGGCGAGGCGTTAATCCTCACTCACTCCCTGACCGTGCTGTGTCTGGTCAGGGCGGACTAAAGTGGCGCTGTTGGGGGAGAAAAGGGAGTGTTTTTCTCTCTCTCACACTCTCTGTCACTCAGCTCCTGTTTACCCTGCAAGCCGAAGTCCAAGCAGCAATATCAATGGCCAAGCTGTGTGGTTTTAGCTGGTTAGACTCCAGGAGTGACCCCCAACGCACATTATGGGGTCCCCCTAAGCTGTGGCTCTTGCCAACCTGCGCCTAGTACTTTCTGGAATGAGGTGAGCAGGGTGCGTCCCTCCAGGGAGAGAGAGAAACTGCGTTTCCTTCGAACAATCTTATCTCTTGGAGTTCCACGTGGAAATGATAGGCATGGAAATCTCAGCTTGGTTTGGAGACGCTTAAGCGCGGTGATCGGTTTTCCTCGTGCATCAGTCACCCGGCAAGCCAACAAAAAAAATTGCCCTCTGTCTCTCAATCTCTGTAAATAGACTGAACACTTTGCTCTCAAAGGAGCCATCAAGGACACGATGGTTCGAATCGTTTTATTCAATGCAAATTTTTGCCTCTTTTTTGTTTCTCAGCAAACCTTTCATGTAAAATAAACATGGAAAATGATCGAGACGCGACAGAGACCGGGAACGTTATTCGCAACTCGTCGCCTGCAGAAATACTGGAGGACAGATCAACAGAGGTCGGACCGGATATTAATTATTAATAATAATACTAATAATAATCATTGCATTTGATATAGCAGCTCATCACGTCACTTAGCCGTCTCAAGTATATTCACAATATACTGGAAAGTGGAGTGACTGTGTGTTAGAAGTTTTTAAGAAGTTATTACATCTTATTAAGTGATTAAAAACGTATTAAATCTTTATTTAAAAAGTAACTGAAGATGATTATTATTTAACTGCGTTAAAATGTTTCCTGGCCACAGATCGACGATTTTATTGGACCAAACTTGGAATATGATGCAGAAATTGAAGAGGAAAGGCACTTTTGGAGGAAGAGAGTTGCGGTTGTTAAGAACCTGGTGTGTGTGAGTGTTGCCTGTATGCTAACGTACGGCATCTATTTGGGTAAGTCTGTGTGTCACCCCGGCTCAGTGGCTGTGCGGAAACTCTCTCTCTCTCTGTTTCAATCACTTAGTCACTCTCTCCCAGTCTCTCTCTATCTCTCACACACTCTCCCTCTCCAGGGCTGTTACAAATGCAGTTGATATTGCACTATGACGAGACGTATCGTGAAGTGAAATATGGCAACATGGGCTTACAGGACATTGATCAGAAAATGTTAATGGGGATTAACGTCACACCAGTTGTGGCTTTACTCTACACCCCAGTCCTTATCAGGTCAGTCTGTGTGTGTGTGTGTGTGTGTGTCTCTGTCTCTCTCTCACTGTGTCTCTGTCATCTCCCTATCTCAGTGTTTCTCTTTCTCTCAGTTTATCTGACTCAGAGAGGGAGAAAGACACAGACTCGGAGAGTCAAGGAATGGATTGATGTGCAAAAAGGAGATGAATAGACACTTGGGGAGTCAGGGGGTTGATTGAGGTGGGAGAAGGAGATGGACAGAGACTTGGGGAGGAAGGGGATGAGGATTTTAATTGCGTGTCAATTTTTTGGCAGGTTTCTTGGAACAAAATGGCTGTTATTTCTCTGTGTTGGGGTGTACGCCTTGTTTGTGTCAACCAATTATTGGGAGAGATATTACACCTTGGTTCCATCAGCTATTGCTATTGGCTTCTCGATAGTTCCCCTCTGGACGTCAATTGGAAACTACATCACCCGGTGAGAGAGAAACATCTCACAACAACAACAACAACAACAAGATTACATTTGTGTAGCGCCTTTCACGTCGGGAGGACGTCTTCACTGTTTACTTGTACACAGCGCCTTTCACACCAGAGAGAGACGTCTCACAATCCTTTGCCGCTAACATTTGCACAGTTGTTTTACAGAATGGCTCAGAAATATTACGAATACTCAAATTATAAAGCGATCGACGTTCAGCAACAGAAAAAAGCCCCAAAAGGAGCGTACGAGAAATATATCGTCATTTTCCACTCTGTTTTTTACGCCATATTCAGTGTAAGTGGCAGAGAGAGAGAGAGAGTCAGAGAGAGAGTGTATTTCGAGAGAGTGAGGGAGTCTGGAAGACAGAGAAAGAGCGCGTGCAAGACTGAGGGAGAGATTTTGTGTTATTTTTTTACATTGCCTCTAAAATGGGGAAATAGTTCATATTTTGAGTTTTGTTTTGAGTTTAAGAACTCGTGGTTAATTTCACCCACTGAGTCTTAAAGCGGTAAATCCTGGGCTCCGTCACTGAGTCTCTGTCCCCCACACACATCAGGAGGAGACTTAGACAGAGAGAGAGAGAGAAAGAGAGGGAGACTTTGAGCTCACAGTCCCTGTCGGTGTTCTGGCCAACAGATAAAACCGCTCATTTGACAGCTTTTTGCAGGGATGTTGCTGTTCGCAAACAGGGGGCTGCCGCCTTCAACACACAGTCACTTCGCAGTGAGATCCTGTGAAGCGCTTTGAGACAGGGGTGAGAGGCACTGGGTCAGATGGGAGATTCATGTTGTTAATGATGTTCTCTCTCTCTCTGTAGTTGAGTCTTGTCTGCGCTGAGCTCCCAATGATATGTTTTCTGACGGATTATTTATATCCGTACGATCACACCCTCTACAACGTCAAACACTGCGGTGAGTTGGTCTCCTTGCACGCTCGTGTGAGCGCGTACTCTTTCCCCTCGTCCATCCACCTGAACCCCCCCGTTTCTCATTCACACTTGCACACTCGCTCTCTCACACATTCTTTCTCAGTCTCTTTCTCTCTCTCAGTCTCTGTGTGTCTCTCTCACTCTCTCTCTCTCTCTCTCTCTCTCTCAGGTCCACAGATGAAAGGCTGTTTGGAAGGACTGAATAAAACGGTATTGATAAAACTACCGAGAAGTACCAGTCTGATTATCGTTGAAAGTGTGATGATGGGAGTAGCATTTCTCTCGATGTTGCTGGTAAATTTATTCTGTTTAAACTGGGTCTAAGGCTGGGGTGGGGGAGTAGAGACTGAGAGCGGGATAGAGACACACTGTCAGGGGGGGATGTAAGTGGAGCTCTATGCCGTGTCTAAGCCATCTTTTTCTCTCTCTGTGTCTCTCTCCCTCTGTGTGTGTGTGTGTGTCTCTCCCTCCCTGTGTGTGTGTGTCTCCCCCTCTCTGTGTGTCTCCCCCTCTCTCTCTGTCTCTCCCTCTCTCTCTCTGTGTCTCTCTCCCCCTCATCGCAGAATCTTACAGCACAGAAGGAGCTGATGGGTTTTTCTGCAATCGACTGAACAAAAGTACTCTCCTCTCTCCCCCTCTCTCAGGTGCTCATGCTCTGTGGGGCTGCGTACCGCCCCACGGAAGAGATCGATTTGCGGAGTATCGGTTGGGGGAATATTTTCCAGCTGCCGTTCAAACACCTCCGTGATTTCCGTCTGCGCCTCCTCATCCCGTTTTTTGTGTTCAGTGGTTTGGAGATGGTGTTCGCCTGCACGGGGTTTGCGCTGGTGAGAGAACGCCTCAGTGGCTTGGCTTGGAGTGTGCTCCCCAGTGTTGCTGTGCTCCCTCCTCTTGCACGTCGTTCTGTGACTCTGACCCGTATCCGTTCCCGTGCTGGTGAAGGTCCGCTTTGCGTGTCTCTGTGTTGCTCCGTGTTCACCCTTTGCTAGCCCACGTGAGATAATTTTAGTCCGTGCGTTAGCCCCCTTTTAAACTGTTATCCCATGCTAATCTGTGTCAACCCCGTGTTAAAGTCACGTTAGCCCATGTTAAACTATTGTTAGCCCGTGTTAAAGCCTTGTTAGCTGGTGTTACTCCATGTTAGCCTGTGTTAAAGCCTTGGTAGCCAGTGTTAGCCCGTGTTACAGCCACGTTAGCCCTTGATTACAGCCATGTAAGCCCGTGTTTCTCTCTCTCTCCCCCCCACCCAGTCTTACGGTGTGTGCTCACTGGGTTTGGAGCGCCTGTCATCGCTGATTATGGTTTATGGTTTGTCGTGGTCCCTGTGGTCGTTGCTGTCGCTCTCTCTGCCCCGGCGTGGAATCCTGGTGGCTGGGGGTGTCCTGCACCTGACTCTGCTGCTCACATTGATGGTTTGGGCCCCCGCACCCCGAAAGCCCACCACAGGCAACATGGTGACTCTGCACATCATAGCAGGCCTGTGGGGGCTCGGGACTGCCTTCAACAAGTCAGGGCTCAGCGGTGAGGCTCGCTCGCTGTCTCACACTCGCGCTATCCTTTTTTCTCACATTCACATCATCCCATCCTCCTGAATGCTATTCCTCTCTCCCTCCATCCCGTTCACTTGCACACGCTCTCTCTCTCTCGCACACACACGTCATCCATCTGTCCCTCCCTCCCACTCTTTCTCTCTCACTATCCCTCTCTCACACACACTATCTATGTTTCTCTCTCTCTCTCCCGCTCGCTCTCACACTCAGTCTATCCATTTCTCTCGCTCTGTCTCTCACACGCATTTTTTTCTCTCTCTCTGTTCGTAGCGTTGCTGGGGATACTGTACAGTGATAAAGGGAGACAGGATTTTATATTCGCGGTTTATCACTGGTGTCAGTCGATGGCCATATTTGGCTACTATTTGTTGTCTAACCTTCAAATGCAGGTAAGAACCAGAAAAATCTCTCCATCTCTGTGACCTCCTAACCCCCGATCAACCCACCCGTTCCCTCCCTCTCAGCCGGGTCTGGCTTGGTCCAAGTCCCCCGACCCACCCGCCCCACCATTGGCGGGAAAGTCTTCAGCCACTCTGCCCCCAACCTCTGGAATTCCATCCCCCAGTCACTCCGCCTCGCCTCCTCCTTAGCCTCCTTCAAGTCCGGTCTCAAGACCCTCCTTTTCGACCACGCCATCAGCCACCCCCCGCTTCCCCTCCCCTCCCTTCTCCCCCTGACCCCTGCTCGGGTCTGAGATGCTGTCACTGACCAGCGCCTTGGGACGTCCTCGCGATGTGAAAGGCGCTATATAAATGTAATCTTATTGTTGTTGTATCGCTCTCTGTGTCTCTCTCTCTCTCTGTCGCTCTCTCTATCTCTTCTCCAGGTGAAACTTTCTATCCTTCTCATCTGCCTGGTGATTTCCCTGCTGTCCTTTGGATGGATGGAACGTAAAATTAAACGACAAGTGCCGTACAGAATTCCAAGGATTCCCAAACCCAGACACAAGACCAAGGGATATCGCTATCTGGAAGAGGAGAATTCTGATGAGGAAGAGGATGGTGCGGAGGAAAAAGAGATGGAACAAGATGGCGGAGAGGATGAGAGGGAGACACTGAGAAGGAGAGACTGAGTAGAATGACTTTTTGTGCCTCTAACGTTAGATTAAAAATTCTTACAATTAATTCTGAGATTCACTGTGTAAAGAACAATCTCACCTCTAACCCTGCGTCTCTCACCCTGCTTCACAGGATCTCACGCAAAGTGTAGTGACTGTGTGTTTAACAGTGCAGAACAGCAAACAGCCGGGAAGCGAACAGTTTTATCTCGGCCAGGACACTGAGAGAGAGAGAGAGAGAGAGACTCCCTTCTTGAATTTAAGTGGCTTTAATAGGAAATTCAACAGGACTTGGTTAGATGTACGACTTATACAAATCAGACCTATGTGAGTTTTATTGTATTGTAACGGGTAACAAATCTAATCTCACACCATCTATCTACAGTTTATAACCTCAATGTTCTGTTTGCTACAATCTGCATTGCTGAATTTTACCCTCTACCCAAACCGTGAGCTCATCACATTAATCCACTCGCATCAACGCCCTTCCCTTCCCCTCTCAACCCTCCGCCTCTGTTACTAACAATTTATAATCTCAACCTCCAGTGTGAAGCCACAGGTCGACCCACATGTCAGACATCCCTGGATCATCTCCACACAACGTTACCAAACTTCTGGAGCGTAGAAAGATGCGAGAGAGAGAGAGAGAGAGAGACTGAAGGAGAAAGATTTGAAGTGAGAGAGAGAGAGAGACTGAAGGAGAAAGATTTGAAGTGAGAGAGAGAGAGAGACTGAAAGAGAAGAAAAACTTGAACAGAATCAGCCCTCAAATCGTCTAAATTCTATTTAAATGGAGCACCACTGCCACCCAGTGGCCATCCTGCAGTACTGCAATTGGATGCAACATGAGGCATTTGCACGAATATCGCCCTCCAGTGGTGGAAATGGGTAATTTAGGGGTTAAACAATTTTTGCTGATTTGCGTTAAAACTTTCTGTTTAACATCTTTGGTGTAAAGGAGGTTTAAGCCTCGATATAGATTCTTAATTTGGAATTGCCTAAATAGGTTCATATTTAGTGTTGTAAATTCACCGTAAGGTTTCATTTTACAGTTTGGATGGTCAACAACCACTTGTATTTTATACGGTGCCCTTCACAGGAATTACGGGCCTTTTGTCTAAATATAACATTAAGAAATATCAGGACTTTTAAGGTCTATAAACTTGTTGGAAACTCGCGAAAGTTTGCCAATTAGTTTATAGATTTTGGATAAAGATTCTCGTTGTAAAATTTCCATCAATTTAAATGGTTCAATACAGTATACAAGGCTGGACATTGTTCTTTGCTGGTGCTCACTCCCCCACTGGAGCTCTCTATGCTGACCCCACTCCCTGCTCTCCCCCCCCCACCCTCACCCTGAAAATTAACCTGAACTTTAACATTTTATATCAAGTGAAATGTGACCGAACCGGTGTCAAGACAGATGCTGAGGGAACGGAGGATGAATGTATTTTGCAGTAACATTGCAGGTGTGTGTATGGGAGGGAGTCTGGCAATGTGATCAATGGGATTGTAGTAGAGTAAATGATATGGTGGCTAGAGATGATATGGGGCGTTATTGATTGGTTCTCCAACCGTCTGCGGTCAGTGTGTTCCAGGGGAAGGTCAGACGGTCTGAAAATTTGCCAGTGCGGAGAGATTGCTGGGAATCCGATATTAATAATAATGTTTGCATTTGATATAGCGGCTTATCACGTCTTCTCGACGTTTCAAACTGCTTCACAGAATATGCTGTGTAGTGTAGTGACCATATTTTATGGGCGAAACGCGATATTGGCACTGAGCGGGGGTACGTAGTACAGACTGGGGTGTTACTCGGCTTCTGTGTTACTGGGGGGTTTGGGGAGTGTAGGGGTGGGGAGGAGGGGTCGCTTGCCCTGACTGGCTTCGCTAGCTTGACTGTCTCAGCGCTTTCTCTCTCTGCCGCTGTGTGCTGATCATAGTGAGTCTCTGTGTGGGTGGGACATGGTGGTGCCAGACAGGATTTACCATAAAGAATAATTTATCCCCGGAAAGTGATCCACCAATCGATTAACAGGAGGTTTCCTACTTACTGCGAGGCAAACAGTGACATGAGAAGTAAGGAAACTTGTCCTTACACTGGGTGGCGAAGATTTCGCCCTGCCCGGGAATCGAACTCGGGTCCTCTCACTTTCGAGGCGAACACACTAGCCACTACGCTATATGGGAATCCAATTTGCCCCCCTGTTGCTGCAGGATTCTAATGATGGCAAATATCACCTTGAAGTCTTTACTCAGCCTCGATTCTATCAATGACTTGGCTGTCGTGCTGTTCATCTTTAAGCTTCAAGAGTAGTTATTTGTTTCTCTTCTGCACCAAACCCTCTTAAGAAAGGCTGGTGCCTTTACAGCTCAGTCCATCTGCAGTCATTACGCCCGAGCGACGATGCTGTAATTAATCACAATTAACTAGTAAATTCCTCCCATCGAACGGGCAGACACTGTTTCAGATGTGAGGCTGCAACGGGGCTGTGTGGGCAGAGCGTTTTAAATGTGGGAAGCGTAGAGAGCCAGTGAGTGGGAGTATTACTGGATTGATCTTTGTTCAACCCTCTGCGCCCTGTAGCCCTGATTCAGCCTGTAGCTGAGGCTCAGACCCAGGGGGGTTAATTACCTGTAACATGGCTGCCTCTTCCTGTGATTTCTGTAGAATCTCCTAATAGCTTTTTAATGCGTTTCTGTTCATGGAGGAGAGGCCAGGTGCCAGGTAGTTGTAGAGTCGCGCAGCCCAACTATCTCAGCAGGTTACCTCGCCTCCTTCAAGACCAATCTTGAGACCCTCCTCTTTGACCACACCTCCGGTCACACTTCTACCCCACCCCTCCACCTCTCCTGATCCCAACCCCCAGTTAAGGTACAGGGCAGGGAGAAACCATGGACAAGTTTCCTTACTCCACACGCCTCTGAATATCTAACCCGGTTGTTAGTCGAGTGGCAGATCATGTTCTGGAGGTAATAATCCTTCCAAAAAAAAATAATAGTTTGGTTTGTGGGACGCTGCTTTGTGCAATTGGCTGCCGTGTTTCGCCCACAAAATACAGTCAATCCACTTGACAGTATATTCTGTGCAGCGCTTTGAGACGTCTCAGTCAACACGATAAGGAGCTTTATCAAAGTATTATTATTGTTGTGTGAACAAGTGTGGTCTCGTGGGTTGTTGTTAAGCGCAGCACTGCCCGTTTTCTGCTGAACGAGAATAAAGCAGAAGTGAAATCCGCTGTTCTGCATTTTTTAACAAACGCACGAATAAATCTCCATTTTGTCGAGCTCCTGGGCACCTGACAGGAGGTCAGACAAATGTGTGCTCTCCTCACCGATGCTCCAGAGCAACTCTTTGAATAGCTCTTTCAAGGGCGTTCAGTCACACGGTGCTATCACTGGGGAATCTCAAAGTTCTATCTAAGGCAATGCGGTAAACTTGATGCAGATTAATGGGCAGAGGCAGCGTGTGATGTTGGTGGAGCCTGGAGTGTCGCCAGCTGCTGTGTGAGGGTCACAAACGAGACCGGAGTGAAGGAGCAGGGTTTTCTCTGCCTCAACCCATTCATCTTGTGGACAAGCCTGACTCTGTGCTGCGCTGCCGGGCGTCTGTGGAATGGAATGAAAAGTCCCGTAGCCTAGCGGTTAGTGCGCTCGCCTCGCAAGCCAGAGGACCCGGGTTCGATTCCCATCCGAAGCGAAACCTCAGGCAAATTTTCCTTACTCCACACACTTCTGTTTACCTCGTGGTCAGCAGGAAGCAGGGTGTTAGTCGATTGGTGGATCGCTTTCTGGGGGTAATAATCCCTCCAAAAAATAGATTGATTAAAAAAAATAAAAAAAGTAGTCACTCAGTCCTCGAGTGCTGTGGGCATTTATCTTTCAAGTTTTGCCTACAAATACACAGTCACTACATTTTGCAGTGTATCCTGCGAAGCGCTTTGAGACAACTCCAAGACGCTGTATCAAATGCGAGGGGTACAATTAATATTAGGAGCAAAAGCTTTACATCACAGCTTTGAGGAACCAGGCAGAGCCACTTGGGAGGCCGATCGTGAGCTTGTTTCTGGGTTAGCTGGTCACACACAGGGGCATTGAATCAAAGAACCTCACAGGAAAAAAGGGGAGCATTCCCTGTGCGATGTGCATGTGGGCTGTCTGAACCAGTTAGTGAGTGAACAATTTAATCGGGAGGGGGTGGGATTGTCAGCCAGGATCTCAGGAGGCAGAAACTCCTTTTTTTTATTTTGAATAGGGCCGTGGGATCTCTGACGTCCACCTGAACAGGTCACAGACGGGAGCTCGGTTTAACATCTCACCTAAAGGACAGCGCCCGCCAGATTCACGCAGGGAAGAGTCCCAGAGAGCTCGACAGCGGTGGAGCCTGACACCGAGCCGGGGACGGGCAGGGGTGGGTGGGGGGGAGAGAGGGAGGTGACTGTGAGCACGATCAAAAAGGAAGGTCTATGAAAGTGGGGAGTCAGAGAGGGGGATAAAGGCAGAGGGATTGGGGGAAGACTTCCAGACTTTCGGGGCGCAGTGGCTGAAGGCACATTGGAAGAGCACCTCTTAATCATTATTAGTGAATCGCGGCTGTTTGTAGATTCTGTATTCCACCTGAGGTGGGGGGGATTAACACGCACAATGGTGACATTTTGCCACTAAATCTCCGTTTGATAGCGGTGGCTGCCATCTGTGCTGGCAGAATGCCAACTGGGCCAAGGGCCATGCAAAATCTTGTAATAAGCGTTAAATATTTGACATTCTGAGCTTCACAACGCATCGTTCCTGATGTAATTTCCCGTGTCCTTTCCTCTTTAATCGCTCGTCTATTACTTTTTATGCGCTGTTATTTTCCCGGAGCCCAGACTTGGTTCAGATAACCTGATGAATTTCTGATCCCTGCAAGCTTTGCTGTCGACCTCCCGGGACTATAAAACACGCCTGTCTGTTCCTTACGAAGCCCCAGCAGAAATCTCATTATGTTGCTGGTCTGCGAATGCTTTCTTTCTCCGGGGGTAATTTATCGGACCGAGGCACTGTTTGCTCTGGGAGGGAGAGCGCCGCGTGTTGAGTTGAAACAAGAAACAGTAAAAGGTCATTCAATCTGCATCGAAACAAAGGGACGAGCAAATATGTGGGTGGCGTTTTTCTTCTGTGGTTATCGGGTCCCGTAGCGTAGTGGTCATTGCTCTCGCCTCGCAAGCGAGAGGACACAGGTTCGAAATCTTAGGCAAGTTTCCTTACTCCGCGCGCCTCTGTTAACCCAGTAATAAGTCGGAGCTCGGTTGTTAGTCGATAGGCGGATCGCTGTATTTGGTCGCTCAGTCTGCGACTGTCTGTGGGACACTGCTGTGCGCAATTGGTTGCTGCATTTCGCCCACAAAGTTCACAGTATTGTGTGAAGTACTGGGGTGTACAAAGGATAATCCCCGGTATCTATTTTCCTCATGTTCTTGGTTTCACGTCTCATCCGAAAGACTGACAACCCATTGCTTTCTTGCCCCGCCCCCCCCCCCCCCCGCGCTGTACCATATAACACTGCATAAGTACATCTCTATGCGATCATATTAATTTTCTTCCCCAGCGTTTTCTCTGGCACTGAAATTACTTAAAACCACCGGGAATTTTATTCCTATCGCAAGAATGTGCCCAAAGGGACAGGCACAATAATAAAGAGAAAATGGTTTGATAAATTTGAAAATGAATGCAAATTACTGAAATATATGCATTTATCACCTTGTCGTCTCAAGCGAGACTGTCCCAGGTATAATCCTGCTCTCAGCTTTAGGATTTAATATATTATAATAAAAATCCTTGCATTTGATACAGCGCCTTATCACGTCTTCGAGACATCTCAAAGCGCTTCAGAGAATATACTATGAAGTGAATTGACTGTATATATTTTGTGAGTGAAACGCGGCAGCCAATTGCGCACAGCAGTGTCCCACAAACAGTCGTGGATTGAGTGACCAGATTTTTTTTTTTTTGGAGGGATTATTACCCCCAGAAAAGTGATCCACCAATCGACTAATAACCAGGTTCCTACTTGCTGCTAAGTAAACAGGTGTGTGGAGTAAGGAAACTTGCCTAAGGTTTCTCCTTGCTTGGGAACTGAACCCAGCTCCTCTTGCTTGCAAGGCAAGAGCTCTAACTATTACCCTCCCGGTCTTAAAAGATCCCTTTGGTGATTCTCTCGCTCCTACCTTCTCCTCCTCGGGACAATCTTCTGGGGTTTCGTTTCCAAGTGTTGGCTGCTCGCTACAGTAAGAAACATTCCTTCCTCCCACTTCACTGCCTCTCACATCCTTTAGCCGAACAAATGAGACACGGACTGCTTTGTGGTGCGATATCCATTGCGAGTGTCACTCCGAGAGCAAGTCAGCAGGAAATGCATTTACCAAAGGGTAAACTTGTCAATTTCTCACCTCAAGTCTGAAGCTGCACTTGCTTATTTCTAGACTTGTCATCCGTTTCGCTTGGTCGTGCAATGTTTATTTATTTATTTGGTTATTTATTTATTCATGTTACTCTGTCTTTCTGAGTGTATTTTTCACAAATCCAAGATATGAGAGATGTTGAATCTCTCTCTCTCTCTCTGTAGAGGGCTGCCTGAGTGCAAAATTCATAAAAATCCAGCCTTAATTTGGAAGGCGTTAAGCAAATGTATTATTATTTGTTGTTGTGGTTCACTGAGAATGTCCGCGGGCAGAAACAGCCGGAGTGGAGATGGTTTGGCTCCTGTCATCCTTCCCACCCGTCAAACTGATTTCAGCGTGGCTCTGTGTAAGCACATAGGACCCAATCCTGGACCACACTGTCACAAATCATTTTGAGTTACAGAGAAGTGTTGTTGTTGCCTATGTGCACAGCTCAGTAATCCCACACAAGGAAATTATATTAAGTCTGAATTTTGTTGTAAAGAGAGAGAGAGAGAGAATTGGGGTCTGATTTGCGGTAGCCAAGTGCTCTGAGACTCTGGCCTACATGAAGGGCACTATATAAAAATGCGAGTTGTTGTTTCTTACCTGGATTCCTCTCTCTCTAAAATACTAATAATTGCATCTGGTACAGACCTGTCATGTCGGGAGGACGTGGAATTTATCCATTCAAAATTTCAAGACTGACGTGGATAGATATTTGTTAGGTCAGTGTATCTCGGGATACGTGTGATGAGATGCAGTGGGGGATGTAATAGCCATGGAGCTCATATCTTCTTGAATACTGTTTTTACGCTGTAAGCGATATGCAATTTGGGTCACGATTGCCTGTTGTTTCGCTTCAAAAGGGAGAAGGAGTTTGTGAAAGGGCAAGCGCAGCATGTGCTACACTGTGTAATGCCAGGGAGAGGAATCACAGCTGATTTGTTGAGTCGTTCCATCATTACGAAAGGAGTTTAATCATCCACTCACTGAGCTGACCATGGTCTCTGCTGATGGTTTCTTCGTGAAACCATGCAAAGCTTTGGCTGAAATCAAATGAATTCTGTGCATCCCAACAAATGTCCCTTTCAATAACCTAACGACCGGATCACTTTGCTCGCCTTATGGACACGACATTCAATTCGACCGTTTTTGCTTTCTTTTGAAAAGGCCATTTTAAAAAAAAAAAAATTCGAGGGATTGTTACCCCCGACAAGCGATTCCGCCAATCGGCTGACAACATGTGTGTCTGTGCGTGTGTGTGGAGTAAGGAAACTTGGCTAAGGTTTCGCCCAGTCCGGGAATCGTGGAGTCACGAGTGCACTAACCACTAAGCAACGGGACTCCAAGAAATGATACAGAGCGCTGTGGCAGAAACTCAGTAGTTCTCGCTGCTGGGAGACTGCCCCTGATATGACGGCAGTTTTTCCCATTTTGTTTTACTGACAATAATGGAGCTCTGGCCTGGCCAAGCATCAATCCTGCGCATTGCTGCTTCAATTGATTTTGTTGGCGCAATGTATCTGTCACAACCGAGTAGCCATTACATGATAAATGTGCATACTTTGTCCGTTTTCTTATTTTATAGATTCGATGTCGGACATTAATCCAGCGCCTCGCTCTGCCCTGCCCGGGTTAAGGACAGAGACGAGGGGTCTGATGTTCTAACCTCAGTTTCTTGACTCCACACACGCACGCACACGCCTCTGTTTACCCGGCGGTCAGTAGGAACCCGGTTGTTAGTCGATTGGCGGATCGCTTTTCACGGGGTAGAGTGGAGGGTGGGCACGTAGGTGGTGTCGATGCGAGCTTGGGGGAGGGTGGGGGCTGCTTTTTTGTTTGCTCCTCCGCCAGGCTGTGGAGGTTTTATCCAGGCTGATGTTGCAAGCGCAGTGAATCCTGCATCGCTGGCCCTGTGCTTGGTGAATCTGCAGTGGACTCCAGCCTCCTGCTTGCCTCATTAATCTTACGCTGTCAAGATGTCTTTAGGGACGGATAAGAAAAGAACTAATCCCGGTTGGTCTCCCTCCTCCACCGTACTGACAGCACCTATAAACCCTCCTCTGCCTACACGTTATACATGGTATTTCCTGGCATTACATTATTATTTAACTGTCATTAGTACTTCTGTTCTGCCTCTCCAGGAACCACTAACCTTCTCTGTGAAGGTTTATCATCCCACACAGTTCCGCACCGTCCTGCTGTACAGGGTGTTCACAACACCCTGTTACCTCCACTATGTCCCCCCTCCCCTCTACAGTTCACTGACCAACAACCAAAACATGTGGAATGATAATGATTGTATTTAGGACTTAATTGTATTCAGTACAAGTGTTCAACTGTAATTCAACGTTCAGAGGACCGCTGTGTGTGTGAGTGTCTTCCATGCTGTAAATTTATATTTAATGCTATACAGATCTTCTTGGAGTGTTGTTTATCTCCTTTTGAAGGCATTATGTCAGCCACAGCATCCTCTGGAATCCTCAATTTCTCTGTTGTTGTTCTTTGTTTTTATGAGCCCACCGGGACACGCTTTACGTTCTGCCCAAAGCCAACAAATAAACAAGGAGTAAAACTGATATCATGAATCACATGAGAGAGAGAGAGACCCAGTTGTCAATCAAACTTCAAAGCAATTTGAGCACATGTAATAGACCTGAAGCATCCTTGTGGCAATTTGTGTCTAGTCGGCTTTACACTTTCTCCAAGAGAGGTGATGATGATAAATGCTAGAAAGCTCAGTTTTGCTCCTAGCTCTCTGATGGTCTATTGGTTTTTTGTTAAGAAGATTTTATTTTGATTCAACACCGTACTGTGTCAGTCGTAATCAGCCTGGGTGCGGGCTCCCAGGGCCCTGGGCTATCTCCAGTCAATTGTTTCATTAAATGCAGGCTGCTGTGTCCATATATACAGTATATATATATATTTAGAATCAATTTCATGCGTTTGATTATACGCCTTTTCATGTCGTCGAGATGTCTCAAAGTGCTTCACAGCACTTTGTAAATGTGGTGACTGTGTAAAACTTGAGGACTGGGGATGTTACCATGACTGTGGGTAATGGCAAGGAGACTGTCATGGTTCTGACTGATTAATGGGACAATTATTGGACCAGTTTGGCGGAATATTCAACTCGGTTTTGTGAGCGTCAGCGTTTGTGACAGATCTCTGACACCAACATAGTGACGGTGAAACCCCCAGATCGGTACTTTGAATCCCTTTCCTGCTTATCATCTCCGATGACAGCTATTACTATAGAAACCACAGATTCCGCAAGTGGAACTCTGCAGGAAATTGACAATTTGTCACAACAATTTAAACAAAGCCTGTCTGTTACCGATAGAGGGAAAGCAAACACTAGATAGGAACGGGTGACGAGGCTTTTAAAATTAATGTATTGTGGGCAAAACGCGGCAGCCAATTGTGCACAGCAGTGTCCCACAAACAGTCGTGGATTGAGTGACCAGATTTTTTTTTTTTTTGGAGGGATTATTACCCCCAGAAAAGTGATCCACCGATCGACTAATAACCAGGTTCCTACTTGCTGCTAAGTAAACAGGTGTGTGGAGTAAGGAAACTTGCCTAAGGTTTCTCCTTGCTTGGGAACCGAACCCAGCTCCTCTTGCTTGCAAGGCAAGAGCTCTAACTACTACCCTCCCGGTCTTAAAAGATCCCTTTGGTGATTCTCTCGCTCCTACCTTCTCCTCCTCGGGACAATCTTCTGGGGTTTCGTTTCCAAGTGTTGGCTGCTCGCGACAGTAAGAAACAATCCTTCCTCCCACTTCACTGCCTCTCACATCCTTTAGCCGAACAAATGAGACACGGACTGCTTTGTGGTGCGATATCCATTGCGAGTGTCACTCCGAGAGCAAGTCAGCAGGAAATGCATTTACCAAAGGGTAAACCTGTCAATTTCTCACCTCAAGTCTGAAGCTGCACTTGCTTATTTCTAGACTTGTCATCCGTTTCGCTTGGTCGTGCAATGTTTATTTATTTATTTGGTTATTTATTTATTCATGTTACTCTGTCTTTCTGAGTGTATTTTTTCACAAATCCAAGATATGAGAGATGTTGAATCTCTCTCTCTCTCTCTGTAGAGGGCTGCCTGAGTGCAAAATTCATAAAAATCCAGCCTTAATTTGGAAGGCGTTAAGCAAATGTATTATTATTTGTTGTTGTGGTTCACTGAGAATGTCCGCGGGCAGAAACAGCCGGAGTGGAGATGGTTTGGCTCCTGTCATCCTTCCCACCCGTCAAACTGATTTCAGCGTGGCTCTGTGTAAGCACATAGGACCCAATCCTGGACCACACTGTCACAAATCATTTTGAGTTACAGAGAAGTTGTTGTTGCCTATGTGCACAGCTCAGTAATCCCACACAAGGAAATTATATTAAGTCTGAATTTTGTTGTAAAGAGAGAGAGAGAGAGAATTGGGGTCTGATTTGCGGTAGCCAAGTGCTCTGAGACTCTGGCCTACATGAAGGGCACTATATAAAAATGCGAGTTGTTGTTTCTTACCTGGATTCCTCTCTCTCTAAAATACTAATAATTGCATCTGGTACAGACCTGTCATGTCGGGAGGACGTGGAATTTATCCATTCAAAATTTCAAGACTGACGTGGATAGATATTTGTTCGACTGTTATTTATTTATATTTATTATTTATTATTATTTAGTCTTTTTCCTACGCTGAGCTTACACAGTGAGGTCTGACTGTATGGGGGGGGGTGGGGGGGCATCAAACCTCAGTCCTGTCCCCAGCCCATGTTCCCTCACTCGCGTGCTTTCTGACTGTCACTGTCAGTAAAAATACAACAGCAACAAAAAGCATCTGATCATACTCAGCATTAATAACAATACGGCAACAATACTAGCCTAACCGCTCAACCCATTAGTGTTTCCAGGGTGCACGTAATTAGAAGCATGGGCAGCGACAACCCATATAATTGTCGTAGGTAGAATTAATCAATTGGAACTCCAGCGTTATTTATCACACCAAGTTACTAAGTGAAGCACTTATCTAAATTGAACTATAATGGTTGATTCATCAACTACTGATTAATCATCTAATTGCCCAAAATACCTCGCATCCAGTTATTTACTGTGAGCTGGCGAATAGCAGATAGCCATACGCCCATCTTCTCATATGTTTCCTGACTCAGTCCCTGCTCTTGAAGTTCCCACTCCTTTCCCCCCCTCCTCCCTCTCTCAGCTCAGGGCAGGCTAAGCCAAACCATGAGGGAGACAGGTTGGGAATAGAGAAAGTAACTGGGAACATTACAGCAACGAAAGCTGACAATGGGAACCAGGATTCAGCAATGCAAAGGGTGAGTTTAGGACCGACACCATAAAGTATTTCTTTACAGAGGGGGGAATCCACAGCTGGAATGGGTTTCGCCCACAAATTACGCAGTCAATTGACTTTACAGTATATTCTGTGAAGCGCTTTGAGACAATGATGTGATTTATCAAATGGGAGGATTATTATTATATGGGTTAACAGGTGGAGTGGGTTATCAGGAAGGGTGGTTGAGGCTGGCACACTGTGACTCATTAAATGGGTAGATGATAGGGTGGCTACTCTGGAAAGGTGAGATCAAATGGGCTGCAGAGTCTTTTTGGCTTGAACGCCTCTGGGATCTTGTGAATCCGAATGTGATTTATGGTTGAGTTGAATGTAAATGGGGTGTGATGTCTGTTGTGAATTCGCACAACGTTAGAAAGACAGATGCTTTGACTGAACTCATACATATCCTTAATAGAAGAATCCTGACTTGACAAAATAAATGTGCACACAGCCCTGACAATAAACCTTGGCAAGTTTTACATTTGCTCAATCATAAAAAAAATGAAGGATATCTGGTCTGCAGCCAGATCCAGTCATTAAGAAGATGTTGGCTGCTCGTGAAATGTGGGGTGGGGAATGAGTACTAAAAGGTAATAAGATTCACTTAATCTTGGACCAATGTGTCAAGTCAGGATTCTTGTTTTAAAGCAATATGTGACCTTTGACAAGACATCTAAGAGAATGACTATTGCCTGGCTTTACTGTTGGCCTTGCGTCACTGTGCTTTATAGTCGAAGAGTGAGCTCGCATTGAATTTCTGTGGTCCGATTATATGTGGAGGTATCATGTGTATCCTAACTACTACTAATAATCCTTACGTTTGATATAGTGCCTTATCATGTCATTGAAACAATAACAACAAATTACATTTGTTTTGCGCGTTTCACGTCAGGAGGACGTCTCAAAGCGCTTCACAGAATATACTGCGAAGTAGAGTGACTGTATATTTTGTGGGTGTAACGCGGCAGCCGATTGCACACGGCAGTCTCCCACAAACAGTCGTGGATTGAGTGACCAAATTATTATTTTTTTAATTTTAAAAAATATACGTAATCTACTCGGGCTGACCAGGCACTGTTATAATACTCAACTGACAAACACTCCACAGAACGGTATTAAATAAGACCCGAGGAGATCACGAGATTTTGCTGTGAGTTTCCAGGAATAAAAACATCTCCTTGCTCAGCCAGTGAGGTGAAGGAGATTGGACTGTCAGGGGACTGGACAGGGGATTAGGGGGAGCATTGATAAGGTAAGTCCGACTAACTTGTTTAACATGTTGAAGATTTCAAACATCAAAGCAGGGGATAAAACCAATATTAGGAATTTGGAAGTAACAGCGAAAGTCGGGCGAAACTTGCTTTTCTTAAAACAAAACACAAACTCCAAGTTGTTCTTCTTGTTTTAGGATAAAAGGGACTGTGTAAGTGAGTCCAACCCCATTTCTGTTTCTTTCACCGAAACCCTTTTTATATCAAAACAGGACCAAAAAAGAAAGCAAGCAAATGGTGGAGGGAGTAAAATAAATATTTCATAAAGACAGAAAATGTTTCCCTACAAGGATCCATGAAGCCATAAAGCCTCCTTATGGCTCCTGCTTCAGTGCACGTCTCGAGAGTGGGAGAAAATATGCATTGAATCAAGTGAGACATAAGAGTTGTAGCTTTTCTGCTGTGATGCGAGAGGGAATGCAAGGTTTCCACCTGCTCTTTGTCCTGTTCCCTCCCGCCCTTGCCTATTAGAAATTAACTGATTTAAGTTACGAGCGAGAGACCGAGAGAAAGGAGCACCCAAGGGAATCCACACTCGCAAATGGTGTTCCAAGTCCCAGGAAAAATCAAGCTCGCAATTCTGACCGAAACAGGAATTCTGATTACAGTAATTGATGAAGACACCAGAAGGGAATTGTGGCACAGCAGGTGGAAAGAAGCGAGGTTGCTGAGCAACCGTTCGTGAAATGGAGCAAAAATGCTCCATTGTCTTCTCGCGCTAAGCAATGATAATTTATTTGAATTGAATTGTTTCTGATGGTCAGGATTTCTGTATTCTTGGTACAACCAGGTTTCCCAATAGGTGCTGTACTTAGTAAACGCAGACCGCAACTTACAGTGCAGTGTGATAACATTTGCTTAATTCCCAAAATACACAGTGTTCACAAAGCCCTGTTATACCCACCCCCCCACCTTCATGTTTTTTTTCTACAGTGCACTGACCAACAACTGAGACATGTGGAAGAAATTTTTCACACAAAGGTTAGTGGAAATCTCAAACTCGCTTCCCCCAAATGGCTGTGGATGCTGAATCCATTCAAATTTTCAAGACTCTGCGGAACAGATGTTTGTTAGTTCAGGCTATTGAGGGATGTGGGGCAATGATGGGTAAATGGAGTTGAGGTACAGATCAGCCATGATCTTACAGAATGGGGGAATAGGCTCGCGGGCTGAATGGCCTTATTCCTGTTACCTATAATGTAGGTTATACCTCTAATGTGAACCTATAATGATGATAATTGTATTTAGAAGTACTTAATTCAATACAAATGTTTAACTGTATTTAGACATCCAGAGGATTAGTGTGTGTGTGTGTGTGAGTGCCATCATTATCGTGATAGATAATGATCCGTCGCCATGTTCGATGTGACATCTTTCCTAACATGGAGTCAGTGAGGAGGAAGTTAGTGGTATCAGACATTGTTACACTCGACTCATCTGCAACAGAAAATAAAACGGGGTAGCAGGACTTTGTGAACACCCTGTACCCCAGTGGATCTTAACGTACTGTGTATATTGGCCCGAAGGTGCTGAAATTAGTAGATTCCCTCGGTCTATTAGTGCGCTGGAAATGAGGAAGGGCTAATGGTAATACTATGCATCTGAAACATGGCAAGCAATTCTCTCTAAAGCAAAACAATTACCTTTAACAACTACATGTATAACTGTTAAAGCTTCTCCAGTTGGAACAGTGACTATGTGTTTGTTGCCAAGCTCCTTTTAGAACAGCTCGATTTTACTGTCTCTAGAAGTAATTTCCAAAGAACGACTGCATTGGAGAGCAGCCAGCCAGAACGCTCCGAATAAAATGTAGCTGGAAATTCAGCTGCTGCAACTCGGAGAACATCGCAAGTGACTGTCTGGCTGACCCAACTGTCCAGCGCCTTGGGACGTCCTCCCGACGTGAAAGGCGCTCTATAAATGGAATCTTCTTGTTGCTGTAGCTGTTTCTTATTCACGAACAAAGATGCCATTTGATTCGATAACTTGGGGTTTTGGATGCAGTGAAGGTATTAGACAATCTGTTACTCCCACTAAGTGGAGCAACATCTCAATAGCATTGTATATGCTAGGCGATCTCTCCAATTAATGAAGCTGGAATGATTTATGTCGGTTTATCCAGCAGTTGGGTGTGAACAACAAGGATTGGTATTTCACACTGGAAGTTGGGGATGGGTAAGAGACGAGAGGAGAGAATTCTGCACATGTGCAACTAATTGCATTTGAGATTGGTTTTATTTTTGCCCACAGAGGGTTGTTCGAGGGAAAGAGGAATGGCCGTTGAAGCCCAATTTGTGTCGGTTTTTTAAAATGAATTGGATAAAATGCTCCAGGAAAATCTTAAAAGATTTGGGGAAAGAGCAGGGGAATCGGATTTGAGTGGATTATGCCAGTGGGGAAAGCTAGCAGCAGCACAGATAATGGGAAAGAGCACGAGAATGAGGTAAAGAAAGTCCCTCCAGTGAGGGAGCTAGGAATAGCACAGACTTGGGAGGGGGTGGGGGAAGAGAGCAAAAATATGGGTCAAAACATTGTAAGATCCGTCAATAGTAGCAGTTTGTATATGTCAGGTCCTTTAACGGCTGCTTGTGGCATTAATACACAGTGCATCTCAAGTCCTTCGAGGACCGTGCGAGTACATCCACTCCACAGTTCAAGAGAAATTAACGGGATTAGAGATATTTTAAATTCAGTCATAGGGTTATCGTGCACAACTCAGGGTTTGTGCTGCAGGGAGGGTAGACAGAGAGATAATTAATGCGTGAGCCAGAACCAAATGCTTTAATCAGCTCAAGTGCCGCATTCTAACGCAAGAAATCCTAGCATTCTGCAATATAGCCGTCAGTAGAGTGATATTTTTAAATTCAGAACCGGATGCCATGACTTCTTTAAGGACTCACTTGAAGCTTTTGAAATTCAAATTACGTTTTCAAAAGGTTGTTCAGCTTGAAAACTTCATCAGCTTTTAATTCCTGCTCCAGTCAACCGCGTGGCGTGATTTTTCACAAGCTAATAGGAATTAACACTGCAATGGGCTACGAATTACTTTATGTAGATCTTATTGCATTTATTTAGACAAGATCTCAGCGGAGGATTGGATTCCAGCCTCTGAGCCTTTGCTCGGAGCCGAGCACCTTTGAGCCTAAACCTAAGTGACATTGGCCGTCTTGGTTTGGTTGGCATTTAAAGGATCACCAATCCGAAAAATGATGACCTTGAAAGGCTTCCAACATGAATTCAAAGCGAGGCTTAAACCCCGCATAATAACAGCCAGATATTACATCTCACGTAAGAATAATTTTAACTCGGTTGAATTAAAAGTGATGATCCAACCAGTTGTCCACTCGAAAACGCGCAGGACAAGGAAGGACCATCGAACAGTCCAACCGGTTTGTCTCATTTTCAAATCCTCTCTCAAAGACAGTACCCCCCCCCCCCCACACACTTTTGGGCCAATTAAAGGGCCTTTTCATCTCCCCCCCCCCCCCCCCCACGGGCAGCAAAACATGTTAAGTTCATGAGAGTTTGCGGGACATTGATGTGTCCAGGTTGGCTGCTGCAGTGGAGCTCCTCCATCCTGGTCCAGGTCCATCCCAGCCTTGTAGTAATGCTCCCAGACTGCAGGTGGCGCTGCGCTCCGCCAGTCTCTCCCTCTCCGTCTGCGAGTGGTAACGGTGCGATCTGGAGAGGGAGTGGGTTGGGGAGTGGGGGAGTGGGGGGGAGACGCTTTCCCCTCTGACGGCCTCTCCTCGGCAGATTGGGGGGAAACCGTGACCGTTGGTTGCCGTGGCGACCGGGGAGCGGGAAGAGGAGGCGGCGGAAGTGAGGGAGGGAGACGCCAGGAGCGGGCCACACCCGGTAAGTGCGCGACAACGGGCGGCGGGCGGCGGGGGGGGGAGGGGGTGGCGGGGACGGGGCTGAGAGTGGTACCCGGGGAGGCGGAGGTCGCAGAGCATCCCCTCGCGGGCCGCGATAGGCCCCCGAGCGATGCGATCGGGGCGGTGGTTGTTCAGCTGCGCGCGCGTGTTTTTTTTTTGAAAATAACGGTCGCCTCATTTTAAATCCCCCACCACCCCCAACCCCCCAACCCCCCTCTTAAAAAAAAACTCCCGGTGAAGATCCTTTTCGTTACACCGTTTCCCACCCGCCCCCCCCCCGCCCCTCTTACGCATCACCGGTAGGGAGCAGGCGACGTCGGGCTACTTTTGGGCTCGTTTTGGTTGAGTTTGGGCTACAAGCGGGAGTGGGAGGAGGTGTGGGGGATGGTGGGGACCTTTAAATTTCTGGCCCATCTCCGGAAAGGATCCATTCCCAATCACATCCTCTTCATTTGCCAAACAGCCCGACCGCAGTTTTCGCCTCCCAGCGAAATCCGTACGTACGGTCGCTCGGTCGCCCGCCCCCCCCTTTGTCGGTGCGTCCCGTGAAGCGCTTTGAGACGTCTGGAAGACGCGATAAGGCGCTCTATATCAAAGGTTATTATTATTATTATTACCAACACTACCCCCCCCTCCTTCCTTCCCCTCCGGGTATTCAGTGAGCATTGAATATTCCGCGCCACTCCCTGCAAAGTGGTTCAATCTAAAGCTAAACCTTTCCCTCCCGTTAGCCGGAGGCCCTGCCCGCTGTGTGCGGTTTGACTCATTTGAGCCCGATTATTATTGCTCTCGACTGCCATCACTGAGCTCCGGGGGGTCCATCTTCCGAGGAACCGGACAGCGAGCGTTTTTCGAGGACTCTGATTGCAGGTCGCTCAGAATTCAGCGCAAATTGGGATAAAAATGAATCCCACTGACTTCTCGTTCTAAGAGAGGTAATGAGGACAGTCTCTGTGAAAACGGAAAATGCTCAACTGTGCTACAAAGCGGATTCTAGGTATTGGACGGTAGCAATTTATGTGAACAGCTATTCCAAGGCGTTTGGCCCAACAAGGCTGTCCCTTTACGATTCATGAACTTAACGACCCACCTTCTCACCTCAGTCCTGCGTCTCTGTGCCGTGATCTGGAATTGCTTGAGATAGGGGGGGAATAAATGAAATATATATTCCACTTCCCAACACCAATATTCATCATTTCGATTAACTCAAAATTTACAAGTACAGCATATCATTTACAAAAATGCCTGGCCTTGAGATGTTTGATTTTGAATAAATTCTGATACGGGCTGGCAGGGGGTTTGATTAAAGCTTTTGTAATTTACACAAAAATAACAAATGTTAATGGTTGCAGTATAAATTAAATCAGTAGAAATTATTCATAATGATGGAATGAAGGCTTAATTTGACAGTTTGAGGTCAGATTTTCAGATTGTTAGATATTTCGATTGAAGCTTCACTTGGTATATTTAACAAATTAACTTGCATTTTCGTAGCAATTCATTAATTTAACACTTCAAAGCGCTTCATAAGTAACGACATGTCAAGTGTAGATTGTTTTTGACCAATCAATGTTACGATCCTTTGCAATGTGTGACGTATTGAAGAATTTTCACTTGCTCCAATAAATCCATTAGCACCCACACACTCAGAGATTGAATGTGTATTATTCCTTTGACTTCCATTTGGATGGAATTTGAAAAATGTTACATTCTACAATGTAAAACGAAAGTCTTTCAGTGTGTCTCCTCTTTTCATTCCAACAGAATGAATTTTCACTTAAGCCTTTTTTGATATAAAGAAGAGAAGCAGCATGTGAACTATTTATCATCCACAAAATAGTCCTATGAAATTTAGCAGTTAAAAATTGATATTTGTGAGTGATGAGAATTTAGAATTTTATTTTTCAAGACATCACTTTCTTAAGTGAACTGTGTGTCTCACCAAGGTTGAAATGACTTGAAATCAGCAAGCAGTGGGTATACCAAGCTTGAGTTTTAAAGCCTCCGTATTAAAGGAGGGAGGTGAGTTCCACACTTTTGAGGTCTTGAGTGTCTAAGAACAGAAGGCATGGCAGATCACTTGACTTATCAAGCCTGCTCCACTTCCAGTCAACACAAAACCTATATTATCAGTCACTGTACCTCTTGGGAGAAAGTAAGTCAACTGAGAATATCACATTGGGATCATTGCCTTCTCAATCTTGCTTTTCTAATGAGTTTAGCTATGTGACCCTTTGCTTGTAACTTATAGCTCTCAATCGTGCAGCAAATCTCCCTTGCAGCGACGCTTTGAGTTAGAGTAAGAGGGTGCAATCATCATAGTAATTATTTAGGGAGGTGGACATATGCGATGGCATCTTTGGAGCTTTGGGATGTTGTTAGATTGTTCTTGTGTTTACTATTTATAATTGATTTATAACCAGAAATATTGTACATTACTAGTGAAAGCCAAATCAATACACATGTGGAAAAGCAAGAATCTTCAGGTATAAATTTTAATTCAGTTCTTGAGAGTTTTGAGCAAATCTCTTGATGGAAAGTTGAAAGCTTTCTTAGAGCATTTGAGTGAAATTTTTCCTTGGAGTAGTGTATTAAAGCTCAGTTTCAGAAACTGGGTACTGGTTCCAAAGACACTAAATACCAGTTTAAAACAATCGAGAGAAACAATTAGTATAACATGATGTTCCTTTATGTGTTCTGAGCCATTGTTTTCTGTTTTTTCAGTGCTTCAATCTGACTACTTTTTTAAGAACATTGGAGATAGAATTCCAGGTCAGTGACTTGAGGCTGCATTGCATCTTGACACGGGGTGTGAGAATACGTTTGAAGCAGAGATTTCGTACCATCTGTTCCTAGTGTTAGGCAGAATCAGTGGGGCGATCTCAACACAAGGATCTTAGAATCAATTTGGTCGACTGTCCCACAGAGTACCCAGTAAATCTGTTGGCTGCAGTCAAATTCTGACTAGAGACTGAAACCTACAAGTGCACAACCTAGATAGAAGGGTAAAGTGTTCCACTTATACCTTTGCTCCACAGGAAGGTAAATGCCTCTTGTGAAGTATTGGATCCCAGATTAGTAATATCCTCCAGCTATGTTCTGAACCTTATAAAGCTGACTCCAAGGTGACTTGCAAGCTGGAAATTAGCCTGAAATAAAAGGTTCCCACCCTCTGATAAATCCAGCAATTACTGATTGCCTGAAATTAAGAGTGTAACCTTTATTATGAGCTCACATTTCTCATGTTCTTTTGCTTTAGAATTTTTCAGTTAGTTCTAGTGGTGTTCGTTTAACTCTCTTTATAATTAACCAGATTGAAGTCAGTTTATCCTTATCTATGAACTGAAAAAAATCCCATCTGGCCAAACAAAGAGAAAAAGACCAGCCGTTTACCTGAAATCTGCTCTTTTGCACCAGTTAGAATCTGGCAATTAATTAGCTGTCACATAAACTGAATGTACAAATCAATATCAGGTTTTACATCATTGGTAGTAGAGGTTCAGTGAAGAAACTGCAGACAAGATTCTCTAAGCAGGATTATATTGTGTGTGTTTATCAAAAATCAATCTTAAATCTACAGAAGAGGCCCCTACATCTGTCCAGATTGGAAGCTGTTTCCCCAGCTCTGAACAAATGTGGGAGATCCTGCTTTAAATCTCAATAGGCTTATGAATTTATTGAAATGCTATGAAACTCATTATTTTTGAGCGTCATGTTTATATCACATGAATGTCCCTTGTGGACCGGAAAGCATTGCACATTGCCACATATCCTTGGGCATGAGTGTCGGTAACTGTGAACGCATCTCGTGTTTACTGGAGTAACAAAGATACAGTAATAAACTCTTAGACGCAGAAAATATACTGTAATTGCCTTTGGAGTTTCTGCCTCACAGATTTAAATTTCTCACCTACTTAAGTATCCAACCTGATTCCTACCTGTCCAGGTGTTCTGGTACCGAGAGCAAACAGCTGGTGTTCTATTATTGCAGTGCTGTGTGACTGTACAGCAGCTCATTAGAAAGGATAGGAAAGAAAGATTGGGTGTGCCAGGAGTGACAGGAAATCGGTATTGTACCCCCGATAGGATGACACTAACATCCTTTCACTCAGCATATGCTTTTATTGGCAGATGTGTCAGCCAAAACAGTCAGCAAAATTAAGCTGCAAAAGTTATTGTACTGTATAATTATGAGACTTGAAACAAGTCTCAGAAGCACTTTGTGTAAAGCCGTTGACCTGTTCTTGGTCCCAATATGCTGTACAGCAAAGCACTCGCTTGTTATTGCAACAAACCCTACAATAAAGGTACAGTGTTAATACTTCTGTGTTATCAAGTATGCGCATCCTCACTTTAACGTTTAATTCGCCAGCGGAACAAATAATATTATAATGGATTGAGGCTTTGCAGGTTCTCCATACAACAAGAAAGTAACTAGGTGTAAATACAAAGAAGCTAGAACAAACGTTTGACTCATTTTATTCACTGTCATAACCGGATTTGGAATCCCAGCAGAGATCACCATTATTAAGAAGGCAGCTGGCAGTAATTATCATAAATAATTACTGAATCCCAGGCATTTTCCTTGAGCTTCAGAAATGAAAGAATTTGCACATTGTTTTTTTAAACCAGTCCGTTCTCCTTGGCACATGAATTACCTGCCCAATGATTTGGAAGTTGAATTTGGATACCCTTTTCCTGCACCCCACCTTCAATATTTAATATTAAAACCCCAGATTTTCCCCTCTATAGAATGGGTCCATATACAGAAGCTCTGTTCATTCCAGACTTCATTATTCCCTATTCCTCACCCCTCCTTGGGATGCAGAGGTTCTTGAGCTCAGGTGGGACAGGTTGGTTGAAAATGCTTCGAATTGCTGCATCCAATTGCATCACTGCAGTTCTTCCTCTTCACCTCATGAAGTCAGTTACTGATTATCTCATTGTTTCTTGTGCCGGCAATACTGCCTCAATTTATACACAACAATGCCTCCCTCTCTCAAAAAACAGTTTTACAGAGCTCCATTCTGCCATGTTCAGAAGGTATTTTGCTAACAGCTAAAGTGTCTGGATTATATCAAATGCAAGGATTATTATTAAAGTCACACCACTAAAAGGTATTTGCTCCCGTTATTACCTTTCGGGTATAGTTTCTCAATTAGCTCATTGAAGATTGGGCACTTCAGTGATGGTTCTGAAATGCATCTCAAAGTATTGTATTTGCTGTAATCTTCCCAGTATGGAATTAGGCTTCAGTTCTCTTCAAGTATACCTTTTATCTGACTGTATCATTTGCTTTGCAATATATGCCTCTGGGAAGCACCCTGACCCGATAAACTTAGAGTGTGGCTACTCTAAATGTAAAGTGAACCCATTTCATGCTTCTGTCCTGAATCTTATTGCATTTCTGTAAGGTTTAATGGCCCTGAGGAATATACAGATTTTTACATAACAAAAGGGCAGTGATTGCACTCAGAGGTATAGTTCAGGGAATTTTTTTGGGGTTCTGTGACAGAAAGATGCGGTCAATCCATAAAGATTCTTCTAAAATTGAAATTATCAGTATCGGTGATCAACACTTGGTGCTAATATTTATTTACCAACTAGCTGTACCGGTTGCAGTTACACTTGCAATCAGTTTTAATTAATCAGCTTTCTCTCTTTCGTCTGGCATTTTTATTTGTCCTTGAAAGGCTTGATCTTTTCATCTTAGGCATCTTTATCCCTTCACATTAAGAAAATGTACTATTGAAGGCGTTAGCATCCCATGTTCACATATTTGCACACATCCTTTTGGGAGGACTCCTTGTTGGGGAGGTCTCCTGTGGGAGTCCATACATGTGTAATAAGCTTGTTTAAGGTCAGGATAGGAGATCGCCAGACAAACTAAATGCCCATGACACCTCCCCCATGCAAGACTTTTCCAATGAGGTATAAATCATGTCTCTAACGTCAATCGGTTATTGTGTTCTCGGCAGACACACACGCAGACATTTTCTCTTTATTCGTAGAGATAGTAGTTTCTCCCTCCCAGTTGCCACTTCCTATGTTTACAGTAAAAGCCTATAAAGGAGCGTGAAATAGGTTACAATGCATCCACTCTCTAAGTACCCACTCTCTGAATGTATCAAGGTTATTGTTTGCAGCCTCTATTTACAAAATGAATGCTGCAACCGCGTAAATTGAGCACAACTTTAATACAACTTGGACCTTGCCACTCAGTGAACTTGAACAAAGATCAAGATGGTGCAATGTTATTACTTACTGTGTCTTCATGAAAAAATTATTGCTGTCTAGAGGAAATTACAGGTACTCTCTACTATAATGGAAAGCATCTCATTCACAGGGTATCACCACTGTAACATTGTTTCTCCAGGAGATTATTTAGTAACTATTTGGCATAGGGTTCCAGTTGAATTATGGTATGTACAAAGCTTTAGTGAGGATACTACGGTTACTGGAGAAACCTGACGAGCCTCGGGATTAACAAGAACATGCTCCGAAAGTAAATATGCTAATTTTACACATTAAATCTGCTACAACCATCTCTGAATTGATGACTGCAACCACCATCCAAAATATATATTGCACAATCTAACCTTATTTGAGTATTATTCAATCAACAGTTCAGTGCTTCAGCATCTGGTTTCAAGATGCAATACAAAATGCATATCAAGGGAACTGGGCAAACGAGTGATCATTTGTGTAACATACTTAGGGGGAGGGCGGCTGTGGTCAAGGTTTAAAAAGCTGGTAAAATCAGCATGGGACGGTTATTGTTGTATTCATTTTTAACTGTTACCCTCTATGGAGGCAGAACGGCAACTTGCTGCTGTGTAACCTAAGCATTTTGCAATTTCTGTTTGAGGTCGCACTTGAATAGCTTTTCCGGAATTGTAAATATAAATGAAACCTGGCTGATAACCTTTTAAAGAAACTTCTCCCCTGTGTCCTATTCACAGGTAGCTTTGAACTGTGCTCTGTAAAGCTTAAAGGGGCAGTAATGTTTCAATTTTCCTTGTTGGAATACCTTCGCAAATAACTATAATTTAAGGGAACTTGTTTTTCTGCCCCCAAAAAAAGTGTAATAAGTGTCTCTGGATTTCTGCCAAGCTTGCGAACTGATAATTGAGCATACGTATGTGTACTTTGCAACCCAACCCCTTGTAGTCCGACCTCATTTCTCTAGCAAAATGTTTTCTACTGCGATCGATGCAATGGTCATGCATTTATTTGTGTCACTGAAATTGAATGGAGAGAGCCTCAAGAAAAGTTGAGTGCAAGTTTTAAGTTCCAAATCTCCAATAACTTAATTTGAGTTTTGTTTCCACATATTTAATTAAGTGAATATGAAAATTGTAATCCAGATTTTCACACCCTGAAGCTAAGATAACTGTCAAATAGTGATCACTTGTTGCAATGACCCAGGTTTCAGCAAATGTGATTTTTACAACTGTTTAAAATATAATGTTTACAAATGTGCAGTGTACACAGCTCGGATCCAACCAGGGTGTGCATTACAAATATAAATGTGCTTGATTATCACCAAATGTATAGTCCTGGGGATACATCCATGTTTGTGTTTAGATATGACCAGCTAGCCTAAACTTGTCTCTGTTGTGGAGGCAAAACATAGAAATTCAGAGTTTTCAATTAATAAGATCTTGCTGCTGGGCAGCTGTGTTAATGACCCAGGAATAAAACAAAGTATAGTACTGATTTTTTCCCCTGCCGCACTTTTTCTACCCCCCTCCTCACCCTACTAGGAAATGTACAATTCAATGTAAAAATCCATCTCTGCTTTAACTCTTTGTTTGTCCCTCGAGCAATGATTTTACAATTTATAGCCCAAGTAATACCACAGAGTTGGTTTGAGCATCATTTGTGGGAAAAAAATGTGTGTGCTCAAGTAATTCAAGCAGTTGCAAGAGCACCCTGGGCTGTGGAAAATTGAGTATTTTAGTAGTTGAGAACCAAAATTAATAGTAAATTGACAAATCCATTAGCATACCTTGCTACTGAATAAAGCTTTGCACTGCATATGCAGCAAATCACAGAAGACTAGGACTGGTTGCAGGGATTTGGAGTTGAAAAGTATCTTTGCAAATGGTCACCCTACAGTTGGAGCGACTGGTGGCTCGATCAAGGTTTATCCATGGTCTTGGCTGAAGGGCTGATTAATAGGATTTGAGTCTTGTCCTTGGTGTGAACCTCCATTTCCTTTGCAAACTACTGATAAAATCACGTTCAATTGCTTTTCGACCAAGGCTTAAAATAATGGTGCTAAGAAGAGACTGGCAAAAATATTGACCAGATCCATAATGTTTTTTGTGAAAATTTTCAGCACTCTCATCATGAACCATAGCTCTGTTTTCCATAGATTATTCTTTGCAGTACTTGATTTTCTTTTGGACCTATTGATGACTGGAAATCTAAATCATTCTCTCACAAGCACAAGAGACCCTTAAGCTCGATGGTCTGGATGTACAGACCACTTCCAGAATGTCTAGGAACTTAATATTGGTATTTCACCATCTTCCATATTTTCTTTTAGGAAATTTTGCCGCAGGATGAGTTGATAATTCAATCAGATCTGCCAAGCAGTGGTCTGAGAGGATGAAATTATGGTCATTGCCTTGAAATTGCCTGTATTAATGCCCCAAGAAGATGAAGGTAAGCAGTGTGGAATAGAGTTACTGACTGCATCTCAGTACTTGCCAGGTTTCATATTTTCCTACTAGAATGGTTTGCTTTTGCTGGAGCTCATAAGTACAAATATTTAGGTATTTAAAAATACTGTAGAATTTTTTCCCTAAAGGAGTATGAAACTCTTCCATTTAGTGTGCTTTTGAGGGCATCTAGAAAATGTGGTCAGGTGAAATTGGTTCCGCATGTAGCCAATATTAAAGTTATTTCAAGTGGATACCAGAACTACAGTAAGTAGAAGGACATAGGCTCAGGGTTGCAAAGAGCTATTTCAGGACAGATGCAAGGAAATATTGCCTTCTTTGTAATTAATGACTGGAACAGGTGAGCAGGAAGGGTGGTGAGGCCAGGATGTTGGACTCATTTTGGAAACAGCTTGAAGTTATGATGGGAAGAGGGTAGGATGGATGTTCTGGAAGGATGCAATCAATTGGGCTGAAGGGCCTTCTTCATCTGAACCTCTCTTGTGATCTTTACGTGTTGCACACTGTTGAGAAACACAAGAATTTCCCTATTTAATTCCATTCAGAGATTATGTACATCTTGAAATTTTGAATAATACTCTACTAAAATGATTCAGTCACCATGATTCTTACTTATGTGATCTTCTATGTTCATCATGTTTGTGGAACTGAACCACATGTTCAGTTGCTGCTTGACTGGTGCTCTGTGTCAGGTTTGATTCCTGAGTGACACTGAGCCTTTGCTTGGATACGAGTGGTTCGGATCTGTCTCCACGAGTGCTGTGGAAAGAAGGTCAATCACCACTCACTTCAATCAATTCTGATCTTACTCCTCAGATTAAATTCGTGGTCACTGTGTTTCGTTTTGGGCTGTCAGAAGTCAAGCTGAACGAGAACACATGAGGTAAATGTAAAACTCAGTGGAAGAATCCTCATTTTAAATCCGAGACCCAAAGCAAATATTTCATAAGCCGGCTATTTTACCATTGCACTATACTGTGAATAAATTTGTCGTCCAACAAACATTCTCGTCAACTGCACATTTACATTAATCCAGTGCTGGCTAACTGACATGTACTGTACAAACATTTTGACAAGAGCAGGGAAGTATAGATCTTTTTCAGTGTAATTCAATTTTATTTATGTTATAAGGCCTTTAAATGCCACCCTAACTCTCACCGCTCAAGGTAAATGTGCTTGCGTCTACCACTGGGCTGAGTGTCTAAGATGTGAGCTCAAATCCCAATTCACAACCTGACCCAGAAGCTATCAACTGAGCCAGCCAATGCTGTAATTCACCATTCTATATGCAATAATAAATGCTTCATGGTTTGTATCTCAGTAAGCATTTGCTGAAATACAGTCTATACCTTTGGGTCCAGAGTGTAATCCATAATTCTCTAGATCCAACTGTCAGTCTACCTAATCTTTGCTACCAATGCCACTGAACAATAGGAATGCTACCTTTTTTTAAAATTTTGTATGTGATTGTATAAAATAAGAGAAGTCATTTATATAGTACTTGAGCTTTGCTCCTGTGCTTTATTCGGTTATCTGAACTGCTTGATTGAATCACAGTCTTGTAACTCACTCCTGGCTGCAAGAGCCTATGTATAATCAATGGGGCTCCAGCCAACGGGTAATAGAGTCAAGTGTCACCAGTGGATGACTGGAACTGTGATTAATACCCGGCTGACCAGTGATGATAAACCTGTTTTTATAAGCATCTGAGTTGGATGGCCTTGAACAATCATCCCACGAATTGTGCAGTGACAAATGGCTGTGTGACATGTGTTCATGGGTGTTTAGAATCTGGATTAAGGGAATCATGTGGTTTAGAGGAAAACATCTGATCATATCCTTTGTTAAAAGATTGTGGAATATTTAACAGTAACTTCACCATGCATAAAAGTAAAATCTTCCCAGTATCAAAATGCAGCTTTGCAGTCCAATTGGAAGGCCACAGACAAACTCCACTTGCTTTAAAGCTGTTTCCGAGCAGGGATGGCAGAATCTATAGAATCTCCTGTTTCCACGGACAAACCGATTCTGTACATTTTCAGCTCTTGCTAGGATGGGTAGAAGGCAAGAAGCAGTCTATCTCAATTCCACGTCCTGGGGTCCCCCTAGAAGAACAAGTAATTCAATGCAGTGATGGTCCCGGCAGAAGCATGAAGAATGGCATCATTTGGAGCTTGGGAAGCTCCCATTTTAACACTGGGAAGATTTTTTACAAAAAATATTATTTTAGTAAGGAGCACAATCAGCTAAAGTCTAATTCTACTAATCACCATTGTCTCCGGCACATAGATCTTTATCTTTAGATGAATCCAATCTATAATTCTTTTAATTAGAACAATGGTACTCATTTCTACTACCTAATCAATTGGTGCCCAATACTAAATAATTGCCTCAGCGCTATACAGCACTGGGAATTATTCCCAAGGCTATAGTCAAAATAGCTCTTTTGCCATTGCAGTGATGTGACAGCTACAGTTTGTATAGTTAGAGTATTTAGGTTTAGAGATTGGTATATTGAAAGAAACTGAAATTGGTAGGCTGGATGGGCCAAAATCTGCTTCTGCTTGAAATTGGTGCCATGCTCCATTACTCAGACTAAAATAACATATTTGGGTTAGAACATAAGCTATTAATTTTAGCAATGCATTTGGACTGGCACTGCTAACTCACTTAAAATCGAGTGTATTTAGCTTTAAATTGCCATTGAATGAATGCTTGTTAGGTTAAATTGTATATTCAGTAAGCTTTTAGTCTCAAATGCACGAATATACAGACTTATGATGTTCTGCCTAATTGCCACAATACAATACAGAAAGATTAGAGTAAGAGAGATAATTCTTCATGTTAGGTAAATCATTCTATAACAAAACAAACCTTCAAGTTTGATATAAACCACATTAATATTGCAATTTACACTCCTACTAAATGACTGCAATACATTTCCCTCCAAAATTACTCATTTAAAATCTTTCATCGTTCAACAGTTTCGTAAAAATCCAGTTCTCTCCAAATATTTGTCTGGTTAATTGACTGACTGGTTCATATTCCTGTAGTGGATTCTGCATTTGCACATGAACCCAATTTTAATTGCAAAGGATTAAAAGATTAAACTCCCCCTAAATTCGACAGAACAAACAGCATTGTCTTGGTATTCGATTATTCAGAAATTCAGGATTCTGCTTAGATTGTGTAACCAAGGGTATGAAATATCTCAATTCGAATGATCGTGATGTCTAATATTTGATCATGTCTGGGAACAATGTGAAGATATTATAGTTTTCTGCATGATGCAGTTTTAAAATTGAGATTAAGAGATTCCCCTCCCTTGTCTCAGCTCAGCATACTAGTTACAGGGGATGGCGATGGAGAGAAAAAGAGAGAAACCGAGCAGAAAGGAAATTAATTTTATACTCTGTTTGAAAGTGCTACAAT
Organism: Callorhinchus milii; assembly: GCF_018977255.1. NCBI lineage: Eukaryota > Metazoa > Chordata > Chondrichthyes > Chimaeriformes > Callorhinchidae > Callorhinchus > Callorhinchus milii. The sequence goes on along the minus strand of NW_024704751.1, from coordinate 7,553,427 downwards.
TTATGTGCATCCTCTTTGCAGCTCAATGCCCTGTTCAGTAACACAGAATGGTTTTACCTGCTTTAACTTGATGCTGTGCGAAATTGTCCATTGTGGCAATGTTGAAAGAAAGTGGAGAGGAGTTGGCATTGAATGTAAAAGTCCTTGGAAATCCTGAAAAGCTATTATCCAAAATCTCTAATGGATGATACTGAGTAATTGTCATTGAAGGTTTCAAATACTGCTTTTTCTTTGTTGCTAAGTACGATGTAAGATCTGCCCATTATGACCCAATTTATTGGCCTACAAGGTTCCCCACCTGTTTTCGAATGTTTGTTGCAAAGCATCCGGTCTGAAAAGGCACGAAACACAAAATCTAAGAAGAATTCAAATCATGAAAGGGGAAAGATCATGAATCCTGACGGTCTCACCGAATACGATCGGAATAGGAAACCATTGTATTACAGATTTAGAATGCTTTTTAATATTCTCAATTATGACACGAGGTGCTTTGTGTGATTTCTGACCAGAGTTAGTCCTGAAGCAAAATCATCTTTGAACTTAGATCTTCATTCTCCATCTGCTTCACTCCATGTATGCAATACCTCCCTAATCTGTAACTAAAACATGCAGATTGAAATGTCAGACTTTGGTGACGCTGGCAAATGACCTTTATATCCTCTTTCTTGATTTATCTGGCTCCAAAGAATTTCAGCTACTTCTTACAAGGTTCAGGGATTTATCTATCAGCTGTGCTGCTTTTGTTGACGGATTTTATAGTCTGCCTCGACTGAGTTCTGAGTACAATCCACCTTAATCCATGTTGTGCCTTTCCTCTGAGATTATTGGGCTTTTAAAATGTGACCAAACAAGAGCAGTAACCAGTCCTTTCTGAGGACAGGTCCTCAAAGTAAGTTATAATTTGAGGAAACCATCCTGTGAATTGGACCCAATAAGAATGGAAGGAAATGTGCGGCATGTTAGAGGTGAATAATGTAGCTCCAAAACACAGAAACTTTAATGGGAAACAGTGCAGTTGGACTTCACTTTTTCTTTTCCTTGTCTTTTCAGCGCCTTGGGACGTCCTCCCAACATGAAAGACGCTATACAAATGTAATCTTATTGCTGTTCCTACTTAAAATTTGGCAGCGTAAAATGGGTATGCGGATTTGATTGTGCCGTGTTGCTGTGGGAATGTACTGAGCACAAGGTAGTGATATTAGTCATAGCCACAGGACACCTCCAAAACAGCAATGCAGAAATCCATTGGCAGATACTTGGGAGCTGCCGGCAGTGCCAGGGATCACATTTGCGAGGTGCTGCTGAATTGATTGCCTTCAGGCACAATAGGTCACATCGCGTTACCTGAATTTAAACTGATTTCATTTAAAATATAGATTCTGACCATAGCATTATTGCTTCCGTTCAGTGAAAAGTTAGATTCCTTTGAGGCTCCCATGACCAAGGAAGAAATTTGCTCTTTTGAAACCTGTCCCATTTGAGACCATTTCTTCCCAGAGTTCTGATGCTTTGATACAACAGTACACCCGAACTGCATTTAAATTGGTTCATGAATATTCCATGCACACTTTTACATTGAGCTGGCAAGCAGAGTTTTTTTTCGATATTGTGCTTTGTGTTAGGCTTGTTACTGAAGCAAATAGAATTTAGCCCATAAAGTCTTGCTGTGAAATTCATATAATTTGCAGCAAATAGGATTCTGAGTATCATGCTGATGGTTGTTGCTGGAAGGGATCGATGCTTCCTGTATGTCAAAGAAACATTTCAGACTGTGAAATTCCTTTGCTGCTATGGCTAGTGGCATGGTTCTATAGGACTGTCTACTTTGGTAAAAGGTTAAATATAATCCTTGCATTTGATGTAATGCCTTTAATGTCAAAACAAAAAAAAACTTGCATTTATATAGAGCCCTTAACCCTGGACGATGTCTTGTCGTGCTTACTGAAAACAACTTCACGGCAAATTGATGTTAAGAGTATTAACTGTTTGCAGGCAAACCTGGCAGCCAATTTGCATAGAGAAAAGTCCCACAAACAGCCATAAAATGAATGACCAATTCATCTTGAATATTGGTGTCCAGTTCACTGAGAAGCGCCCTTCTCTTCAAGCCCTGTCATGGGAACTTTCTCATCCACCTGAACAGGCAGACGGGAATCTGGTCTAAGGTCTCATGCAAAGGATGGCACATCTGATGCAGCAGTGCTCCCCCCAGCACTGCACTGGAATTTCAGCCTAGACTATGAGGCCGATTGGTCTCGATTGGGCTTGATCTCATGGCTAGGTGTGACACAGAGGCAAGAGTGCTAACAGTTAAGTTAACACATTGCCATATTGGGGTCAATTAAGTGGACCCTCCTATTGTTCTAATCTTATTGCTATTTAAATCTCCAGTCCGTGGGACTAATATTGCCAGTGAATGATGCCAGAGCTTAGAGCCTAGACCGACCTGCATGTGTGTTATACCAGAGGCAGCCAGTTAGTTCCCTGGCTTTGAGGCAACAGTTAGTTGCTAGGTAATGGCATGTGCTAGCCCTGGAAAGCTGTGCAAAACTACTTTTGTGCAAACTGTATGCATCTCCGATTTGAAAGCAGCAAACTGCTGGGCTCCTAATTCATTTATCGGCTATCTGCTGATTTCTAAATGGATTCATGTTACCTCTTGAAAAGTAAGCTTAATGGTCTGATTTGCCAACTTAGCTGAAGACTCCATTTGGTTAAGGCTCTATTGCTGTTCCTGGTCTTCGAAGGATAGCAGATGGTGCTTTTTACACACAGTATTTCCCAAGAGGTGCCAAGTGGTGTCTTGATTATGACTAACTCCAGATAAATGTGGTGCAGAAATCCTCCGGAGCAGCTGTGTGCAGCAAGTAGAGATGACTGGAGAGCTCAGACCAAGCCACTACTTTCCTGGAATCAATAATAATTGTATTCACCATCTTGTGATAAAGATGTGGTCAAAGCCTTGCATAGCCAACCCTTGAATCAAACACAAAGTTCATCAATAAATAGCATGTGTTAACCATTGAATAACGTGCACATAAGGTCACAGTGAATTATTATAAATACAGTGCTCTGACATTAGTTTGCTGTGTGTTTGTTCATAGCAAGTTTTTCTGCTGAAGCCTGTGGCCAGAAATTCCTCCAATTCTTAGCCTGTAAGACCATTTTTGAAAGTTGAAGATCACGCAGAATTGTGAATTCTGAAATTGACTTAGAAGCTGGTTCTTGTTAAGAAGAAAAACAGCGAACAAATTAATTATGGGTTTAAGAATATACTGCATTGCTCCCAAGCTTCACTTCTAAGACAGAATGATTTCACAGGACAGGTCTAGATGTTGATTCGGGCATCTGGTGCCCAGAATTCTATCACTTACTGCTGGACCAACTTGTTCTTTTTAATACAGAACAGAACATTCCTGCCCACTCCTTGTTTCTTGCAGGGCTTTAGGCATTTTAAGCACCCACTTGCTGACAGACTATATACGTCCTTATACTTTTAAATATTAATGACTTTTATCTGCTGCCACATTCAAATCTAAGTGATGTGATTTTTGGATGCCTTCATGATGCATATGACCAGGAGCTGCATGATTGTTTAAACCTTCTTAATTAAACCTTTTTCGAACCTATTGTCTTACGCATTATTCAGCAAAGTAGGATATACAATGATGGTTTATTCAGCTAATATCTGAGAATAATATTGTGGACACACACATGTATTTGAAGATAAAGATTTTTTAAATTCTCAGGTTTGTTTAATAATTGTTCCTCTGTGTGGATGCTTTTAATAATGATTTTCAAATGCTTAGCTTATGTGTTATCCTGTTTTAATGACATTGGTACGTTGGCATCTGGTCAGCTAGCACTCGCTTTGTCTTTCCAGCCTCTGCAATCGATGCTTTGCTTCAAATAGAACGTTTTCACTCCGAAAATAAAGCCCCTAATGCCAACCTCACTGCTAATTTGTCACTGCTTTACTGATGGTGCTATCTGTAGCACCTTTTGACTCTCTCCCCGGTTTACAGTGTTTGTTGCCACATTGTGACACGGTTTCAAAGATGACCGTCAAAAAGGCCATTAAAAGAACCGGTCAACATTGCAAATGGAGTTTTAATAACTAATTACACTGCAACCTGATATGAGGCTGCAGCACACTCGAGACGTTCAGATGACTGTGTAAACCACAGGAGCAAAACTCCAGGGTTTACTCATTCATCTGAACCTAGTGACAGTAGACATTTACATTTGTGAATGTATCTCTCCCCTCCCCACACCACCACCAAAAATCTAATTTTAAAAAAAAGTAGTAGCATTTGCACATTTTGTTCTGCTGATTTTCCATCTAATAATCTAATAATAATCTTTACATTTGATACAGAACCTTTCATGTCAGGAGGACGTCTCAAAGCACTTTGCAGGGTACACTGTAAAGGAAATATTTATGTTCTCATCAAATATTTGTTCTTTTTAGCTAACCTATTTGGGTGGAAGTTACATCAATGATGATGAGTTCATTGGGGATTTGACTTTAATGGGCTGCTGAACGACATAGTATAATAATAATCCTTGCATTTGGTATAGTGCCTTATCACTTCTTCTAGACGTCTCAAAGCACTGCACAGAATATACTGTAAAGTGAATTGACTGTATATTTATGGGCAAAATGTATAAGGTTGCTTTTAAAAGAGGCGGTGATAGCGATGCAGAAGGTTAACAATGATGTTTTATATTGCAGTGAATGAGAATGTCACCACCCCATGTGAAATGAAACGTGCCATATAAATGCAATTTGTTGTTGTTGAATGGTTTTATACACTGAATCACATTTATCTCCAGTACTACGCAAACTTCCCAGTTTATCACAACTCAGCCTTATTTTTGTAAATGGTTCCGCTTAGCACAGCTCTTGCAAATTATATCTTATCGATAAGACTCGAGCAATAAGATTGTAAACTGAATGAACGCAGCATTGATTGACCATCACTTGTCTTATTGGCGGTAGTGAAACTCAATAAAAATCACACGACAATAAACTGAAATTGCATGAGGCATTTAAGAATGATTGGGATTTATTAAAGCCAGTTGTTTTACAACAGGTGCTATATAAATTGTATCCCCTCTGTAAATCAATATCCTGTGTAGTGTCTCATGAAAACTGAAGTTGATTGTATTAGTTTAATCTAAGGTATTCCTTGCTGAATCAATGATTTAAATTCTCAGAAGTTTATCTTTTGAAAAAAGTGCTAAAATAACAATAAAATGTTTAATAATTTTTCCGCTATCTTGCCCTTGCAAAGGTTGCAAAGCATTGTTTTTATTTGAAAAATGTTAATCTTAATTGATTTTACCCAGTTGAGTATTGCAGCAATGTAGATCAAACACCAATTATGGTTAATTCTGCAGAAGCGTTCTGTTTAAGGAGGCTTTTTCATTCCAAAATGTCAGAACCTTATATTTTTTGGTTACTTATGTATTACAGAAATGGAAACCGATTGTTTGCTGATTAAACCAATATCCAACTGAAATGAAATGCCTAATTTTTTTTCTTTAATAAGCAAAAACATTGAATGCAATCTCTATGCAAATTATTCAGTAATACATTTCTCTTCTACACAATATTTTCTATTTTGTGGGCTGATCCAAATAGGATTTTGCACTTAACCGTTTAAGTAAAAAAAAAATTTTTCTCTGAAAGTTTAAGGATCTAAAACTTCTCAAAGTATGCTGATGTAGATCTATCGGGAAAAGATATGGGCAGAAGGAGTGCATGGATCCAGTGAGACATAAACCCCACCAACATATAACTAGTAGTCGGGTAATGCTCAATCAACTGATTTGCATGCAAAATATATATATTTATATAGCGCCGTTTGGAAGCATTTTACAGTGACTTTGGGGGAAGAGGATGGGGCTGACTGCAGGTACGGTTGAAGAGTTATGCTTTTAGGTATCTTTTGAAGACAAGTTGGGGGGAAGCATCTGAAAGTGTATGTGTCTATCTATCTGAACCATGTTGAAATATTACCTGCCCTTGTGCTAGACTTACTGCACTGATTGCAGACGTGCTTGCTGCTGGAGCACTGATTCAGTTTTGTAGCAGGAGGTAGACAATGAGGAGAAATCTGGCCAAGGGCAAATGATCAGGCTTAGCAGAGACATTCTCATTGAACTGTGTCGGAAATACTGTGTGCATCAGATACTGAATCTATATTGATGGTATTCATGAATGCTTATGCTGCCAGCACCTACCAGAAACCTTATTATATAGCAATGCCGGTTAACCATGTGATGCTATTGTTTCCAAAGGTACTATTGACTGACAAACATTGCACCTAACCACTATATATTTGGCTGCCTCATTCCTGGCTAAACTCCTCCAGCGAAAAATGTTCATTCATTTCATGGCTGTTTGTGGGACATTACAAAATACACAGTCACTACACTTTACCGTTTTGTTTTGGTCAGCTGGGTGTCTGACACATGCAGAAACCAGTCACCATGCTCAAGAGTCTCCAAACCAAACAGAGTTTCCCACCCAGACATGGAAATCCAGAGATGTTTATTAGAATGGAATGCGCAATCTCTCCCTGGAGGGACGCATCCCGCTTACCTAATTCTGGGAAGTATTAGGCGCAGGTTAGCAAGAACCAAGTCTTCGGCACCCCAGAGTGTGCGTTGGGGATAGTGCTGGAGTCTAACCAGCTAAACCCACATAGCTTACCGTTGAAACCACAGCCTAGCAAGCTTTCCCGCTGCTTATCCAGCTAGGACCACCCTACCCATCGAGTTTTGGCTTGCAGGGTTAATGGGAGCTGAGTGGGAAGAGTCCCTGCCCCCAGTGACTGACACTTTACTGACATTTTGTGAAGCGCTTAGAGACGGTCACGATTTTATAGGCTGTATCAATTTCAGGTATACATAGAAAGATTCGATTTTGGTTATATTGCAAACGGTTCAAGAGTGGCTCAATGCTGTGTCATGGATATATCTGTACATAAAATGGCTACAGAGATCACAGTGCTCAGACACCAATTTGCGAAACAAGCTGGAAGGGGCAACCCAGTGCACATAGTATGCTTATATCTTGTAATCAAATCATTAAAACAATGTAAATTGTGGTAGCGGCCAGTGCATTTGACTTTAATATTGTATCTCATTGTGCCAGCCTGTATATTCACTGTACTGCATTCAATCCATTACATTTAATCAGTCGCTGTCAACAGTATAGTTGTAATTTCACACCGATTGCTGAAACCTGTCACCAGTTTAAAAAATCGGCACCAATTAAACATATTCCTAATTGCTGGCCTGGGTCACGTTTTAACGCTACTCATTGCTCAATATGGATTGTCATTTCTTTCCCTCTACTGCACATAAGCCTGTGTTTGCCACGCTATGTGCAAGGAATGCACACACGTTCTGCAAGCAGGGAAAAACAGACATTATATCTGTCTTCCAGTGCTTTATCTGGTTTCTTCTCAGTTTCTGTAGCTTAAATTTTTTTCAATTTACTCGAGAAAATTGCAGTAAATGAGAATAAATGAGATTCTGCGTCTTCTTCTTGTCCTCTCACTTAGAGATTTAGTGCTGCACGTTTTGATCATTGTAAGTTGCTGCATTGTGCTGAATAAGTGATGAGAATGCAGCAGCTGTGGGGAGAGAACTGTGAAAACCTATATCTTGCTTCTAATGAAATCCCTTGGGTCACAAACTCTTGCGCTCCTCCTAATCTTAACAACCCTTTCCAAAATCTTGCTGCGAGATAAATGAGCTTTGTTGCTGGAGATGCCAGAACAGTAAATTGGCCTGAATGTTCTTCAGTACTATCAATTTATTTTTCGTGATGCATAAATCCTTCAAAGCATTCTCAGACATTGGACAATATTTTAATGGAGCTGCTGCCATCCATAGTTACCACGTTAGGATAGTCGCTGTGTAATATTACCTGAGGGTTGAACCCAGAATGGACCGTTACATTAGAAGCATTATTCTATGAATGTGATAAACGCCCACCCCTAGGTTAACAAAATTATTTGTCCGGCTTGAGACTTTACACATGCAGGCCATTACCAGCGAATGGGCAGCACTCTCCTTATGGTTCAAAGAGAGATTCTTGTCTGGTAAATTGTCCTGAAAGGCAATCCGTTTAGTAAGTGGAGGAGAGTGCAATGATGTGATAAGTGCTATAATGGTGTTGCAACATCATTGCTATAATCCAAAAGCTGCATTGAAAATGCTGCATCAGAAGAGTTCACATTGCAGGAGAATGTAACCTCTACTACCAGGTAAATGTTTCCCTGGTGCCATTTTAGCTGGATTTCTAGAACAGCACCACCCCACCCGCCCGATGGTGAAATGTGTGGTGCAAGTGGTGCAGAGTTTGCGCTTGTTTAGTAAGAAAAGAATATGAACCTGCAGTAACAATAGACAAAAACAACAACTTGCACTTATATAGCGCCTTCCACGCAGGGTAGCATCTCAGAGCGCGTAACGGTGGCGGAGCCTGACTCTGAGCCGGGGGGAGGTAGCCGTAAGCACAGTCGATATAGACTCAGTCATAACGAGAGTGCCTCTGTATCTCTTATCTCAGCAGAAACTTTGTTGTACAATATTCTGTACCAGGTGCCTTCCTGCACCGGGTCTTGCTTTGCATAGCATTAAATTCAACCTTAATTAAGAATAGTGCTTTCAGATTGGCAAACTTGCCCGATCTTCCAATATTTTCGGTCCAGAGGACCTGCTCCCATTTTGGCAGCAAGCCCTTAACCTTCAACTCCCTGTTGAAACATGAATCTCATCCGTTTTCCTTGCGAGTACATCAGCGATGTTCCCATTCACTGTGCTGGGTAGCAGTCTGCTGCTTTGTTTGTGTCCGTAGTAACACTTGATTCTCTCCCCGATTTACAGTGTTTTTTGGCACATTGCGACATGGTTTCGGAGATGACTGTCCAGCTGTAAGGCCATTAGAAGAACAAGTCAACACAGCGAATGGAGTTTTACCAACTGATTACACTGCAACCTGATATAAGGCTGCAACACACTTGAGAGGTTCAGATGACTGTGTAAACCACAAGAGCAAAACCCCAGGGGTTACTCAGTCATCCAAACCCAACGACCATACAGGCAATCCCCAATTTTACACAACGTTTTTGATCTAGTTCCATTTGCGATTCGGCTTTGCACTTGCAGATTTTCCATTTAGTGTTCATATTTCTCGCACCCCTATCAGTTCCCATCCCCCAGCTTGGATGCTCATTCAGCAATAACGAGCGCTTGAGACGCCCTCCCAATGTGAATGGCACTATATATATGTATTCTGTAGCTGCAGCTGCCGAGACTTTCCATATGGCTGTCGCATAGCAGACTGGATGCTTTGCAATGCTCAGAACTAAATTAGGAGTGTTCTGTGGTTGTCAGTTGATGGGAAAAGAGGCTTCTATGTAAAACAAAAGCCCTGTTTTTAAATTGTAAACTGGCTAAACCTTCCCTCACCTTGGTGTAATGCTCTTCATATTCTACTATTTTTCATCACCTTTGGGGATCAGGACAATGTCTTTGCTGTATCTATCTACTAAGAAATGAGTGGCTGGTGGGGTGTCTATAGTCTGTGAAAGGAGCGAGCTTTCAATCGTGCTGTATGACCCTTTATCATTTTTTGCTTTCGTGTGCTCTTCCCTTCGTTTATAATCTTGTCACATAGTCCTATCTCCGGGTTCTGCATGAAGAAGCAAATCCTATCCATTAAATGCAGAATGTATTGGCTGTCCCACTCATTACATTTTACCTGGTTACAACAACCTAAACCACATTCAATTCAAAGGCTATCTACATGTTATTGAAATTCCATTACTTTTGTTAAAACTACTGCTATTCCAAAGTTCCATTATTATCCATTAAAATGTATAATATTTCCTTGATAGCAGTGTTTGCTTAAAGTATAACCTGGTGCATTATATGAATTGGGGGCAGTGTTATCGAGAGAAGAGTAAATGCAGAGCAACTTTTGCTGAAAACCACCTTTTCCATATGCCTTTACTTACTGTAAAAGTGAATGGAGAATTAAATTTCCAAAGAATTCTGTCGGTGTAATTGCAACTGTTTTGATAGGAATTAATGCAGTTTCAATTCAATGTAGTTATTATTCAAATTGGTTCTTTATCGGTGTAAAAATGCAAGACAGCTTTATAATGCCACAAAATTTCTTGATCTCAACATTTTCCCCTTCATTGTGTAGGCACTTTGTGCGTCCAGACATGAAAGTGTTGCATTACAAAAATAGTTCTTGTTCTCTGGTGCAGCATTTCGCTAGAGAGTTGTTTGGCATGTGACCGCTGTGAGTGATATTGTGTGAATGGTTTGCCTTTCCCTTAGCCGTCCTTTTCCAGATAGCAAGAGCTTGTGTCGACTTGAGCCGTCTGTTAATTCACCCATTCTTCAACATCCAGCTGAGTCGAGACACACCATTGGTGTTTGACTATGATGGTATCATTTCTGCCTTTAACATCCACGCATGTATACTTTCCAGCAAGGCTTATTCAATAGGAAGCACAGACTGTCCCCTACCTACTGCTAGCTTTGAGTTGCTGAGGCCAGTAATGTTTCTATTGATGCCCAGGCTAAAATGGGGCATGGACCCTTCTTACACCGAGGTGAGACCAACTGAGCCAGTCTGACACCTCAGTTGGCTACCATTGGGGTAACCAGGTTCATTGGCCGACTGGCAGACAATTGACCGTACCATCTGTTTGAGTGTGAGTGCCTTGAGCTCTGCCGATCGCCACTGCACGCTGAGGCAAGTGAGCAGTAATTGCAGTTCCCTAGGTGTGGGTATCACAATCACCGCTGGTGCAATGCCTTGAGTATTGTACCCAAGGAAAGCTGAGAGCCCAAACAGAGGAGGGATATTTCCCTTTGCAAGATTTAGAATTATAAAGCAATTAAACACAGCGTTACTAAAGCTTTTCCCGTGTCTCGTCAGTAACCAGATCAATCAAAAATTCACCCTAAGTTCGCTAATTTTATAAAGTACATTTCTGTTTAGGGCAAAGCAGCTCTTTTATTAGAATAATGAATACAATATGTGAAAAAGCATTGCAAGGCAGCATTAAAACACTGGTTCAGCTGCTTCCTGTGGTTTTATAAAGCCGTCAAAATCTCACGCTTGCAATACCAGCTTGTAATTTGCTCTTTCTTTTATCAGTTTAATATATGTACACTACCAACCACTTTAAATTGCTGTATTTTACGTGGAAGAATTCACTGTCCTTTGGCCGTGATGTATGGCTGTGTGCCTCTGGTTAGGGATATTGCTTGCTTATATTATTGGAAGTTTGAGACTGAAGAATTTGAGTGTCGTACATTCTATTTTATTCTTTTCTAATAGCTGAAGGAAATGAGTGGTAATAGTTTGACTCAGGCAGAGATCATTCTTCATTATTTTTCATTATTTATATTTAATTTTCTGCCCACTGTGTAATTAAGTAGTCTGTTCTCTAGCTTACACGAATGATAACGTTGATTCTAAAATGAACAGCAAAATTCTTAATAGCTGCTGCTAATAGATACTTGAGAATACTTACTCCTGTATGATATTCATTAGATGGAGGACAACGCTTTTATCTCAGTCTCGTACAATAACACAATGGGTCTTGGCTAATGTGCTGTTTTGTGCTCTGGAGTCCAGTGAATCCCTTCCATTGACTCCAAGATGCTGAAGCCATTTATGGCATCTTCTCTGCCAACCATGCTGAGATCAGCTAACTCAGCACAAACCGGGGGCTAAACCTGGGTCTTGCTGGCTCGGATATCTGAGATGGACATTGAGCTATGTCTTTAACCAACTGAGCCAGGACATTGGGATAAAACTCCCTTCTCTTTATGCACTCTTTAGCATCCACCTCAATTTAACGCCAAGTATCTGAAAAAGTCTCCAAGCTACCAAAAACAAAGCTTTAATGCACAGGAGGTGAATGTATTACTTAATTACTATTTTCAGCTTTATTTGTATAACATCAGTCATACAATTGTCATTTCCCCCTTTACTAAATTGTCACTACAGTAACTTTGCAGCCCTGTGCTTGGGTATCTTTTTTGCTGGTAATACATTTATTTGTGAAGTTGAGAATGCAAACATTAATCGCTGGTCGCATTAATATCATATAATCTTATACACCTGGGATCTGCAATACTGCCATAGCAATTATTACCAAAAACACAAACCCACAAAGAGGGTTTGAGGAGGAAGACGGAACACATTGTGTTTTGTGAATGAATCCTTAACACTTTAAAAGTAGTTATTTTTATATGACATTGTGAATGTTTTGTTACCAATTAAGTTTTGTACCTCTGGGGTGTAGTATTTCCATCGGATGTTGATCTTAATGTTAATTGAGTTAGGGTCTTAAAATGTATGGTACCCTTGACAAATCCCGTCAATTCTAATACAGTATATATCAGTATAGTGAAATATAGAAATATTCACCGTCTCCATGTTGCTCTGCAATATATTCTACCTGTGTTATTTTTTGTAAATGATCGGTAATTGTAAATGTAGTGCCAGCAATGTCCTAGCCAACAATCTTCAAGGCAAATTGGTCATTCACTGCTGTCTGTGGGACCTTGCTGTGAGCAAATTGGCTGCCACATTTCCCTACAAATACACGGTTGCTACACTTGACAGCAATTATCTGTGACTGAAATTCTTTGAGACATTTATCCGTGTGGTGCAACACACGGTTTCTAAGAAACACAGTCACTACAGTAAATCCTGAGAAGAGACATCGTCGTGAAGTGAAAGGCACTGTATCAAATGCAACTCGCTTCTCTTTTTGAATAGTGTCATAGCATCTTTAACGTACAGTTGAACAGGAAAAACGGGACCTCGATTTAACTTCTCACCCAAAGGACAGCAGCTCTGACAATGCAGAAATCCTCCCAGCATTGTGTGGGACTATCAGTCTAAATTGTCAGCTCAAAGTCCCACCTAAACATGCATTGAATCAGCGCACTCTTACCACTGGAAGATGGTTGTGATTTTCATTGTGTAACACTCCGCTATGAATGCACCACTTCTGATTGATATAGTATTCGGATTGGGTTGTATGAATGCTTGACATACGTATTCTACCCCTAACAAGACCAAGTTACCGAATTGTATCTGGAATAATACCTCCACCAATGTAGCCAGGCTACAGCTGTTCAATTTCAGGCTTGCTCACCTTTCTCTACTATATTAAAAAAACACAAAGCCTTCCAAACCAGTTCATTTAAATGAAAGGAAAATAAATGCTGGCTGTGTGCTTTCAGCAAAGAAAAATTACATTTCTCCCAGTAAAGTGACTTTTTTTAAAAAACAAAAGCCGAATAGATACATAAATACATTTTGATTTTACGTCTCAGTTGCTATCGATCAACTCACTGAATTGTGGTAGGTATACCGAGGTCAAGTAATTGAATTACTGTGTTCTGAATGCACTGAAAGTAACAGTCACAAACCCTGCATTTTTCTTTGTTCAATAGCTAAACAGCAGTGTGTTTCTAGAGCTACACCGTCACTAATGGAATACCTGAGAGAGCTCCTGCCGCTGTGAGGCTGGGACGTCTGCTACTGACTGTCTATCAGGTGTCATTCAGCAATCACAGCACACAGGGTTTTTGACACATTAGAGACCCCCAGCTTGGACCTGCAGCCAGTGCTTAGATACCATGCTATTGGCTGATTTCCAATAAGCTGTTTTGTTCTCTGTAAAATCCCCTTAATTATTGTTAGGCACTGGATGGAAAACAATTTGCTAGTTGATCTGTATAATGTCTGATACCACAATAGTGTGTATTTGGGTCTGTGTGTGCATCTGGGTCTGTGTGTGTGTGGGTGGGGGGTGGGGGGGGTCTGTTTGGGTCTATCTGTGCGTGTGTTTATTGGGTTTGTGTGTGTGTGTGTGCGGGGTGAGGGGTTCTGTGTGTGTGTGTAAAGATGTTTTGTTAAACAATGAATGGAAGCAATTTCCAATAAATTCCCCTGTTTTGTAAATTCGTAAAATTGAAATATTAGCGCACCAACCGACTCTGAAGGCAGGTGCTGCTCTCCATACAGCATGTTGTCCCACTGTTAATAATTGCTCGCTGGTGACTTCATGGTGGGCATTAAATTTTCCCATATTTCTGTGAAATAGGGGAAAATTATAATTACTGCCATGTAAATGATGTATCCCTAAAGCAGCCCATTTAAGTACCCTTTCACCAACATTGCAACACATCCATCCACTGCCTATTCTAATAATGCATAGTGGTAAATTTTTTGGTTTAAATTATAACAAAAGAAAGACTGGCAATGAGTGAGTTTAAAATAATAATTCAGTGTTGAGGGACCATTCACCATCATAAACTGAAGACTGAATTATTATGTCAAACTCACTCCTGTTACTCGGGGGGTGGTGGCTGAAAGCATAGCCGCCGATGGCGGAGCGGAGGAGAAGATGAATGAGCAGGAGGATGGAGCCAGTCGAGAGGAGGCGCTGTGTGGTGGAGTGGGAAGTAAGCTGGTCGGAGAGATATGGTGGCACCTACTTGTGTCATCAAGGTTCCCCAAACAGGGTAAACAAGCAATTCACCTGAAGGATAATTGGTCAGGAACCCTGGAAAAGCTTACTCTTTGCCAATAGTACCACAGGATCTTTGACATCCACCAGAATAGACGAACAATACCTTGGTTTCAATGTTTTCTGTGAAGCCATGACAGCAGCAGCTTTCTGGGTGTTGAATGCTAGATGGAGAGTTGATGAAAGCATTAGCACTTGCAATGCCTAACATAATCCCCCCCCACCCCATATGAGAGCCAAAGTGCTTGGGGATGGATTGCTATATTGCTACAAGCAGATAGATCAGGTACAGTCCTGTTTTTATAATTCAAATAACATTCTCCAAATGCAGAGCCCTGTCAGGATTAGTGATTGGTGGCCAGCCAATCGGAACATAAGCTATCTGACCAGGTCTGTTGATGCCAAATGGCAGAAAGTGCAGCCTGATTGAGCCTCCACTGAAATATGCAAGAGCTTCTGTTTTCATTTCCTTCCAAAGCTCAAAATATTGACTGCACGTCACATTCCAGGCTGTTAAAGGTAAATGCAGTACCTTCAGGTTCCAGGGTTGATATTGTGTGCGCGGTAATTCTAAAACACACTTGCTGTTTGTGCAATAATAATCTTGTGTGCTTGATATAGTGCCTGTGGAATCGAAAGAACTCTTAAGAGCTTCACAGGAAATTACTGTTGAGTGAATTGACTGTGCATTTGGAGGAAACAATATGTCTGTTCTGCTCCTCTTAAACTCTATCCCTTCCTCCCCCAGCATCCACCGCTGCCAGCTGTTGGTTTACATGTGGAGAGTGGACATACCAAGGTACTGGCAGGTCTTGCCTCCTTCAAAGGCCTGTCTGAAGACCTTCCTCTTTAACCGTGCCTTCAGCCACCCTCCTACCCTCCACCCCTCTTGATTCTAACCCCTAACTCGAATGCAAACCCTTAATTGTCCAGTGTTTTGGGATGTCCTTCTGACGTGATAGGTGCTGTATTAAATGTAATTTGTTGCTGCTTGTTGTCGTTATCTCAATCAGCCATGGAGGTGGCACTTTGAGATTTCATACACAAGGAAACACTCTCTGCAAAGCGGTAATTGTAACCGGTGTCTGCCACAATTCCTAGAGAGCGTATCACTGACATAAGGCACATTATCAGGCCGGAAACCACAATGCAAACAAAGTCCTTTGAGACCTAACTGAAAACATATTGCAGTGAAAGGAACAATGTTATGTTTGTCTCATCCATTGCAATGAATATCAAGAACATTGGTTGTCAAAATCTGACTGACTATGTAAAATCCTGTTGCAGAAGTACATCTAAACAAGTAAATAATCCTTGTTTGATACATTACAAGCAATATAGATTTGTATTTCTAAAGGACAGCAGCCAATTTTCACAGTTATGTACTACAAAAACAGCCACGAGTGGCCAATTTTATTTGGAAGGTTGTTGGCCAGGATGCTAGGAAAAACTCCCTTCAATTTTTATATAATGCCATGGGATCTTTAGCATTCAACTGTGTTTCTGACCCTGTGGTTGCAGGCCTTATCTTGCCTCAGTTTAATGTCTCGTCTGAAGGAGGTCACCTCTGAGAATGAAGCACTTTCTCCTCTCCAACCCACACCCCCTCCCCCACCGTGCTGGACTAATGGCAGTCTAGACTATGGGCTAAACCCACTAATATTTATATATGATGTAAAATGAAATAAACTTTCCTTTATCCCCCCAGACAACTTGACTACACTAGAGCAACTCCAGCAGATACAAGTGGCACGGCATTGATGTCAAAAGCACTTTGCACTTGATCTGTAGCACTTCCTACCAATATTTCAGCATTAATGGAACACCTGCATCCTGATCAATGATCGATCTTCTAGTTAAATGATCAGCCACCTAAGGAGCTTTGAGAATACTGAGTGTTCATTTTTGGAATAATATCATATTTAAACATAAAATTGTGTTGATTCTGTTTGTAAAATTCAACTTGATTTCTCATTTCCAGCGTGTTAATGCAACGAATGGCCGTGATGCTTTTTAAAAAGTATTTTGCAGTGAGTTTCTATTTTTTAAACACAGGATTAAAAATTGCAAAGAAGATTATGGGCAGTGTGGCAGTTAATAACTGCATTTTTAACAAGCTTAAACGATAACTTGGGACAGGAACCAAGCTAGCAGAAGCATAATATCAAATGTCTGTATTGTGCAAAGCGCTTTGAGACATCTCAACGATTTAATAAGGCACTGTATCAAATCCAAGGTTTTTTTAAAGGCCGGCACGGACTGGTCGGGCTGAAGGGCATATTCCCTTGTTGTATGTATCTTTCTATAGAATATCCAATGGGAGAAAGAATTGAAGGCAAGATCCACGGCTTCCAGGGATTGTTGGTCCCCAGTTTGGGGAAGCTCCTGAATTCTTAGGAATTGTGCAACAATTGGAAACTTGTATGCACCAAGTTCCCAAATGTGGCCTCTGTATTGATGGAGTAACGGATATTTGGTCAGGTTTCCTGCTCTATTTACTTTTCTACACATGTACAGTAACAATATATATCATGTTCGCTAAAGGCTTGTGTCTGGCAGGGGTTGCATCATGTTACCTGTAGTGAGAATCAAAAAGCTAGAAGTCGCGTTCCCTGTTGGTGATGACTAATGAGCAAATGAACTTGGGATTGGGTCAATAAAGGACGAATGTTAATTCCAGTCACGTCAAACTGCGCTATCTTTCAAGTCACACTTGGTGGTGTTGGATGCTGAACCCGCAATGCGTTTGCACATCTGTTCCGTCTCTGGAAGGCTTGCGGGCCCCAGTGTACACAGCTGACAGATCCTGAAAGAATGGCGATAACTTAAAGGCCCAAGTCAGCAGTAACTGCGTTAAAATTCCTGGTGACTTTGAAAGCGCCCAATGGCTGAGATGGAATGTTTCTTGCTGTGATTGCAGTCTGTGTCTTGCCTTGGCGTGAAGCCTTGTTTTGTATTGCATTAATGGCAGTCACATGTTCTAACTGCAGCACAGCATAATAAGCCTGCTTGTTGGCGATGCACATCACATCCAATGAATCTTTAACAATAGCGCTTAGGCATTATGCCCACTTCTTCCCCCGACCCCTGCACTGTGGCTCACTGGCTTTATCTAAAAGTCCAGGCAAGGCAGGTGTGAAAGAATGTTGATTGAATCTTGCAAAGTCAGGTGGGCTTAAGGACAAGAGGAAATGCTCAGAGTTGTCAGGAATGTTTAATCACTGGTTTGGGAAGTAGTTTCTCAGCCGGGACAGAACATACGAATTGCTAGAAGAAAGAACACCAAGGTCCTAAGACAGCACTAAGGACCCTTTAGTTACCCCAGAGCCCTGGATTAGGGAGGGGAAAATCAGTCAGCTGTCTTTCCTCATCTGCTTAATGTTGAGTTGAGGATGGCGTTGAGAGATGAGCCCTCGCTGACCATTTGCAACAGCGACTGTGAAAGTGATGCTCTCGTATTACAAACAAAAAATTTGCAAATACTCAAGATCTAGGACCGACAAATTCCCTTTCCCCCTGATTAGTGCCTTGGGACGTCCTCCCAACGTGAAAGGCACTATACAAATGTAATTAAGTAATTTTTTTATTGTATCTTTACTTTCTGCAGCTTATGTACAAAGCAGAAATGCTGTGCCTTTCTGTACTGACCTTTAGGAGCTAATTGGGAGGAGTTGTCATTACTTTCCAAGTCTCTTTGGTTGCATGTTCCAGTGGAAAATTACTGTAACGTTGCGTTTGTTCAGAGATGGCAATTTATTGTGACATTATGAAAAGCCTGCTTTGCTCCAGGAAAACAAAATTGTCTCCTTTATCCTCTTTTCCTTTGAACAGCTGGAATAGATAGTCACATTCCATCATATGGCAGGTCTGCGTCAAGCCATCCTACAGCTCAGGCTTTGTGCTGAACTCTGCAGTTTTACCGTAACACGCAGTGATGGAAGAATCACACCGAATACTGGCAGTACATTAGCACGGAAGAAACTTTATGCTAATTTACAGCAGGGAGAAAGGGAAAGAACAGGTGGGAAACTGTCAGGTTAGCACAAAATCGCTGAAAGACAGCTGGAGCAGAGGAAGTCAGCATTTCAACTATTCAAGAACAGAATGGAGAAGCTTAACATGTTCCTACATTGGCAGATAGCATCCTACCGTTTTCTGTTTCCCTAGTGATGAAAGTCTTTTCACAGTGTCTGCGGGCACGCTGAAGTCATTTTACAAAATATTTAATTCTTGTTATAGCACACTCGTTATAAATAATAATAATCATCCTTGCATTACCATGTCATCGAGACATCGCAGAGTGCTTGGCAGGATATACTGTAAAGTGGTGTGGCTGTATTTTTTGTGATAAATAATCTTTGCATTTGATACAGCGTCTTTCACATCGGGAGGATATTTCAAAGCGCTTAGCAGGATTTTACCCTAAAGTGAGAATTTTGGAATTCTGTGTCTGGAATGGAGTTTGTGTGAGTGAGGGTGTGTGTGTGTGTGTGCGCGGTCAGGTGGAGGTGCAGGTGGAGTACTGTAGCTCAGTGGTTGAGCACTTGCTTTGCAAGTGAGAGACCTGAGTTCAATTCCAGGCAGAGGGCGAAACCTTGGGCAAGTTTCCTTACTCCACACTGAGCCCTAATAATAATCCCTCCAAAAACCAAAAACAATAATAAATTGGTCATTTTCAATCTACAACTGTTTGTGGGACATTGCTGTGCGCAATTGGCTGCCACAAAAATATACAGTCAGTTCACTTTACAGTGTGTTCTGTGAAGCGCTTTGGGACATCCTCCCGACGTGAAAAGCGCTATATCAAATGCAAGGATTATTATTATTATTATTCCAGATTTGGATAATTAACAAACAACAACAACACGAAAATTACATTTGTCGGGAGAACGTCCCAAGGTGCTGAACGGTCGGGGATCAGGACCCAAGCGTGGAGGGGCAGGGTTGGGATGAGGGAGTGCGGAGTGGTAGAAAGGCGTCTGAAAGCATTATAAGTGTCATAATGTGGATGATTGGACTCGGTAAGATTAGTTTTTCAAGGAAATTAGTAATTGTTTAACGTACCGAAAGCTTACCCTATAGTTACCCATAATAGTTACGTCACTGTAACCAGTGTAGAACAGTTTCTTATTTCTATATAACTGGAAACCGGTCGTTTGATTGCTGACGGCAGCTTTGCCGCATTTGCGGGACACAGACTCACTCTGTCAAGATTCACGGAGCTGATGACTGATTGCTGTGGCTCACGTTACTTTGCTAATAGTTTTATGCTACATGGCTTCCTTCTCCTCGGCTGCAGTAACAAACATCTGCTGGAAGAAAATTAATGAATAATTTGATTGAGTTCACTTATCCTGAGAATCATGTAGGTATTTTTACTCGTGGTGGGGGGGGCGGGAGAAGGGAAGCAAAGGGGGTTAATTTTCTCGTCCCTCTTTGACGATGCAGGTTATGGCTTTTTAAAACAACACTGAAATGGTGACTTGTATCCAGTGCTGCTACTTTAAAATGTCAGCCTGTGTCAGTAAATTAACATTTTATTAATAAAGTGTTTATCACCGTGACACAGGCTGAATGAGGGTTAGGCTCGATGGTAGCAATTGATGTCTCTTTGACAATCACAGTAAAAACTAATGATCATCACCAGGAGAGAATCTTTTGACATTATGCGGTTTTATTGGTGACCCAATAAATTTTTCTATTGGAGATTATCTCCGCAATCAAATCAACCACATTGTTTACCTCCCCCATTCCCGGGGAGCTCCCTGCTATACGCACCACTGCAGGTTAAATCCGAACTAAGGTGAAGAATTATTGGGTGGTTGAGGTCTTTTGCCCTTCCACACATTAGGAGCAATCTTGTAGCTCACTCAGTCAGTCATTGTTCATTTGATAGTGGGTGTCGTCAGACTATTTGACCACTGATGGGGGTGGGGGAAGAGGAAGAGAGACACACACCCACACACACATCCACAGAAACACACACATTACAGCCAGGCCCTCTCCTGTCCTAACATGTGCTTTCCAGCAAGGAGGAACTGAGACTTTTCTGCTGAATCAAAGAAGGTTTAACGATGACCAAGTAGAGATCTTGAAAATCATGAGGCATTTTGAGAGAATCAATAGAGATAAATTATTTCCACTGGTTAGTGAGTCAGTAACTGAGGGCATCAATTTAAGATAGTAAATGAGCAAGTGGGGAGGTTGGGAGAAATGCTTCCACATATGGAATACCCTGCAGTGGTTGAAGCAAAATCCCTATTGGGTTTGAAGAGGGAATTAGATAAATACTTTAAACAGCATTAGGTACGGGGAAAGGCCAGGTATAAGGGACTGAAAGGATTGCTCAGGAGTGAACCGGCACAGACATGGCGAGCTGAATGGCCTTCTCCTGTGCCATAATTCTCCATAGTTCTCGATAAATTTGTGTGCAACCAGGCCTCATCCTGTTCAGGTTTTGCAGGCTGTAGCAGTTACAATGGTGCGCAGCGGTAAATACATTCATTTACAACTGTAACTGGTTTTGGAATCAGCACTGCTATAAACCGAAGGGAAACTTCTCCCCTTTTATATACACAGGTCAGAAAATAAATTGTCTCTTTGTAACCGCATCAGTGGATGCTTCTCCTGGTCAGGTCAAAGAGGTGACGTTTCAACTGCTGTAGAATAGAGAGAAGCTGCCCCGAACATTGACTGACATGTTGGGTTCCTTCTATTTCTTCTGCCTACTTTTCACTCATGAGCCGTGCGAGCACAGTTAGAGTGACGGCAGTAAGTCTTGCAATGAGCAATCTTCTCTTCAACCCGGGTCAAACAATGAGCTGATCCCAGTTGACCTACGTTGTAATACCTTCTCGCCGAGAGAACACGAAGCAGAGAGAGTTCAAGAAGCTGGTTAATGTGACTCCCATATCAGACTGATGCATGGCATGTGTACCCTGGCTGCTTCCAGTCCTTTTGCAATAAATCAATTGGAATTTAATTGATTTCCAAGAGCTGGATTATATGATTCTCTGTGAAAGCAGAATTGGTATGAATCGTTTCAGTCCATGTGTGACCTGCAATAGATATTCACCTGCTACTTTATTACATAGAATCACACAGAGTGATACAGGCCAAATAGACTGTGCTGGTGAACAAAAAACAAAGTAGATGTAGATGCTGGAAATCCGGTATAAACACAGAAGTTGCTGGTGACACACAGCAGAGCAGGTCAGGCAGCATCCATGGAGAGAGGAAAATTAGTTAACGTTTCAGGTCAATGGCCTTTCGTCAGAACTCAGACTGTGCTGTTGTTTATATTGCACACTATTGCCACCACTCCTCTTTCCCCTCTATTCCTCTCTCCTTCATTTATGCATCGTTTCCTCTTGAAATACATTGATGTCTTTTGCTTCAACCACAGCTTCTGTCAGTAAATTCCACATTCTCACCACCCTCCATGTGAAGACGAACCTCCCAATTAGCTATGTTACCCCACCACCCTGCGTGAAGGACGCCATATAAATGCAAGTTGTTGTTGTTACTGGCTGGTGGCTTATATTTATGGCCTCGTATTTTGGACTCGCCAACAAGTGGAAAAGTCCATCAACATCCACCTTATGGAATCCTCTCATACCCTTAAACCCCTCGATTAGGGCCCCTCTCAATTGTCTTATCTCCAGAGAGAAAAGCTCTAACCTGCCCAGTCTTTCTTGATAGCTGTATGCATTTTTTACTCGCTCGTGTGCTCTTCAGCAGAGTAAAGGTTAATCCTGCTGGAGTTTTAAACAGTAGATTTCTTTTAACCTAATTTTAAAACTACTGGCAATGTAAAATCAGGTTAAAATGCTTATTAAGTTATGGACACCACACTGGGATATGAATAATTCATTAATTTGGCTCACTTGACCAGAGGAAAGATTTATTCTGATTGAAAATATATCCTCAACAAAGCACCAGTGCAATTATCAGACCTCTTTCAGTCAACAGGGCGAGTAAAGCTGATGAAATCAATTATTTGATGTGATTTTTTTAAAAAAAAGGATTTTGTGTATTCTTTTAAAAAAAGATATTTTGAAACCTGAGCTGTTTTATTATTCACTGTTTTATTAATTATTATGTTTTATAATCCTCATCTCATCATCTTCCTTCTCAAACAGCGATTTTTGCTCCAGTCAAATGTTTCACGGACAAAGAGCATTCATGAAGGCTGAAAATCTTCCATTTCTGTTAAAATAACTTCCTGGCTTCCAGCAAAAGAGTTAAAGACTTGCATATTTTAAGCAAAGAAAGGTTCATGATCCCCTCTGGGAGCTCATCACTACATATTTTGTCTTTCCGTCTTAGTTCACGATGGGGTTCACTCCTTTCTGCTAGTTAATTCTAGGGTGCTTGTCGATTTGTCACACATTCCAATAGATATTCCACGGAGGAAAGCACAGTGAAGTGTAAGAAGGTTTCAAGCTGGCTGTATGTTGTGTTGCCGATGGACAGCTGGTGAATTAATCTGTCAGGTATAGCCTGTCAGAGTAAATTTGCTTGATTGAAACCATGGCATCTTCCTGCTGTATTTTCCTGAAACAAGGTATAAGGAAAATCGTCAGTAGATGAGATCATAATTGAACTCAGTCCAAACAAATCACGAGATGCTGAATAAATAAACACAGCAGGAAAGCTGTGGAGTGTTAATGTATAAGGGGGGGGGAGTGTCAACATTTTACCAATCCCACTTAGCTCAAATAACTATTCCCACACATTTTTAAAACTCTTTCATCCCCTTTCGCAGCTCTTTGAAGTGCTATCCAGCTTGAAGGGCAGTATCTAAATACTAGCTGTGGTGGTGATGGTCGTGGAGTAGGGGAGTGAGAAAGGCAAAGTGACCAGAAGATGTGATTTTTAATGATGGGCATTCATTCTCCCAACTGCGTTGCCTCGCCAAGGCATCTTATTATTATATCCCATTTTGCCCTTGTACTCTTCCTGTTTTCAGTGAGCTCGCACTTGGGATATTTTGAGTTTTGCGCTTTTTTTTCATTGAACCTGCTACAGGAAATTGCTTTGAAACAGGATTTTTTTTCAATGAAGGATAATTAACAGCCAGCGACATAAGGTCTCCGAAGAGTACTTAAAGTTCACCAACACACTGTCTTACACTGTGGACTGCTCACAGCTATTTGTGGTAATTAGGAAAGAAAAATATTTCTCAAAGGTAGCTTTGCTGAAGCAGATTGCTGAACATTGTAGGTTTGGCCAAGCCCAGCCGTCATCACCTCACCATCACCTCACAAAATCTATGGTAGAACAATGCAGTTTACATTTATACAGCGTCTTCCACATTGGAGGATGCCTCGAAGCATTTTACTCAGTGCCAGCTGGGCACCCAGGCCAGCAGTGGGGTAAGGGTGGGGGGAAGCTGGGGGATAGGGAGAGCTAGGGTAAACAATCCGTAGAATTGGCAAAGAAGTTCTGGTTTATATTTTGAATTGTTAAGCCGTGCTTTAAATAAGACTTGCCCGGCCATTGTAAGAAGCTATTAATTTCAAACCCTCTTAGTAAGGAAATCCTCAGTAGGCAGTTGATCACTCTGCTGCAGATGAGTTTGCCAACATCAGCATATACTGCACACAGTAAATCTGTTATAGTCTTAGATGAGCACTTCACATGCGGCAACAAATGGACTGTATGCATTAACATGGGAGGGGGCAAATGTTCATCAGGATATTGCCATATCCCAAGTTTTCCCCTGATCTGGACAAGGCTTTGCCTAACATTTACTGGTATGCTTCCCCCCCCCCAAGGTTATCCAAGCTAGTTCCACTTCAGTGTGTGGATGTGATCGGCCTGAGTTAGGGATTTTTTTTATTAAACCTTGTCACAGACACTTACAATTGAGATTTTGTGGAGGCTACATTAATCCAGAATGAACCTGCTCCTGTTTGTAAAGTGACTCCTATGATCTCAGTGATTGAGGGTGTGTGTGGTGTGTGGAAAGGGGGTACCTTTCAAATTACATTCTTTGTTGTGGATGAACTATGAGAATGTGTACTCCAACTGAACAGTGTCAAATCTCCCTCTGCAGTTCAGGATACTGTAACGGGAGGATTAAGGAAATCTGATGCACACCTAAACATACTGAGGTGACATTTTAAGAGAAACACAATTAATTCAGAGGGGCTCAGTTGCTAAGTAGCTTAGATATGTTTAGTTGCAAAATTCGGCTCCTTTTTCTGAATGGTTCAGAGGACAAATCATCATCTATCGGATATTGCTCTGCAAGTGATCTTTGCAATACCCTCTGAGGTCTGCATTAGTAGTTGTGCATCATTGGCCACAAATAAAAAGGGCCACTATATTTGACAAATAGTGTTTTCATATTTCTTATCAGTGGCGCTATAATAAAACTCTTGCAGAATATGTTAATTCGTTGCCTTGAGCTATCTTCTGTATCCTTGCTGAATTTTGTTCTGATGGCTAGATGCGTGAGCTCTTCATAGAGTTCAGCCTCTGTGTACACATACCTGTACTGCTGCTATTCACAGAGCGATGGCTCTCATCCTCAGCTTGGTCGTCAGTTAGCATTGGGATATGGGCTGGCCTGCCAAGGGGTGGTAGCCAACACCAGAAATGGAACATAAGTTCTCTGCTAGGTGATCTGCTGCTGAAGCCACATGTTACCATTTGTTTGGAGTAAGCGTTCAGTGTGCAGATTTGGATAAATGCACATTTAAATCCTCAAATAATACTAATAATCCTTGCATTTGATATCGCGCTTTATCACATCTTCGAGACATCTCAAAGTGCTTCACAGTGAATTGACTGTATATTTAATGGGTGATTTCAGGGAAATTTCTGCCTCCCTGGTTTGAANTTTTTTTTCTAGCTCATGCAGCTTCAATACTGTTATTACCTTAAACTATAAAAAGAAAGCATTAAAAATCTCATTTTAAGCAAAAACACACTATAATATTTAGGGATTAGGTTTCTATTTTTCTCTAGTTTTTGCCACATTAGAATGGATCGTAGTGATTTGAATTTTTTTAAAAAAAAACATAGCTAACTTTTTTCTTAAAAGAAAAGTCCTCATTGATCTGCTTTCTCAATCACCCGTAGCTTGTAATGGAAGCAGAACACCAATGTCTGACAATTCATTGTATTCATTCCCTGAAGACCACTCAGAGTCCCGAGAGAAATCAACCTGCGTCCTATTTAATCAGTATTTCTTGAAGATACGTGATAGCCATATGCAAATTGGCTGCCATGTTGGCCTATAAACACACAGTCACTACATTTCACTGTAAAATCCTGTTAAGCGCCGCGAGACATCTTGCCGATATGATAAAGGGCTCTGCTCGCTACGTCGTGTTGTAACAAACGTAACCGGGGGCCATAACCTGGGCCGGTGGCATAATCCTGATGTCCAAGCAAATAAAAGCTCCTCAGGCTCCTAGATCTTTTCATGAATGTAGTAATAAAATACTGTGGGAGTTCATCTTTCTAAACCCCAAGCGCCACCTCAACCTAAATTTGATGATAATATAGTAGAAATCTCACAGAAAATCCTCCTCCTCTGATTCTGTCTCCCACAACCGTTCACAACTGTGTCATTTGAAACAGCACTAGTTGCTCCTCTCTGCACTGCAAACACAATTTGGGCACTGTGAATAATTCATGCATTGATTAATTCCCTCCCCCCCCCACCCTCCCCGTTGCCTTTTAACAAAGACAAAGCCCATAACACAAATGTTTAATTTATGATGAAAGTGAATTAAAGCGGGACCTGAAATAGCTCCTGCTGAATGACAAAATGGAGGCTCCTGACTTCACGTAGGGAAGCAGCCAGAGAGAATCGAGCCCTCCATAATTTATAAGGCTGGGCAGAGTTTCATCAGACTTTCTTGGGGAAGTCAAATGCATTTTAACTGTGTGAATTCTGTCACGCTATTTATCTTCATTGGGGTTTTTTTTATTTTAAAAAAAGAGGAAAAATGGCATCTTGAGTGTCTCAAACTCAAATAAATCCTGCGCACTCCACGCCAAATAGCCGTGAATTCAAAGGTTTAAAAAAACGTGTGACTTTTTTTATTAAGCAAATTGACTTGCAGTATTGCAATGGTGTGATTTGCTGTATGAATTGCTGATCTCCTGATAGAATGAAAAGACTGTCGTAAATGTCACCTATTTCAGTCTCGCAGGTCAATCTGATAACATTACTCTGTTCATTCTCTGCCGTGTATTCCATCCTATTTAATGCACGTCACATGGGACTTTGTTTTTAATTGTTACAGGATTGCTGCTTTGAGACACTTGGCCTTATTTCGCTAATTTTTATGTCCCCATACCAGCTCCCACTTGTATTGGTGTGATCCGGGGGGGAAATACAGACCAGCCATCTTCCCCTCGGTGACCTTTCTGAAGATTGCCGATGTAAGAAAAGACCCTCTTCTCTCCCTCTCCTTTGGCTGGAGAATGCAAAATGTTAAATAATTAACGAATGATAATATTTGCATGGTCCCCTTTGTCCTGCTTGTCTGTTAGGTTCCTTCTTCAGGAGAGCAGGAGCGCATGACCAATGGTCGATGTCTGTGCTTGATTGACCTTTGGGAAGATTCGCCTCTCGGAGGTAGGACTGACTGGTTCTGCTGGTGTTACATTGCAGCTACAACAACAACTTGCACTTGCATAGTGCCCTCCACGCAGGGTAGCGTCTCAGAGCGCTTAGAGCTAAAAGTTCACATTGCTGCAACCAATCCAGCCTTCATCTATAGCGGAGTCTGCCTGTGAGCTGGCAAAACACACCCATTGGCAACAGGCCAGTTAAAGCTGGGAGTTGAACACTGAACTTTTTCAAGTCTAGTAAAGATTCAGATCTTCCTTCTCCCAAAAATATAAATTGTGAGTGTCTGTAACTAGAAACATTGGGGTGGGGGGTGTTGGGGGTAACATGGGATGCATACCCACTAATGCCTACAAATGTACACACAACACTTGATAGCAATTATCTGCCAAGCGCTTTGAGACGTTTTCTTGTTGATAAGTGCTGCATCAAATGCAACGATTGTTATTTATTTAGTGTAACCTGTCACTGGAGTGAAATTAGCTGCTGAGAGCTCAGGCCCTCGGTTTTGGAAAAGAGTTTGGGATTTGCAAACCAACATCAATGTTGCAAGGCACGAGGTGGTCTAGTGTAAACGTTTAGCAAGTGACTGCGAGGGACTCGCATTCTCCAGTTTCTAGACCTTTTATCCAGCTGTGGATCAATTGGGATGATGGTTTCTCCATCTGATCTGTACTCCATGTACTTCATGGCACTCCAGCTGATCTGTGGTATTTGAGATGAAATGGTCTGTGTGGCCCTCTCTGCTTGCAATGTGAACTGAACACAGTCCAGGCATATTAAGCTGCTTATTCTGTTTTTACAGGGAGTGAGCTCACAGCGCAACAGGAGCTGGTACTTAGGAAAGAGTGATGTAGACTACAAGCCGTTTAAACAATCCATGTAAGCTCTCCATTTGTAGCATGCTTTTAGTGGCAGCTTACTGAGTGTGGTCTCTCTTGCCTGGGTGATTTATTTTATTTAGCGCTGTGTGAGGTAGATTTAGACCCATGGAAATTCACAGTGCAGAAGTACCATCGTGTCACCATTTTGTGCGATCTCGCAGTGTCAAACATGAGAGCGTTGCTGGGGATAACTTGTTATCTCGCCCACATCCCCAGCCTCACCCTAACTGGAAAACATGACCATGGTGTGGGAAGGGTTAATTATATTTCATCCCAAACAAACAAATCCGTTACTCTCTCCCTTGCACCTCTGCTGTGTTGACCTTTCCTGCTGTGAGCATAATATAATGCAGCTCTTCCTGCCTCTGTTGCTTCCTGCGTTGCACTATCTCTGTTTTATCGAGTGCATTGTGCTGATGGAGCAGTCCAATGGTCCAGCTATTTATCTCTGTCTCTTTAACACATTGCTGCATCACCGCTTTCCTGCCCTCTGCAACTCCGCACAGCGCCCTAATTCTGCCACTCTGGGAATTAGTTCAGCCTCCCTGCTGTAGCGATGGCGTGCAGCTTGATCAGCAGCAGAGCTATAAATAATTTAGAGGCTTGCTTTCATCTCACTCTCCAAACACTCTTCTTTGCGTATACCAGTTAGTCTCCAGGGATGGGTTGGTTTGCAGGACTAAGGTTTCACAGAATGCAGCCTCCACTGTCCAAAGATTTTACACAATATCTTTAAAGCAAAGGTTTACAGATTTGCATACTTACTATAGGGGAGTTATTTCTCTGATGGCCACATTAAATCTCCATGTGGTGAAAGGTGCTCTTTTAAGTGTTGGTGGTTATTCTCCCTGTTGGCATGGCCAACACTGCTCAAAGTAATGATTCAATTAAGTGGTGGGAACCGCTCTAAACCGTTCGATGAGCTAAGTGAGTATTTACATCGAATCCAAGCTTTCACTGCTGCCAAAATAAAATGGAAATTGCCGTCAAAAATGGTTAGAAAGTGTGAATGTCATTTTAGGAGTCTAGGATGTGGCTCCAGCTGAACTGCTGGTAGGCCTGAGGTTCAAAGTTCCTCCTAGTCTCAGTCGGAGGTCCATTTTGCCTTACATTTGGAGATTGTGCAGGATTGGAATCCGGTTTCTTTTTTTTTCAGAACTGCAGAAAGGTAGCTTCCAGGTTAAACAGGGAACATTTCTCGACTTTTTCCACAATTTTGCGCTCTTCTAAACTTTTTAAGACCAAACAGTCGTCTTGCCGGTCTGGTGGAATTGACGGAATTTCAAGCTTCAAGTGAGATGGTTGAGAGAGCGCCAAGCCAACGCAGTTAGTGGCTGAGAGAACCTTGGCCATCACGCTTCACAAAGTTAAACAGGAAGCCAAGTCTTTTGAACGAGCTGGTAGATTAACCTTTTCTGTACAATTAGGGTCTTAAAAAACAAGGTGATTTCTGGCTGGTTTCCTCCTCCAGTCAGTGCTGTTGTTGAAGCAGCTTATAAGTTCGGAGCATGGCATGGGTGACTTGGACCTTTTGTGCCCCCCTGTGAGATCATGAACATGCCATCTCGGAAATATGTGCCTAGACTTTTGCCCTGCCCTGTTGTCTGTCAATGTTTTCCAATAAAGCAGACCAAGTGGAGGAGCACTTCTGACAGAAGCTGCTTGTTTGGCTCCATTCCCAATGAAGCTCATGCGCATTTCTGCAGCTTGTCCCTATTTTCCTGACCGTATGCTGCACATAGAGAGCTTTGGCTCAGTCCTGCGGCTGTCCCTGTACTGCTTTGACCCTGACTGAGCACAGAGACTAGGAGCATGGTTAAAGTGGAATGCACGCTTCCGTCATAACATAATCTTACGAGAGGGCGTATTCTTTCAAGATCCTGCTGTTGGTATTTGAAACATCCGCTCGCCAGTAAGTAAAACACTTGATGATTTTGTGTTTTGCACTGAAAATCCATCGTAGACAAATCACTTCAGCATCCTTTAAGCTCTAATCTTCCTTATTTGTACATTTGCCAGATGGTGCTGGGCTATGCATCAGAAGTTATTAAATGAGTTGCATTTGTATCACTATCGCCTCGTTTCAAATATCCTGTCCCTGGTCCTAAATCATGAGCTGGACTTTGCCACAATCCATCTCTAATAACAGGATCCAACCTCAGACCAAAACGCCAGATAAATCCATAAACTATAACTGCAATGAAGCTTTACAAGCTGAAGTAGAATAAACTTGACTTATAACTCAAAATATGTTTACATTATTTAATGTTAGAACATTGATTGACAAAAGGCCATGGATTCCCCTTGGGCCCATTCCTTCCAGCAGACTTGTACAATTTGCAATGCTACAGAATGTGCTCGGTTTAACCCTCCACAGGAGATGTCGTCCCCTTTGGTTATATCTGGAAGAGGAAAATAGTATCGGGCAAGTGCTTCCCTGATCCCCATTGGCAGCTCAGTGCGAATACAAGCCTATTTTATGTATCATTTAACCCAATTATGCATTCTATCAACCAACTTATTGTCCCATTGAGGAAGTTTCTGTAGAATTTTGCAGCACAGAACAAGGCAATTCATCCCTTGAGGTTGTCGTTCCAGCTCTTTGCACTGCTTGTTCCCACTGGAATAGCACGTGCCTATTTGAGAATTACTGTTTCCATGTGTATGGATATACAGTGGTATAACCATGGTAAGCAACAGCAGACTTTCCAACCTGAGGGATGTTTATGAGGGGAATGAGATGACTGAGTGGTGGAGGTGCAAGCCTGAGGGAGGTGAGGGAGAAGAGGAGATCTGAGATGCTTTGAATTGCACAGAACTAGACGAGTTTGTGATATTTTGTATATAGAACGGAGAGTAGCTTGACAAAATTGTCTTTGTTTTCGCAACTTTCAGTCCTCCACCTTAAGTGAGTTAGAGTAGGCTAATGATATTGCTTTGAAGAATGTTGTCTAGTTCAAGTGCTGCAGTTAGACATTAGTTTAAACATTTTAATGTTCTATTTCAGTAATGAGCGTCCCTCTGTCAAAATCAGTCAGGCCTGTCTATTTTCTGTGCTTCTAAATTATTCTCAATATATAAGAGCCTCTTGTCCCAATCTTCTGTAGATTCATTTGCTCAATAATTTGCTGTAAATTATATGTATATTTAAAAAGTGTCAAATTAGTCAGTATCCACTACATATTTATGTCCCAAGTGTGTTTATTGGTTATAAACATATGGTTGGTTTGTTCTTTGTTTTGAATAATTCAAATTAATAAAATGTTTTCTCATTTTTCTGTCACTGAAGTTGATTTATTTGTTGGAATTCCAAATGGTGGGAAATGTTAAAAGGAATAGAAAGTGGATCTCATTTTTAAACGGACTGTTAATTTTAAAATTAGCTGTCGCGTTTGCCTCCAAAATACAAAGTCACTACACTTCAGAAATATCCATGAAGCACTTTGAGACGTAATAGACACAGCATCAAATGCAACAATTAATTTTGTTAACTCGAAGTAGCACAAATCATATTCCTGGGCTAATATTAATAATAATCCTTGCATTTGATACAACACCTTATCACATTGTCGAGACTTCTCAAAGCGCTTCACAGAATATACTGTTAGACTGTGTATTTTGTGGGCGAAACTGTTATAGAGCATTCAACATCACAGAGTCGTTGTGAGGAAAGCAGTTCAGTCCAGCTGGAGGAATATATTTTTCATGAACCGTTCCTAGTGCTTTGGGCTGTGTAAAGCAAATAAATAAAATTTAAAAACGAAAAAAACTATCATTTTTCAAAGGTCTGTAGCCATTTTGATAGCACAGGTTATATTCTCATCCATCATCTCAGCACCCTGAACTGTGTAGAACCCTACTCGCTGATGGTGAGCCATTTTCATCTTCCCATGTTGGAGCATGTACTAAAGAAACCTGTCATTTTCATTCTCCAAAAGCTAATCAATCGCATTCGATCGCAAGTGTTAACCCCCTCTCTGCTATGTATCGCATACTGAGAAAACCCAATAGAGTCAACGGTGAGTAACAGTGATCTCGGAGTGTGGTGGACGGGTGTAATTCACTCAAAGTTGCCAACCATATCAAGCTTCGGAAACAAAGTTCATTTTTGTTAATAATAATCTGCTACCCACAGAGCTGAGTAACGATTGGACAAGCTCAGGGCTCTTTAGGCTTGAGAGAAGATGACTCAAATGGGACCTCATAGAGGTGTACACAATTTTAAATGGAATTGAAAAAGTAAACCCAGAACAATACAGTAAACCCAGAAAATGGTTCAGTGAGGCCTTCACAGAGAGCTCCAATCCTCAGCTAATGGTCATGTAAAGAAAAACAGAGACTTGCCTCTCCAATGGGCTGTGTCAGAGAACTAGCAATGTCCGCAAGGCAGAATCCGGGGGAGGGGTAGCACGTTAACTCCTAACTAGAAAAGGTTGACGTGAATTAGTTATGAAAAGGGTGGATGAACTGGAGGGTAATTTAGAGATGGCGATGTCTTGTTAGATATTTGCGGGGGAGTAAGAGACATGGCTAAAACTGCAGCATGGGCGCAGTGAAGCATCACATGCCAGAATTAGCTATTGTTAAAATGTAATCAGAACAACGGAACTAATACTGGAAGGGAAAAGGGCTCAGAAAAGGTCTGACCCCACAAAGAGGGAGGCTGGACAACTGTCAAACCTTAGAAGGGGGTTACAGGACTGGTTGAGGGAAGTAAGTGGAACATGTGGAAGCTCTTGGTGTAAGATGCAGTGGAGGATCGAATGAGGAAATGGTGTTAATGGAAATGTGGCAGAACACATCCTGCCGGTCAAATGATTTAATAAGAAACTTACTTACGGGGGAGGAGGGAATTCCAACCAGGTCTACGTTTATACCCTAATTATGTTACATTTTAGAGAGTTCAGAAATTGTTAAATTGTTTAATTCATTTTTCATTTATGCTACAATAGAGAAAATGAAGACCGAGGTGAAATTTCTGCCCATTCGTCGTTAATGAATCTTTTATAATGTAACTGCAGAAAATAACGTAATTCCTAACCTGCCTTTAAAGTGGTATTGGGTGTTCCTGCGAACAGTAGTATATCCTGTGAGGAGATGTCTTGCCGGCAACAGATGTATGGTTTATTGTAAGGTTTATTATTATTACCTGGGCTTCAATAGAATCTGCTTTTGAATGGGGGAAGGAGGGAAGAAAAGATAGAATTATTGCTCTTCCAATAAATTGAAGCAACTTAATTCCACCGAGGGGTACTTTATTGAAATCTAAGTACGGTTTCTAAGTTTTTACCGGTAAAAGGATTAACATTCCTGTGTTCTTATAGCTAAAACTACAGTGAAGTCCTTTTTTTCAGATGGCTCTACACTGGAATTATTTCTAATTCCATTTTAATTATGGAATATAATTATCCACCAAATTACCATTTTATCAGCTGAAACTGACTGGTGTGACTTAACTTATATTAATTAGCAATTTGTCAAGGCACAATCGTTCCTTTTAAACAATGACTGCTCTTCAGGTCTACCAGGCAGTACATTTTAGGTGTGTGCTCAAATTACTTCCAACATTGAAGTACAATGAGCAATTCTGGGTGAGAATATGCTTAAACACCCTCTGCACCAGTCCTCCTGTCCTGAAGGTGTTTCACTCCTCCTTTGATGCTGATGTCAGGCTCTCTTTGGCTGCATCACCCAATTGGCGCATTATTCACGTAGGAGTCTTGACGGTGAGTCTTGACGGTTGGCTGGTTCTTTGCTACGAGCGCTGAGCTCTACCATTTGGCAGCACTAAAAAAGAATAACTTATTTGTAACTAATTTTCTGTGCCGGCAGCCATATTGTGTGGAGTGTGCAATGTTAATCAACAGCCATCATAGTAATAAACTCTGGAACACTCTTCCTCTATCCCTCCCTGCCTTGCCCTTTTTGTCTCCATGTTCGGTTCGTGCCTGAAGTCCTTCCTCTTCTTCTGTGCCTATGGTCACCTCCCCCTCTCCCCGGCTCAGCATTGTGCTCCAACACTGTCAAGCAACCCTTCATGGGGGGCATTATATAAATGCAAGTTGTTGTTGTCTCGCAACTCTAGCATCATCGTAGAACCGTTTTCCGTGAACATTTAAGATTGCACAGAATTGGAGCAAATGCATGAATTCCATCATCTCTCGAGGGAGTGCTTGAGGTGTCCTCCCTATTTGAAAGGCACTACATAAGTGTGAATTGTATTATGAATACCATTTTGATCCTGGCTGTAAATCTTTAGCAGAAGGCTTGCACTGGTTTCAATTTACACGAAGGGATTATTTTTGAGAACAGTGCAGCAATTTGAATGTGTAAGGGTTTTATTTGGCGGGAGGGGGCAGGCAGAGGGATACAGTCATGAGAACTTTTGGAAAGAGAAATAAAAATTGTCAAAGTACCATAGGTAATATCAGCCTCAGGGAGGAAGATGAAGACAGGTGAACGACCACTAATGAGGCACAGAACCTAAGACTGTCACAAAAATGAAATATGGATGGAGATAGGACTTTTACTTTAACATTGCAACTCTCAGAACAAACTGAAAGTTCTTTATGAAGCTTGTTAATAAGATCATATCGTCAAAAGGGCTATAAATAGCATCTATCCAGTTGCCGTTAATGCATTCCTTGTCTGAGTTTAATTTTACTTAGCGCTCAACTTCACTCACACACAGGCACTACGCTTTAAAGCAAATCCTGTGAAGCACTTTGAGTCGGCCTCGCGACATGAGAGGAGGGGCTGTATCAAATATAAGGATTTTCATTATTGTTTTATTATTATAATTCCTGTTATTTGATTGCTCCTGTACAACTGTTGCTTTCATTACAGCAGAACAGTAGGTTATTTGACTCCAGTAAGTGGTTCTAGACTATGGCATGTATCCTATAGCTCCCTTCCTGGTTATCCTTTGCAGCTGTAGATTAGGCTCAGTGTGTAGCTGGTGTCTGTCCTAAATTTGCCCTTCACTTCCATGAACCTGTACCTTTCTATCCTGTTGCTTTGGCATATCAACGTAAATATTGTGTTATTTTGATATTTAACTCCTTCTGACCCACAACAATAAGGGATTAACTGTATTCCAAAGGGAATTAAATCTGATGTCTTTGGATGTTTTGAGTGGGCAACTGGTCAATGAAACAAGTTGAATTTCATGTTGAGTGCCGTTTCAAATCTGAACGCAAAGTGGCTCATGTTAATGACTGGTTTAATGTCTATAAATCCCAGAAGCAGGACAAACCACATCAGAAAACATCATGCAGTGATCACTCTTGCCTCGTGCTCCTGGATAAATAAGGTGATGGAATAAAAAGGTCAAATTTGCATTGAAGACTCCATTAATATTGTAACATTCACTCGCAAAGCTGTCTTGTAAAGTTCACATTAATAAGCCAACCCCGTAATAGATGCCATCAAGTGACCTTGTCATTACTCATTTACTTGTTATAGAAGGAGGTGAATGTCATCGTTTACAGAAACCTAAAGGCAAGTGTTAGAAACAGATACAGACCTAGACATTGTTAGCACAGAAGAAGGCTATTTGGCCCTTTGTGTCTGTTCCACTCAGGTTCCATCTTTGTTTTTAAAAGTTGTTTTTCCTTTATTAATCTTATTTTCCAGCATCCCTTAATGTTTTTTGCTGCTCAATGGCCTATCCAGTTCCCTTTTGAATGATTCCATTGATTCATCCTCAAGTCGGACTTGTGTTAATGTTTCCTTGTCCACAGAGGGAAGAAATCCCTTGTGGAACTGTCAAACGCACACCGACTGATCCTCGCTGTCGATCGTAAACAACTTCTTTTTCCTTCACCCTTCGCTGGTTTTCACTTTATTTTCCTCCCTGTTGCCGAACTCACCTTCTAATCGTTGACAAAACGCTCTTCAAGGTTTCCATTACCCGCTTGTGACTTTTAACCTGGCCTTGGCTTCAGAAAGTGGAATGGAATAGATTGAAGTATAGAATGAGAAAACAGAAATGCAGAATATCCGCGGCATCTTAGTCAGCACCTGAGAGAGAAAAAAACAGGGCAAATGCTGTGGCCAGTTGCGGATTGGATTTCCAGCATTTCTGTTTTCATTTCCGATTCACAGGGTTTCTTATTTCCACATTAAGAATACGGTATGTGCCAGCAGTCTGTTTTCATGCATAGTGCCGTGGGTCTTTTGCTTTCACTGGGTGCACACTAACATATTATACAATGACTACAAAGCTGCCTTATGATGGTACAGATTTCAGTGTAATTCAATCCCAGGCCATTGTTTTGTTTTGCTGGATTTGAGGAAGAACAGGCTCTGATACCAATGTTATTTGATTTTGAAGAGGTTTTGGGAAACAGAAATGTCACATAATGAACTTCAGACTTGTGTGAAGGGCTCAGCTCACAGTGCCATTCACAAGGTACTTTGTGCCAGTCATTGCATACTTCTAGTAACAGTAAATCAAATGAACGCTTACACTCTAGTGATCACAAGGTACTCAACAAAGAATCTAAGCATGGAACATGAAAAAGGATGGACCTATTTCTTCCATCAATGAAGCCCTGACCTGTTTCCCTGGAGCGTACAAATAATTGCATTCTGTGGAGTGTTTGTTCATTTTAGTCAGTGCCTGTCCCAATATCCTCCAAAGCTCTTCTGAAGCAGACACTTATCCAGTTCTATTTCAAAAACATTAATCAACACAACATCATCTCCTGTAAATCCATACTGTTCCCTGACAGCTGACTGCTGCCTTCTTTCTATCACTGCAATAGGATGTCATGACTACGGTGGCTCTCTAACTGCGCAGAAAGACTATTGTTCAGAAATAGGCTTCGGGGAGTCAACATGCATTGTCAATTTCCAAAGCAAAACAGTTCTAACTGGATTAACCTTAAGAAATGCCTATGGATGATTGAGTGTGTCGCATGTGTTCACGGTGGAGGAATTTGCTGAAGGCAAAAGCAAGTATATTTGCTTGATCAGTCTTCATTACATCAAAGGAAGAGCAGATTCTTGCTCGTTCCATCTGCCGCCTCAGCTCATTTACTGTATGTATAGCCATGCTATGATGCCTCTCTGCTACAGCCTGCATCCATTGTACGTAAGCACAATAAGAAACGGATGGGGAGTTTTCTGATTAATAGTGAATGAGATGGTAGAATTTTCGTTACAGAAAAGCTTTGTTAAATTGAGATCTTCACTATCTTCTCCGAGAGCCAAATGCGTGAAGAGAGATTAAGATCTTGCGTTGATGTTAGACTCTTTAAGCTGCTATTGTAAAGACCATAAACACTACAATGTGTGTTGGAAACCTTACTGTAAATTGTAGTGACTCCATTTTGCAGGCAAACAAGGCAGCCAATTTACACACAGCAACTTCCCGCAAATGGCCATGAAATGAATGATCAATTTTTACCAATGGGGGATTGTTGGCCAGGCTACTGGGAGAAACGACCTTCTCTTTTTGAATAGCGCCATTGGATCTATAATGTCTACTTGAACAGGCACAGATGAGACCTTGGTTTAACATCTCATCTGAAGGACGGCATCGCCAACAAAGCAGCGCTCCCCTCACCAATGCACCAGCCTCAAGGCCTAGACTGTGAGTTTGAAGTCATAGAAGGTAAACCCAAAACCTCCTGACGGAGAGGCCCGAGAATGCTACCCACTGAGCCAAACTGAGACTTGTCAACCTGTGATGTCAACCACACTTGTTACCACATGATAGCAGGACTGGAGAGTGCTGCTCGGGACCGGTAAACTTGCAGAGAGCAGCAA
Source organism: Callorhinchus milii (assembly GCF_018977255.1). Classification (NCBI taxonomy): domain Eukaryota; kingdom Metazoa; phylum Chordata; class Chondrichthyes; order Chimaeriformes; family Callorhinchidae; genus Callorhinchus; species Callorhinchus milii. The sequence continues at coordinate 7,515,577 of NW_024704751.1, read as the reverse complement.
AATTAACCATGATTCTCTCTTGGTCCCTGACCTTTAAATTAATGCACCATGAAGGCTGCCTAAACTTGAATGAAGACCAATGATCCAGATGCTGTACCCAACTGAGGGATAATGTGGCACATTTAAACTTTTGTGCCTCTCAGCCAAAGCTATTCCAACTGTGCATTAATGTCAGGAGCTCTTTAATTGATAATTCCCACCACAACAGATACAAATGGACAAGAAATTAATCATTGACAATCTACTCCCTATCTTCTAATAGCCACACCAATGAAGTGATCATCGGTAACACTGAAAAGGCACTTGTACTGCAATAAAAGAAATTTGCGTCATTACATTTTTGACCTGGCACATTACTCCTCATTGTTTAGCACATGAGCTGTGTCAGCAGTACCCCGGGCAGAAAATTTGCCTGTGATGAAGTTGTTATCGCAAAAATTTAGTCAAGATGGAAGATGGTGAGATTTCAGGGAGACAAACTCCACACTTCTCTGAAATTGCATGAAACCTGTTGACGTATACCTCAGTCACAAGGCAGAGCAGTGATGGTCCTGGAACAAGAGCCAGGTTTTCAGTAGGGCTTTAACAACAACAACAACAAGATTCCATTTATTGAGCGCCTTTCACGTCGGGAGGACGTCCCAAGGCGCTGTACAGTTGGGTCAGGACCCGAGCAAGGGGGAAATGGTCAGGGTGAAGGGAGGGAAGGGAGGGAGCGAGGAGGGGGTAGAGAGTCGAGAGGGGAGCTGAAGGCACGGTCAAAGAGAAAGGTCTTGAGACCGGCCTTGAAGGAGGAAAGGGAGGAGGCGGCGAAGGCACTGGGGGATAGAGTTCCAGAGCCTAGGGGCTGAGAGGCTGAAGGCCCGGCCACCGATAGTAGGGCGGTTGGGGCGGGGGATGTGGAGCAGACCGGAGCCAGAGGAACGGAGGGTACGGGCGGGTAGGTAGGGGAATAGTAGGTCGGAGAGGTAGGAGGGAGTGAGGCCGTGAATGGCCTTGTAGGTGAGGGTGAGTATCTTGAATTCGATCCTCTGGGGGATGGGGAGCCAGTGGAGGCGAGCGAGGGTGGGAGTGATGTGTTCCCGAAGCCTGGTGCGGGACAGTACACGAGCTGCAGAGTTCTGAATGACCTGCAGCTTGTGGAGGGAGGTGCCGGGAAGGCCGGCGAGGAGAGAGTTCCCATAGTCCAGCCTTGAGGTGATGAAGGCGTGGACCAGAGTTTCAGCAGCGTGAGGGGTGAGGTAGTGCCGTAGTCTGGCGACATTCCGGAGGTGATGGAAGGCGGTGCCAGTTGTGGCGCGGATATGGGGGAGAAAGGACAGCTCAGGGTCGAACAGAAAATATGGATAGAGAGAAGGGGACAAGATGGAGGCATTTTGGGAGAGAGTTCCAGAGTAATGATTGAAGGTTCAGACTCTGATGAGATAGGGATGGAGGCCGATGTTATAAGATGAAGAAAAGAGATCATGTGAAGATGAGGATCATCGGGGACTTAATGCCTGATAGGCAATCAGTCAGAAGATCAATGGATCTCCAATCAAGTGTTGAAGCATTTGCTGAAACATACACATTTTCAACCCCAAAACAGGCTTATGTTTCTCACTATTTTAGAATATTGCCGACAGGAGCAGAAATAAAGTGGGAGTAGAGATTGAAAGCAATTTGTTGTCTGCTTTTTTACATTTACGGCACAAAGTGTTAACAGTGAAACCCAGTTCAGGTCTATGACTGAGCTGAACCCTCGGGCTAAGCAGCTGGCACATTCAGAAAGATTAACATTTCATTTGACACCACAGTGCTAATAAATAAAATATTTAACTAGGCAGAAGAATGGCTCTTTGATCCAAGAAGAGCAAGATCATTCTGAATGCAAATGCTAACCTGACAGAAATTGTGGACACATTAGTGGTTTCGAGAGCGTGCTCTTTGGCGAGCCCTGTTTGTACAGATATGACCATGCATTCAAAATGAAAGCATTAACATTCGTGAATGGTGAAACAACTGCAAATTACGGGCAGGTGGCAAAACGTTAAAGGGCTTTACATTTGATGTGATCAAAGTGGAGAGACCCAGCACAGACTGACTCCCTGTTGTATCTAATCTGCCAGTCCGGGTGAGCAACATTGACAGGTGGACAGGCTGTGTGTAATTGGGCTCTGTAAGTTCCCTTCACAACTTGGTGCACCAGTGAAGCCACATGTGTTCCAAGATTCATATACCCCATCCAATTGCTATCCATTTGATCATGCTTGAATCAAGGGCTTTGCTGGGTAAAGGGTGGGTGCATCTTGTCTTGATGCACAATGGAGTATGTGGTCATTCTGTGGCACCAGAAACCAACATACAGTCGTTACATGTGGCAGCAATTATCCGTGAAGCTCTTTGAGATGTTTTGATGTTTTTATATTAAAAGCAAGGATTGATATGACTCCAACAACCACTTGAATTTATAGAGTACCCTTCATGTAGAATAATGTCTCAGAGCAGTGAGATATATCTAGACCATCTTGGTCTCATTGGATTCCGTGCAGTCAGAGGTAATGTAGATCAGGCAGACTTCACCTGGTGTGTTTGCGCTGCGTGTCTGAAGGCATCAACGCAGCAGAATTCTCAAGCATAACAAGAGCCTGGTATGAATTGCACTGGTTTTGACCTTGGTAAGAGGAGAAAAGAAATTGCAGAAAGATTGTTTTACTCCTTGGCTGAATGTGTGCCACTTACTCACTGACTTTCAAAGCCTCAAAGGGACAGGAGTAGAGGGTGAATTCAGAAACTCTCCTCTTTGCTCTGGTTGAAGGTTTACTGTGGTGGAATTAGAGGAAAGATTAGAGGAAAGCGGTTTCCCCAAGCTTGTGTTTGTGTATAAAAGGAAATGTTAAAAATGTTTGTATTTGCGAAAATTTGCCTAAATTTTACACAGTCTAATTGACTAATGGGTAAGCTCTTCACCTCTGAGTTGTGTCTACCTTTTACTGATAAAATCCAATATTGGAATTTGATGCCCATTGTGAAATGAATGATTGAATGGTCAAAACCCATTCCCAGTTGGTATATTTCCAAACTCCATTGAAGCTGGCATCTGACCATAGGGTTGAGGTAATAATCAATTGACTAGTGCTCCAAACTTCACTTGGCTTTGTGGATTGGGTTACTGGAAGAATTCTGTCTGTGAATCACGGGTTTGAGTTCGCTGTAGCTGTGATAATGGCGCTCGAGGACAGCGGACGTCATGGTATCCCACCATCTCCGTTGGATTGCCTTAGACATTCATTTTTGTTTCGTTTGTATGAAGGTGAAACAAAAATGAAGTTCTGACCCTGAAACCTGAGAGTCACTTGGTGTCTCTGAGTGAGCCTGGCTCCCACTGAGAGCAGGTAATCCCCTGAGACTGATGTGCAAAACCTGACCACATTTAGTTCCCAAACCACTGACTCTCCACAAATCTGTTGTAATTCGCAGACCCATGAATGGGTATTTCTTATCAAATATGTAGCTGATGGAATGACGTCAAAATTACTATAACTCCTGCAGCAAGGGTGTCTTGTCATCACCCAGGCTTAAGTAAGGATCTTTTCTGTATTGTTGTTGACACCTTGGGAGAGAATGTTGCTCTCGTCACTAATATTCTTATAACCTGATTTTATGACCTGAATTAAAGCTCACGCTGTCAAAGTCACTACGCTCAGGAGCAGAAGGAATTTCAGTCGCCTTTCTATGTTCCTACAATACACTCTGCATCTCAGTGGCTGAGAAACTAGGTTTCGTAGCACAGATCAGTAAAGCACTTGGAGGAATCCAGTGTTTTATTTCACTAAAGATCCAGTTAAGCCTGTGAGCAGACGCTCTTCCCAGCATGTGCGGACGATTTGAATATATGAGGTGAAATTAATTCTGTCCAAACAAAGACTTTGCTTTCCCCCGGTGGCAGCCTTATTGAATCCATTTTGATCTTCTCAGACAATTATGGATTTGAACAAAGTTCAACTTCAGGGACAGTTTAAGTGCAGGAGCCCAGCACCACAGTGAGCATTAATTGGACTTGTTCAAATAATGGTTAATGCAGCTGAACTGAAAAATATTAAATGGCTCAGAACATCATTGTCCCAATCACCAAACTATCCCCACATTAAAGTTCAGGTCGTGGTGCTTTAGCTTATGGAATGCTGTGGGAGAAATCCCGCACACATCTAGATGTAGCATCTCAGAGTGTTCGGAAATTGGCAAACTGTCAAATTCAGTCTTAATTTGGAAGTAGCTTCTCTTGAAAGAAATGTACAGAAACAGGCTTCAAAATTCAGGCAGTGTTAGGAGTTTGGACAAATTCTGGACACTCTAAAATGCTACGACTGGGAATCTCATCTCCCTCTGCTCGGGTCTAAATCCCTGACTCTCCAGCGCCTTAGGACATCCTCCTGAAATATTGTATTGTACTTTGTATTGTGTCTGAAGGAAAATTTAGGAGGAACTACATGTAGAGGGTAGTGAGATTGTGGAACTCGCTGCCTGAAACAGTGGTTGAATCAGATAGTGTAGACGCATTCAAGAGGAAGCCAGACCTTCACATTGAGGGAGAGGGGAATAGAAGGGTGTGGAAGGGAGTGAGAAATGGGAGAAGATTTGTGTGGAGTGTAAACACGTCACGGACTCATTGGGCCGAGTGGACGGTTTCTGTGATGTTCAGTATGTACATTTTGTAAAAATAGAACAATGTACACCTGGGTGGAAATTCTCCCCACTAGTTTGCACAGAAACACCTCTCCACATCAACATTACTGATTTTTTCCAGTATTTTTTTAAAATGGATTATATGCTCTCAGTCATTCCCCCACTTCCCCCAACAATAGATTTAGGATCCTTAGGCTTTGCAGCTTATTGGCCTGAAATGTGAAACATTGAGTCCACTAAGTGCTTGTCTGGACAACTGATTGCTATTTTGTGGGGAGCCCAGTCGTGTGTATCGGTTGTTTTAAACAGAGCAAATGCAAATGCGGAAATCACAATCTGCGTATTATTAACGGGTACCTAACTAATCTGTGACCCTGGAGGATCAAATGATAATCCTTTATATAGAATTTGTGCTACCACTGGGGACAAGAGCTGAGAGACAGTCTGTAGCGCTGTATTGATCTCACTGCTGTAGACAGTATGACATAGTACGTAATGAAACACATTATTGATTATGACCAAGTTTATTTAGGACTTGAATTCTGAGGAATTGACATTTTGGTCTAATGGCAGCAGTGGCAACTTCAAGTGCAGACAACACTGTATTGAAATAAAGCTATTGGCATTATGCTTGAGTTTCCGAAGAAGCAATTTGATTATTATTATCTGATTGAAAGAGTGCAATTTTCCCTAATATTTAGAGTAAATTCAATTGTAAGCTTTTCATTTCTTTTGGTGTGTGTTGTTGGTAGTTTCTCCAGAAAATCTGGCTGCAAGCCTAACGCGGAACAAAGCGCAAAGCCAGTCTCTCTCATTCCCAGTTTCAAAATAAAAGAAATTCTATTTATGTTGTTTTCTACATTCTTGAGTTTATTTAAACTCTATCCCCCCCGGCCCCGAATTGCTTTTCTTTTGCCAAATGGTGAATTAATTTGCTCTCGGTAACTAGGCCACAACTAAATGCCATTGTTCTTTTAGCAGGATGGACACCCAGGATATCATACATTGGATGTTGAGGTTCTGGGACACTATGTGTCCTGCTATGTGCTGCACATTGTATAGTACCGTAAGGAAATGAGAGATTATTTGGTGGGGCAAATCTGCTGCTATCACAGACAATGTTTTACAAATTTTCATGAGAGAGCTTCTAGTCCATCAGTCCTAAGGTAATAAAACACCCCTCTAGAAATGGATGTCATCTTACATTGTCATCCTGCGTTAGTTATCTCTGACCAGTGTCCCAATCGATTGGGATGGATAGATAGGCACTTGAAACCATAAATATTAAGAGCTATGGACAAAAGGCAGGAAAATGGGCTGAAAACATCTGCCATGATCTAATAATATGGCTGATGGGCTGAATGCATAATTCCATTTACCAGTTCCTTTCTAGGGATGTGACATTCCCTTCATCCCATCAGCTCACAGACCATTGCGTTCCACTAAGGGATTTCATCTTCTTCAATTATAATCTTCAATCCTGTCCCCACCTAGTTATTCAATCCTATTTTAAAAGTAGTTAATCAACACAGGATTAGCAGATTTCACTGGGCACTTGTTTCAGTAGTCACCACTCTGGGAAAATAATTTCTTTTAATCCCTGGTCTCGCTTGAGGCCTGTTAATTTTGTGCACCTGTCTTTTAGTTCGATATTCATAGTTCAAGTTAATTACTCTCCTTACTACATTATATCTGCCTCTCAGCATTTTACAAATATGGACCAGTAATAAAACAAACAACCTGGCGTTGCTGTTGTCCACATTGCATGGTACCATATATATGTGCAGTTGTGCTCCACCTGGGTAGTGAGTTTGTCTTGTGCTGCATGCTTGCCGAAGAACAATGAGAGTTAAAAAAGGAATTTTAAAGTAAAATGTAGATCATATATGAGAATAATTACAAATTTGTTGAAGTGAATTGAAGGCAGATTTCACGCCTCAAGTTCCTCACGTTTACACAATGTTCCCGAAACTGCTGACGCTCTCTGCCTTGATCTGTCCGAGGCCAAAGAAAATGAACGTGTTTTGACAACTTTTGCACGGCTGCTTTCACACACGATGGACGTTTCACAATGTTCGCTACCAGACGTTAAAAGAGAGCGGGCCACTGATAGTGGGACAGGGACACTAAAATCATCTGCATCAGCTTGGGGAGCCAACGCACAGCTTATCCAGACCCCAGGATAACAACGATGAGAGGGAGAGATGAGAATGAGGAAAGGGAGAAAACGCCTCATAAAGGAGACTCTCCATCAAAAGGATCTTGAAACTAAATGAATTAAACAGTGATGAGCGTTGGGTATTCTGATTGTGCAAGTCACACTTTGCCTGATAATATTTCATAATATTTACGTCTTCTACGCCAACAAAAAGTGCTTCATATTAAAACCGAAAGCTTCACTCTATTTAAGCTACACCGAGCCTTGCACACATGGGAATTCCTATTATTAAAAAGTCATGATGGTGTGTGCTATAAATCCTTGGTGCAGGGCTTGGTACAATTCATTGCCCAGCTGTCAAGTGGATACAGTATTGAAGACGTTAATTATATCGCTGGAAGATTTGATCAGAAGATCAATTGTAAATCTAATGGGATAACAACCTTTGGATGGGTTCCCCATGTGGCGCTAACATTCTCCTTCCCATTGTTTCCTCATTGAATTTATTGCTGCATTTCTTATCAATGGGCTTCTGTTATACCGTGCATTTGGCTTCACCCATAGCAGCGGCCAAACAGAAGGACAATAATGGCTGTGATATTGAATCTGCTCTTTTTACTGTCACTCATTCAAACCCCTTCATAAATTCTAGGACCACTGGGTTGTACGGTGGATATTCTGGAATGATGAGATCAAAAGGGCCAAGTGTCTCCTTCATTTGAGTCTCTCTTGGTTTAGGAAGCAGTTAGACACATACACCCACACATGCTGAATGCACGGTGGTTTCATTGAGTGCCAATTGGCATACTCATACTCATACAGAGAAACAGATTCTTTTGAAAGATTTGGAACGTGATCACATAGTTGGCAGCCTTGAATTGGATGCTTTTGTTTCACTAAAATAGCCTGTAAAAGGTCCAGCCAATTAGGGAAGTGAAGGGCTGTGTGAGTGACAAGCCCTGTCAGACTCCAGGCATCCGCTCGCTCAATGGTCTTGATACGCAAAGTGCTGTATCATGCTATTTACTTGTAATTGTGAGTCAGGCTGTTAATTATCTTGTCAGCCTCGCTGAATCCTCATGTATGCCTTTGTAAGGAAACGCATCCGAAGGCTTTTGGCAGATGCCAGACGTTTTATTTCCTGAAGAATCTTCCTTTCTGTAGAGAATCTGAGCCAGAAAATGTTAATCATTCCACTCTGAGATCCTGCAAGACTCTAAACCATGAGCAATGCATCCTTCGCCCTTTTAAAATACAAGAAGAAAGTCTCCTGTTTGCTTAGAAGCTCCAGCGTTATTTAGGCAGAACATTTTGACTCCAAGGCATCCCATAAAGATGTCCATTTGCATGACAACATCTCAGAAGGCCCCTAAACAGATAATTATTTGGGGAGGACAAGTTTGCAGGGCTATGGGGAGAGTGCGGGGCAATGGGGTTTATTTGGGTTGCTCCTTTCAAAGAGCCGGCACAGACACGATGGGCCGAATGGCCTCCTTCTGTGCTGTATGATTCTATCATTCTAAACCACAGCATCAAAAGGATAAATGCTCATTCCAGTCTAGAACTGCAGCAGAATTGAATAGAGTGCTTTGCACTTACAACATCCCAACTGCAGACCGGTTACTTGATACAGGACACAAATGGACTAAGAAATATAGTAATATGACTCCTGGCTTCTGTTGGTTAGACTGTGGCATGTTTGAAGCCTGTGATAAAGAGACCCACTAATTGAAGCAGGAAGATAAAAATCTCTAGTTTGGGATTTTGCAAAAACAGGAGGCTACAGAATTACCCATTATCTGAGATAACAGATTGCTTCACACCTCCTTTAATAATTTGCTATCAGGAACATACAGGCGGTGTGCATTTTTACAATAATGAACCTTTTAAAACCCTCATAAATTTGTTTTCTTTAAGGCAATAAAGTAGATATAGACAACTTCTTCCAAGTGTAAATGAATGGAATCTATTAACAGCAATATGAATAATTACTTAATCACTACTTTGGAAATTGCCTTTATACTGATCTGCAATGTTTTATTTATGATTTAAGCAACTCAGGCAAATGGCAGTCATGTGAGCTTCCACTATACTGTACATCTCCTTCCCAAATACAGTATCCCCTCTGTCTGTCTGTCTCTGTCTATCTCTCTTTCTCTGTCACTATCTCTCTCTTTGTCTCTTTCTCTTTGTCTTTCTCTCTCGCTCTCTCTCTCTCTCTCTCAGTCTTATTTTCTCTGCCTGTACCATACAGAAGTTTTTAAAATTACAATCAATTACTATTAGTGGTTTACACAACATGTTTAGCTGATCAGAGGCTGTTGCTCCCTTCGAACTTCTCAAGTCCTGAATGAAAGGAATAGCACGAGTGATTGATCATCCAACAGCCCCAACGCATTCTTCAGCAGGTTTTATTCCGAGGCCTTGAGAGGTGATGGTGAAGGGATGAGTCGGAGGGAGCAGGTGCTTCCCATTGGAAAGTGCTGCCTTCACCTTAACCCTTTCATAGCTCCTATGTGTTTTACATTAAAAACTGTGGCGTGACAGAGCCATTTCAAGACAGACAGACTCCTGTGTCGGGATGCTCAGAGCATCGTATTATTATTATTATCTTCCACTGACTGACATTGATTTGATCCTCAGACTCGGATTGATTTATCTTTAAATTTGGCCAGTCTGTGTGTGTAACTAAACGTGGGGTATAGAGTGCAGTACAGAGACTCACAAATTTGGTCTGGATGAAGAAGGCCCTTCAGCCCATTTGACCTCATTCTTCCAGAATGCCCTCTCCATCATCCACACATCACAGCATCTATTTTCTTAAATGTCTTATCGTCATTTATGACCATTTCTCTGTCAAGTAATACTTCTGGACGTCTGTCTGGAAGTTGCCCTTTGCAACCCTGAACCCGAGTCCAGTTGGTTTTGTGTAACTGAAGAAAAGAGGTCGGGGAAGAGAAGTGGGTTCACATCTTGATGCGTTTTTGATGCAGTTCTCCAATGCAATCAACAGTTAAGGTTCACATGTTCTATCTACGAAGTCCACCAGCTGCACTGCAGACTGACCTTTGTAAACTATCTTAGTCTCCACACCTCTGATAGCCCCAGCCAGCGGGTGTCTTGATGGAGCTTTTCAGTAATGTGGTGGAACACAAAATGTCTTGCACAATGTGACACCACTGCTCGATTGCAGGACTTAATTGGCTGTGTGCAGCTACTTTACAGTAAGTGCCGCTTTTATTACAGAGAAACTGCTGCGTGGAATTGAAGAGGAGCAGCACTCCACACACAAAGAACAGCTGCAAACTTGAACCCAGAATCCAATTGTTTGTCTCCAAATTGAGTCAAGGAGGTAAATATTGACTCTAGCTCCATAAACGCACTGTGAAAGAAGTGTGTTCAAGGCTCAAATGGGCCCATAAATGCAATGCTTCATTCTTGGTGAATGGATTTCATGCTGCAGGTCTCAGAGCCAGACACATGCAGTGATGGGAAAGTGGGTATTGGAATACTCTTCAGGCTTGGAATAGTAACTTGGCTGTCTCCACACCACCATTGGTGGTCAAGCCTTGAATTCCCACACCCCTAACCTCCTAACTGGAACTCCCTTCGCTACCACTCGATCTCACCCCCTCCCTTCCATCTCAATTCCTATCTCTTTGTGTGTGTCTACGGCCAACTCCCAACTCGAGACATTACCCTACGTGAAGGGCACTTATAAATACAACTTGAGGTTGTCGTCATAATCCACTTTAACCCCTACTTTCCCACAAATGAGCTGGTTGGTTGGTGTCCAGTCTGGAACAGAGCCATTATCTGAAGCCTAATAATTTTCACCTCCCTTTAAAACAAACATTTATTTTTTGACCCCTTAAATATTTTTTAGAAAAGGACTTAAAAATCACATAATATAAACCGTTCACAGCGTTGGGATGCTCAGAGGCCAAAACTAAAAGTATTTGCCATAACTTTCATTTCATTCTCCTGCCAGACTCTTTGCACTCTGAGGCATAGAACACAGATTAATTTTAGACTCCACTGTTCGAAGTGGGATATTTGCAGTCACGTTGACCTACATGTAATTGGCAGTCGCTTTTTTCTCCCCATATTCAGCACCGTTCATACCGGACTTGTTCCAAACACACTCAGACAGACAAATATTAATAAATAATTCATCCTTGCGTTTGATACAGTGAGTTAGTTACACATTGACCGGACATCTCAAAGCACTTCACAGGATACTCCTGTAAAGTGTAGTGACTGTGCATTTTGTAGCTGAGTGCTGCAGGCAATTTGCCCCACAAACAGCCATAAAATGAATAAGGAATTTCATCTGGGGGATTGTCGGCCAGGACATTGGGAGAAAGTTTTCAAATAGCGCCAAGGCATCTTTAGTGCCCACGTGAATAGGCACAGATGGGACTTAGGTTAAACGTCTCATTGGAAGGACAAAGATATTTGGAGGCTCGACATGAAACCGGAATAGTTTGTACGTAATTTTATGTTTCATCCCAGTCCCCACCATGTTGAATGTTTTCTGAACGCGTGCTGTCATTTTTACTTAGGCAAAACAAACTCAAGGGGTACACAGAGAATCCAAATGTGTCTTGAAACACTGAGGGCCAGAGTTCATAAATTGGATGGAAAAACTACAAACAAGGGATTTAAATGCTCTGGGCAATGAGAGCAGATTGCCTGCAGTCTGAGTATAATAAGTCACACACACTGCTACCTTTTTAGTCTATTTTTGAGCTGTCGTTTCTGCCACTGATATCTAGCCATGTACTTGATGTCCTTGCTTTCTCATGATGACGTTCACATACAGTTATTAATAATTTATCATATCAACCATATACCGTATATAGAATTTCTCAGTAATAACTTGCATTCTATTTCTCTGTGAGACTGCAGTTGCGATATTCCAGTCGTCAATCATGCAATGTGAGATGAAGGCTTCTGATGTGCATGCGACAGGAACTGGTGACTAAAATGGACCAAAAATAAAAGCACAAAATGATTGTAATCGATAACTAACTGGAGGAATCATCATTTACCAACAATTACACAGTCACTACACCAGACAGCAATTACCTGTGTGGCGCTCTTTGAGATATTTCAATGTTATAAGTGCAAACCCATCTCTTTCTCTTTTCCCCCTCTCAACAGAAAGCAAACTAGAATATCTAAATCCATGTCCCATGCTGTTCAGCTTTGATCAGCTGTCCACACCTTCACAGTCCCAGCGGCACAGGAACCATCACAGTTCTCTATACTTATCCTTAGAAGTCTCTTTGCCAATCCTTATCAGTTATTTTTAAAAGCTGTTAATTAACACAGCTTTAGGTGTAAATCTATTCAACATATTGTGGAAAACTAAAACGGTTCTCAGCTCAAAGTCTTCGATAACTATAGAATCATATGGAATTCAACCGATCAATTCAATGCTGATATGCTTTTCCCCGTTGTACTTGTCCAATCTTCTGTTATACTCACCACACCCTCAGGTGTGTCTCATTTATCCCGCTGCCTAATACTGCATTCTCTGTACCTGAGGCAAGGAGATTCCGATTCAATCTGGAGACTGTTTTCAAAGCTGCACAAAACTTTAAGGCACAGAAATTGTCTGATTCCTGCAGTGGTCTTGGGCATCGGTCGTAGATTATAGGGAATAATAATAAAGAAAAGACTAGGATTTCATGTGGCATCTTGGCATAATATTGAGAATGTCTCAAGGCGCTTCACAAGGTTTTGGTAAAGTAAAGTCACTGTGTAGGTAAACTCGGCAGCCAATTTGTGCACATCAAAGTCCCCCAAACAATCATGAAGTAAATCCAGAGGATTGTCGGCCCAGGCATAGAGAGAAATCCTCCCTTTTCTTTTCCAATAGTATCACAGGAACTTTAAGGTGCACCTGAACATGCAGATGAGACTTGGATTTAACCTCGCTGTCATCCAGATGATGCCACTTGTGACAATATAACGCTGATCTCAGCACTGCACTAGAGCATCCACCTTGACTGCAAACTCAAAGGGCTGATGATTAAAATGCACCTTTCAATTGCTATGCAAAAGATCTCCCGTACAATCCATTCAGAGATGGTGCACTGGGTTATTAGCTTGACTTTTTTTTCAAAATCAATTGTCCCTTTGGTGTCTAGGACATGTTTAGTGATGCAGGCAACAATTTTGCAAAAGACGTTCACAGAACTGTAATAGCTTCCCCTCAACAAAGCACCAGCCTCTGACACATTGTCCATATCGGCAACATGCCCAGCGCTGAAACCAATAAACAAGCCAAAGGTACATTGTTCCCATTCACAGAAAAGATTACCTGTCAAAAATGTTAGAAAAGGAAACTGAAAATGGGGTTGCATGATATGGTCATGCAGAACCCTCAGGCCCGGAAACCAAGCAGTCAGCAAAAGACTGAAGGATCACTACAAACACATCCCACACGACACCAAACTCCCCTCGCCTCATCGGACGCAGCAAAAACAAAGTAGCACAGGCAGAGCAGAATGGCTTGACCTGCGTAACTACGTACAGCACGATTTACTTAGCTCTCACCACACAGGATTGATACACAGCATCTAAAACTGATGTAAAATTAAAATCCCTTTTTAATACGAAACCCTTTCTGCTTTATAAATACTCTCCACTCTTTGCAAGGTTAAGCCAGCAGGAGACTTCACCACTGCTCCCAAACCAGAGAACTTCCACTACCTCGAACACTAGTTACAAGAAATGGCTTGTCATCTGATAGACGCCCTTTGCTCACCTCTGCCCTTCATTTGTATTTCTCTCTCTCTCACTCTCTCCATTTTTATTGATATTATATTTTAATTAATTTCAATTAATTTAAATTTTAAATCATTTTATTTCAGTAATCATCCCACCAAATTAAAAAAAGGTTCTGAACAGAATGCTACTCTGCTCTACAGAGATCTAGTTCAGATCACATTGTTTTGGTCACATTTTATATAATATCCATTCCACATTTTTGCTAAAAAATTGGGGTTTGAGTTAGGATCAAAGCTGCAAATATCCCAAGTTAGACTCCACTGTGCAAATCTCTATCGCTAAGTTATGTCCTACACGTAAGGCAATGGGAAATACTATAGATAAAGCAAGATTTCTGAATGATTTGCCTGTGTAATACTGGTGACCAGTGTTGCGTTTGGGAGGACATTGCTCTACCAATCAGTGTAGTTAAGAAACAAGATTGCTTGTATTGATTTACTCGGAAACCGTGTCCAGACTGACGTGGATCCTTGCAAACTAAGCCTTTGGGAAACTCCGGAATTCTAATGCAGAGATTGGCTCCAGCCTTCTGTATGTCCCTCGTGCCCTCCGTTCCACCATTGGTGGCCGGGCTTTCAGCCATCACGCCCCGAAACCTGGAACACTTTTCCTCTATCCCTCCGCCTTGACCCCTCCTTCACCATTCTTTGCCTGAAGACCTTCCGATTCGGCCGTGCCTGTGGACACCTCCCCCTCCCCCCGGCTCTGCCACTGTCAAGTGCTGTGGGATATTACTCTGTGTGAGGGCCGCTATATAAATGCAAATTGTTACCTTGTCAAACAGTGTCTACACTTAAGGCGGTTAGACCACCAGGCCAAACAAGGAGCCATTTTCTAACTGGGACGCCAAATTGATACATTTGTCTGACTTGAGAGCCTATGAGGCTAATCCAATCATGACCCTTTAATACTTCGTGTTGGAAGTTACGAGGAGAGTCAATCACAGAACTAGGTAAATAGTTTGAAGTGAAGGAAGAGATCACTGTGCGGAAGCCACACTCCGTCCCCGGCTCTCCTACTTATACTGTCGTAATCACCTCCTCCAGACTTCAGCATAAAATTGTTTCTCAGCGTTACCATTCTTACCAGCCTGCAGCACTGAGGTTTCCCACAATTTATAGCAGCAATCCTACACACATTCATTTTAGCTGTACAAATCTCTTCCACTTTCGTACCATTCAGATTACATGGTGCACATTATTTTTCCAGAAGCAGATTTGATTGAGGACGTTGACTGAGTTATGTCTTTATTTCTGTAAAATTCTCTCCTGATGAACATGTTTCACAGGGTGTTTTTTTTCCAGAACATGATGTGGGTTTGTTGAAGGGAGGTGTGATACGGATGGAGTGGGGATTAATCTAATGGGAACTGGGTGAACTTCCTTAAAAACTCTCTGTAACTGGATGCAAATTCATTCCAACTGTGGATCACTTCAGAGTAGAGTTCCTACAACTTGGTATAATGAACTTTTGACCGCCGTTTATTAAGATCCACCTAAATAAATATCCTGTCTAGTCAGCGCGGAGATCACAAGAGAGGTCCTGCTAAAGAACGACCTTTGGCCTATTTGATCTCATTCTTCCAAAATATAGACCCTGCCCTCCTCCATCGCAGTCACAAGCTGTTTATTAAAATCAATTCAGCATCCTAGCCTTCCGGGTAACTTGTTCCATTCCTTATTTACCCTCAAGGTGAAGGAATACTTCCTGGTGTCTGCCCTGTCCTCCTGACGTGAAAGGAGCTATGCAAATGTAATCTGTTGTTTTTGTTGTTGTTGAAATTGCCCTTTGCAACAGAAACTGCGTTCCTCTTGGTCTTGCCTTTTCAGTGTATCTGAAATCCCCTCTGAGACGTCTCACTTCAAGATTGAAGAGCCGGAGCTTGTGTAATTGTTGCTCATAGTTCATTCCTCTAACACTGGGGATCATCCTCGTTGCTTTATTCTGCGCTGTCACTGTGGCCTACAGTGTCTCATAGCCCCTTATGTGACGGTGCCCAGAACTGTTTGCCGCCTGACCCTCTCGATTTTTGTTGCAAACCAGCTTTTCTCAAAAGAAGTGAATCTAACAACAAACAGCCATCATTCACAGCTGAAATCCCTAATGTTTATGCAAAAGCGTTCAGCTGCACCTAAGTCAACAACAAAGAGACCATCAAAGGAAAGTTTGCACTTATTGACATGATTAATGCACTGGCATTTTAATTGCTTTAATTAAACTTTCATACATTCAGTTACAAACCTGTTTGTTAATTTCTGCAAATTGGCTATCCGAAACTGGGGAACAAAATATAGGCTTTTGAACTGATCCCATCGTGGTTTATAATTTATATATGATTTATTGATGTAGCAGATGTCGCCTTTATTATGTCATTTTTTTCCACTTGTTTTCATTCCCTCAGTAGCACTGTGACCTTTTTTTTGATCTTCTTATCGTCTACTTAACCATACACTTCTCTCCCCCTCCCCCCCACCCCCCACCCCCCCAAGTGAATCCCAAAGCAAGAGTGGAGGTTGACAGAATTCTCTATGGGATTCCCGTACTGTGATATCGTCATATGGAGCACTGCCATGCATATGACTTCCATTACAGCTATCAATGCACTTGATAACCAGGAGAAGCATTCTGGTGAGCGTCCTATGTATGGCCTTCAGCGATGCAGCATTATAATGGGAAATCACATTAGTGGTCGACATGGCTAAAGGCCATGCTCTGAAGTCTAGACGCTCACAGAATGTTTCCCCGTCTTTTCCCGCCTGCACCTAAGAAATTTATAGAGGGATTTTTAAAAAAAAATTATTGCTGAATCTCAAATCGTGCCAGTGAGCATCTCGTTCTTTTCAGACCAGCTCCTGAGCTGCACCACAGACCCGAGTTATTGGGAGTCACCTAGTGTCAATCTGGTTTCCGTTTGGGATGTCACACTGGGGTCAAAATGATGGTGTTCCTCAAAACTTCTCACACATTAATTAAGACATGGGTAAGGAAAGGATAAGGGATTTCACGCATTTGTACCATTTAATGAAGATTTGTGAAGTTGCTACTAACCTCTGGCCTTCAGCCTCTCGGCCCTCACCCTTTGGAACTCCATCCCACAGACCCTTCCCTCCCAAGTCTCCTTCAAGGCATGACTCAAGACCCTTCTCTTCGAACACACCTTTGGTCACCCTCCTACCCTGCCCTCCACCCCTCCTGATTCCAACCCCCAGCTCGTGTCAAACACTCCAGCGCCTTGGGACACCATCCCCACGTGAAAGGCACTATAAAAATGTAACTTCTTGTTGTTAGAACTCCTCCGTCTTGTTCTCTCCCATCTCCCCATCTCCCTTTAAGTAGTAAAACCTGCCTCTTCGACCATGAACCCCCTCCCTTGCTCGGTGTCCATCCCCTTCACTGTAAAGCATTCCAAGATGTTAATCTATGTGAACAGCGCTGTATGAATGCAAGTGGTTGTTTTTATTCCAGTCATTTGAACACGGATGGGTATGGGGAGGGATTAAAGTGAGCACATTCCCAGGTACAACTGAGACCTTTGGGAATAAAAGGTGAGGTTCACGTCAGGCAGGGAGGAAGAGAGAGAAAATCTCAAATTCCATTACAATAAAATAAATTTGTTTTCATTGCCTGTTTCAAAATTACTTTTAATTCAATATAATAACCTCTCTGTGAGATGATTTTACCTCATTGGTAAAACCGTTCTGTTTGGCAGAGTATCAGATGTTATTTTACTGTGTGCCAGTTGTTTGCTAATTAATCTCCATCAGTCAGAAACAAACGATCTCTGATTCAGTCCAAGTGTTCCATTGTCTGACAATTTTAACGCTTAGGTTCATTGGATAATGTTCCAAATTAAATGTTTCTTATTGAGAACCCTGGTATTGATCCTTTCAAACCTAGCAATGTATTCCCCCTTTATGACTTGGTTGTTATTCATTCAGCAATGCAGTTGGGAGTGACTAATCTGTGTGTGTTATTCAAGCAATGACAATGGTATCAAACCCACTTAAGCTTCATTAATGGTTATCACACAGTGTTTGGAAAAATAATTATGGTTAATGCTGAACTGGAGTATGAATAGAGGGGAATGCAATGAATAGTGGGGAATGGTGTACACAGGTTTTCATAGATAGATTGCTCCCAGTGAAAGCGTTTTGATGAAATATTTAAATTTCTGATTGTTATACTGAAAGCTCGTACAAACCGTGTCAGCAAAGCTGGGAGCTGTGAAACTCTGTGTGTGAAATTCTCATAGGGAACTGTGGTTCAGAAGGAACAGAAGGAGCAATTATTAAAGATATTCAAATTACCTTTAATAATTTCTCATTGTCTGCCTGTTTGGCTTAAAGAACCTAGGGCACAATTCGAAAAGTGAAGGGAGTTTCTCCTGATGTCTAACCAACAAACTCCCAAATTCCTCATTCACTCATGGATGTTTGAGGGATGCCGTATTTGCTAACAGAACACACGGTCACCACCCTCTACAATATACTCTGTAAAATGCTTTGAGCTCTTTCAACGATGTTATATCAAATGTAAGGATTATTATTATATTATAGAGGATGTGGTGTAACCACAGTAGTGTGCACTGGGTAATGTACAAAGAAAAGAGCATCTGGAGCAGTGACTGACTGTCAGTGCTTTGAATGTGCTTCTTGAATATTGATATGGCTTCGAGGATAATGAGCACTTCAGTTCCGAGGCAGTTCCTGTTATTGACAAGCTGAATTTGACTGATTGCATAAGACAGCAGCAGTCACAAACTTCAAAAACTTCCATTCAGTTCCACAGACGGGTAGAACACAAGAAACAGAAGAGTGAGGTGAAGGCATAATTCCAGGCAGGGCGAAACCTTGGGCAAGTTTCCTTACTCCACACGCCTAATAATAATCCCTCCAAAAAACCCAAAACAATAATAAATTGGTCATTTTCAATCTACGACTGTTTGTGGGACATTGCTGTGCGCAATTGGCTGCCGCGTTCGCCCACAAATATACAGTCAATTCACTTTACAGTATATTCTGTGAAGCGCTTTGGGACGTCCTCCCGACGTGAAAAGCGCTATATCAAATGCAAGGATTATTATTATTATTATTATAATCGTTATATGTATCCATCAGTCAAGCTGTTTTAGTGCAGAAGAGGAAACGTGGATTGGGTTGTGGATATTGCCATGTTTCGTAAATGTTCTAATACAAATATACAATATACAACCAGCCAGTGCAATATGATACAAATGACAAATTAAATTTTTTTTTAGCACCTTTCACGTCAAGATGCCCCAAGTCGCTTATGGTGTTATCTCAATCCAATAGTGACATCTCTGATCAATCTTTTGTCTGAGAAAAAAAGCCGAAATAATCGGAAGCTTGTTAGTTTAATCAGAAGTTAGACGGATTTT
Source organism: Callorhinchus milii (assembly GCF_018977255.1). Lineage (NCBI taxonomy): Eukaryota > Metazoa > Chordata > Chondrichthyes > Chimaeriformes > Callorhinchidae > Callorhinchus > Callorhinchus milii. The sequence goes on along the minus strand of NW_024704751.1, from coordinate 7,496,555 downwards.
GCCTGGTTATGCTGCTGGAAACAAAGCAAAACCAATACAGTAGCATGGTGATGTAGTGGAGCAGGAGGCCCAATTTGTACTTGTTCTGCATCACACAGTCTGTGCATGTGCGAAGAGTTTTAGGGCTCTGGGTTTAGATTTCTAATGATAATAATCCTTGCATTTGATATATCGCCTTATCACGTCGTTGAGACGTTTCAAAGCGCTTCACAGATTATATAGTAAAATGTAGTGACTGTGTATTTTGCGGGCGAAATACATTGGATAAGCAGTCGGCTTTATTAACACAAAAAAATTGTTTATTTAAAAATTGCTTATGAACCTTTGAGATCAGTGGCCTGCACTGACAGTGTGAGTCAAAACGTTATCGAAAACACAAGGTCTCTCCAGAAAACGTTAGACCAGGCTTGCCAACTTTGGGTACCAATTGGCTGCTAAACAAAGAGAAGAGAAATCCCAAATATTAACAAAACGATTGAATTCCTAGCGATTTCCCGGCCTGTAGCTATTTAGCTGCATTTGTTCAATCTAAAGATGACATCTTACCTACATTGAATAGTCCAACTAATCCGGACGCTTGCTTTGATGAAAGTAGGCTGAACAGTTAGTTAATTTTTCTCCCTCAATCTTCATACTTGTCGAAGCTCCATTAATATAATGGAGACGAAACCTACACAGTGAAAAATGGGTTTCACACTAAGATGAATAGCAATGTTAATCTTGCCAGATTGATAATAATTCAGGGGAGATAATATGATTGAAGTGATTCCTCATCTCCGTGTCAAAGGCTATTTCTTCACCAGTTAAAGTTCTCTCCTGTGATATTAATAATGGGTTCAACATGTACATACAGATAAGGACACGATCCCTCTGTCAATCTGAAACCTGCAGAAATTGCTCCGAGTGGGAATTTCCTGACTCACGCTCACACAAGAGCCTTTTGTTACTGTGGTCCAGGACGTGCCACAATTTCAATTAGACTGCTGGAGCCGACTGCTACTACTGCAAACATCTCTTTAACACTGAAGTATGTAATAAGGTGCCCAGCCAAGTAGAACCACATTGTTACTGAATGTGAAAGGTGTATTGGGAAAGTGGGCCATTCACATCAAGACCAGCTCGTGCCCGGCATTCATCCTGCCAATTAACCACTTATCTTGAACTCTTAGAAGAATTGAACAAAGGAAGGGAGGGGGAAACAAAGCGTCCATTTATACCTGTGTTACACAGCTACAAGCTGATCAGGTGGCTGTGTGTGGTATCGGAGACGGAAACAATTTATACTGGATAATTCTTGCACTTAATATAGCGCCAAATCACATCGTTGAGACGTCTCAAAACGCTTCACAAAATATAAAGTGAATAGACTGCGTATTTCATGGGCGAAACGCGGCAGCCAATTGCATATGGCAGTGTCCCACAAACAGTCGTGGATATTTAGAGTTCTGTCATTTGGCTTTTAAAACAGGCATCTAATCCTAAAACATGTTATTTTCTGCACTTGATTTTAAAAGAAGTGGCTTCTGCTGCATCGTGAATAATGCCAAGTAGTGCAATCATTTGACTGCCGGTTAGCCTTCTAGTAGAATTTCACTAAACAATAAAGCCTCAAAAAGCCGGTGTCTTACGAACCCTGAGTTGAAAGGCAAGATCTGAGATTGAGCCATCTGATGCCTGGCCTGACTGACTCACTGATTCAGAGTAAGAAGAAACACTACAGTATTATGAACGATATCAGATGTTATCTTCTCAAGCTTCTTCACATCATACAATTTACAATGGAGCTTGACACTGCATAACTGATCGCTGCTTACCATTGCATTACCATTGCCTGCAAAATACACTTTACATTGATCGAATGAAGCGCTTTGAATCATCCTTCAAAGGTGAAAGACGCTATGTCAAATGCAAGCATTGTTTTATTCACTTGAACCTGGGTTCACCTAGGTCCTCAGTGAAAACATACCATCTGCCGATCTTTAAGAGCACCAAACGTGTTTAGAATGGGAAATCTCAGTAGTAGCACGTAACAAAAACTTTCGCTAGTTTTAGTGATCAACACTTCGAAGATGACCTTGAATCTGCGCCTGGTATCTTTACTGACTTCCCTCGAGGACCAGTTAAAGCATATGGATTATGCAGTTGCAAAATAGTAACTGGCGTGGCTCCTCAGCAAGGCAGATTTGCTTTCCTTGCAAACTCTTGAGTCATCTTTTGAGGGAACCTAATTAAAGAATAATATCCTTCAACATCCATTGCCGTCATCGTTCTCTTTCTGCACACCCACTCCTTTTATTGTGAGAGCACCGTGCCTTTGACGCTGTCAAACCTCCTTTTGGAGCTATGCGGTAATCAGATGCTGAGAATTCATCTTTTATCTTTTATCTCTCTCCTCGTTCATGTACGGTGCACCACGGCGCCTCAGCTCCCATTTTTTTATTTATTCAACAAAGACAGGTTTTCAAAAAAATACATTGTATCTCTATGTGCATCGATAACTACTCGAGCACATCAAAAACAATATTTATTAGCATTCCACTTTGAAAGGTACAGGCCATGGAGAAGATATAGTGTGTTCAGTACTTGAATTTATAGTCAGACTTCAGAGAAACATACCTCACACTACCTTAATGGCACCTTATCAAAATCTGGCCAGACACAGAACATCAGCCATATTAACCATCTCCCTCCACACATATTAATACTCCTATTATAACTTTGCTCTTATGCTAAATGCCCTTTGATTCAGTGCATTAATATCTTACTTACCCACAAAGCTTTCTTATACTACACTGTAGTTCGCCTGCAAACAACAACAACTTGGATTTATATAGCGCCCTCCACGCCGGACAGCATCTCAGAGCGCTTCACAGTAACGGGTCCCGAGGTCGAGCCCAGGTGGAAGGGGAGGGAGAGGAAGGTGACCAAAGGCGCGGTCGAAAAGAAAAGTCTTCAGCCGAGACCTGAAAATAAGAAGAGAGGGGGCGAGGCGAAGGGAGTGAGGAAGGGAGTTCCAGAGCCTCGGGGCATATTGGCTGAAGGCACGGCCGCCGAGGGTGGAGCGGAGAACTCAGGAGACGAGGAGGAGGCCAGACCCGGTGGACCGAAGGCAACGGGCACTGTTTTGAGGAGAGAGGAGTTCAGAGAGATAGGGGGTTGCAGAGGAGTGGAGGGATTTGAAGACAAGGGTGAGGATCTTAAAGTCGAAAGTACAGTCACCACACTTTACAGTAAATCCTATGAAGTGCTTTGAGGCGTCCTGCCAACATAAAAGACGCTATATCAAATACAAAAATTATTATTATTGCTATTCATTTCATTTCTTCCAAAATGCCTTTGAGTTTGCTCTCTCCATGGTTCCCCTGCCAACAAGATGGGAGACGTTGCAAGCCTTTCACTCGAAGCATTGAAAAAGCATCGAAAAAGCCCCTCTTTGTCGTTAGCGACTTCCAGAGATACAGAGTGCCTGTTTTCTGACTCGATTTCTTTCCAGTGGTCATTTTCCTAACCTTTTATGCAATGCCACTACCTCACGTCGCTTGCTTTCCACGAGTGAGCGACCAACACAGCAAGTGGAGCTAAATGAAAAATACTGCACGGTGAGCTTCTGAATACAAATTTCATCCCTCGGCTGAAGCCTATCTCTCATAATTCATGAGTGACGATGTGACGATTGAGTTATACAAGTCCGCTCACGAATGGAATAAAAATCAAATTCCAACACTTCACTCTACATGGTTCTATGCTGGGTGTCGTTGTGTGTAATAAATACCATATTTCACTCTTAGGTAAAAAGCCTGCGATATTTGCAATTGAGTTTCAAAGGTTGAGGGGTGATCTGATTGAGGTTTTTAAAATAATAAAGGGATTCGACAGGGTAGCTACAGAGAAACTATTTCCTCTGCTGAGGGAATCCAGAACAAAGGGGCTTCATCTTAAAATTAGAGCTAGGCCATTTAGGAGTGAAATTAGGAGGCAGTTTTTCACCAAAAGGGTCATGAAAATCTGGAACTCTCTTCCCCCAAAAGATGCTGGATCCATTCAAATTTTCAAGACCGAGGTGGATAGATATTTGTTTGGTCAGGTATCAAGGGATATGGGGCAAGGACAGATAACTGGAGTTGAGGTACAAATCAGCCATGATTTTATGGAATGGTGGAACAGGCTCGAGGGCTGAATGGCCTACTCCTGTTCCTATATAACTGGATTCTCAGCAACGTGAAATATAGAAGTCAGGCTCTGGAGTGCGGCTGGGTTCTGACTGGTAATCTCTGCCCCAGTGCTTCAGTTTCAATTCAGGTTCTGTTCTTAACTGTTCTCAAAGGTAGAACTGGGACCGATAAAGACAATCCCAACAGCGTTTAGTTCCACTTGTGTCCTGATGTTAACATTTCTCTTTAGTATTTACAATGCCTCCTTTTACAATTACAATTTTATTGCCTTTTTTTTAAAAAGCTTTTTAACATTTGTTGCAGATACTATCACCTGGTTCACCCACAAGATGTACTCACAGTCATCACACTTTCCAGTTTATCCTGTGAAGCTCTTTGAGACGTCTCAACGATGTGATGAGCCGTTATATGAAATGCAAGGGTTATTATTAGTAGTAGTATTACAGAACTTTGAAAGCTGTCAACTGCACTCATTTGAAATGTGTGCTGGCATCATCGATGTCAGTCAGATACAAAACAAAGGTGAAGAGCTTTGAGGAGATCATTAACTTTGTAGCCGAGAGTGACTCATTATTACATAATGGAACTGACATCCTCGGCTTATCAAATGTACTTCCATGTCTCTTCCCTCTCGGCATTAAAGGAACATGAGCTGTCGTGCTGTTTTACTTTTCAGGACACGTTTCCAGTGTGCATTGGTTTTGTCATAGCTAATCAAAATGTTTGTTTCCATTAAAAAGAGCAAACTTGCTGGAGATGATTAAGCCTTCTTAACGAGAGAACTTGTCATCCATTTAATACCGTTTTCAAGTAGTTACAACATTAAAATAATGAAACCTGCATCTATAATTTACACGCATCAGTAATTTTGTTTAGACTCACCAAGGCTCTGCAGTATGGTGTGTTATTAAACTGCAATACAGTGAAACGACAAACACAGAGCCGTATTGATTTTTATTTGGGGACAACTTCTGATAAATCACCTCTTTGGAAGTGAATGCTTTTGATGCATATTAATTAACAATAATAATAATACTTGCATTTGATGTAGCGCCTTAGCATGACGTTGAGGCTTCTCAAAGCGCTTCACAGGATATACTGTAAAGCGAATTGACTATATTTTGTAGGCGAAACGCGGCAGCCAATAATGTCCTGCAAGGACAAGACTGTTCATGCATTTTCAAGCACAAAATCCGTGAAGTCTGTGAAAATATGGTTACTTCTGATGCAACCTTTGCAGGACTACCTGAGCACCAGCAGCTATAACACTCACTCATAATTGCTTGCTTGGCAGCCTTGTCAGATGCCTGTCCTTGATCATTCAGTGACTCAGTTTAACAACCTTTTTTGGTCAACAAAAAGCTGGATCATGCAATTCTCGTGACCCTTTAGGTCAAGTTCAGAATCTCTGTGCAATGCTGATGAAGTATAAAATCAAGCACTACCACAAATTCAAGCAAAACCGTCTCATAAGTTCATGTAGGCCTAAAATTGAGGTGGCATTTGCTGAGGCCCTTGTTTCCCGTGGCTGGCATTGTATGACACTCTGTAAATGCTCAAATTGATTCATGTTCAGCATATTAATCTGCTCACTGCAATTTGTACACCTGTAATGTCAATGAGGTTCAATCTTGGTGTCCATCCTGTCACTCTACAACCAATGTGGCTGGAGGCTCAGATAATTACGTTACATACACGGAATGCATTCAGACTTAATTGGACTTTGGTCTTCATTTTTAGAACAGATAATGCTACTGATGGATACTTACTGAACTACATAAAGAGCATTTTTTTTCAAGAAAGAAAGCACCTCCGACAGTTGTTATTAATAAATCAGGGCAAATAATTGGTAAAAACACATCAAAATTAATGAACTCATTCGAAAGACCCAAGTTTAATAAAGTTGATACAGACTGGTTTCTTTGTATGAAATTGTGCCTTTTCATGCTCATCAAGTCGAGGGATCTGTGGAACCTTTATGGTTTCCATATAACTGTCTAAAGCGCTCACACAAGGGGTCAGGAGGCTCAAGGAATCCATGCAGAGTACAGATCCTGTTTTTCCATAACAACGCTCACTGTTTCCATTGTTGTGGAGTGTGGCTCAGGGTCACTGACAGTTTTTACATCAGGACATTTTGGAAGAGTTCCGAGACAATATCATTATGTGAAGGTCGCTATATCAGTACAGATGTTTTGCTTTCTTCTCTTATGCGTGTGTGTGTGTGTGGGGGGGGGGGGGGGGGGGGGGGGGGGGTGGAGGGGAAGAGGAGGGGGGGGGGAAATGCCACTGCCAGATCGCCAGGTTTGCTGATGATGAATAACAGGAGCTTCACAAGAGTAACAGGATGAATGCTCTTGCAGACTCGCTTTAGACCCTGTGTTTATTGGCTTTTGCTGGGTCCTCACCACAGCAGCACAGCCGAGAGCGGGAACCCAGTGGAGGGTGAAACTTACTAACATTCTTGTTATTTTTCAACATGGATTGCCATCTGGCCCAAAGTACAATTTAAGAAATATAATTGGCTGCCGTGTTTCACCCACAAAATATAGTCAATTCAATTTACAGTATATTCTGTGAAGTGCTTTAAGATGTCTGAATGACACAATAAAGCGCTATATCAAATGAAAGGGTTATTATTATTATTTACTGGTTAAGATATTCACAGTGTTTGGTTCTGTGTGTGCTGTCCTATGTTATTGTATCATTAGCCATTTAATGTGCAGTCACCTGCACTGAGATATCTGTGGATACTTTTAAACAAAGAAGTCAGCTTGTAAGTCATTTGTTATTGTTTTTTTCTCTGCTCCAAATGACAAGACTGATGCGGAGAAGTTGCAGTTCTAGTTTTTAAACAAATTTTCCAGATAAAGGACTGATTTTTATATTTTTCTAAAGATCAGGTGGGGGGCGCGAGACAAGAGAGGATGTCTCTCAGTAAATCACTGGGCAATTGTGTTGTGGGGGTTAGCCTGGTGTCTGACACATATGGAAACCCATCACCATGTTTAAGAGCATCCAAACCTAATGTTCTGTTAGCATAAGTGGTAGGAAATGTTTTATTTTTCCGTGCGAAGGTGAAAGCAACACACAAACCCATGTATCCGTTTCACCTTTCAACCATGGGATTAATTTACTGCGCAGGGGGAGGGCTGTACCCACTGTACACTTGATCGCATTTCAGTGATGAAAGATATCAAACGCCCCCCTCACCCCCTCTTGCTTTCTTTCATATCAATAATTCACAAGCTCAGGTAAATGTTGAGGCTAAGCTAGTGTGTTGTGTGAGCTTGGGATCATCCCATCTACAGCCTAGCCACGCTTAACGCTCCATGGAAACGTCTCCTTGGAGGAAAGACATTTGATAAGGACATTGTGTTACAGTCAGAAGAGGTAGCGTATAATAATAAATAATAATCCTTTCATTTGATATAGCGCCTGATCATGTCATTGAGACGTCTCAAAGCGCTTCACGGGAAAGTAAATGGACTGTACATTTTGCGGGCAAAACAATATACAGTCAGTTCACTTTACAGTATATTCTGTGGGGGAAAAAAAACAAGTATCTACTACTCTACCCTACAAATCCACACACACCCCTCTCCTGAGAAGAGAAGAAAGCTGCTGTCTTTCTAACAGCGAGGCACTGGAAGGGTTAAAATGTGATCCAGAGCCTCGACACCCGCATAGGCGCAGCTCTGAGGATTAAAGCCTTTGTGGCTGTGACGTTAGCGAGAGACTCAATGACTGGAGGTGGGGAGAAGAGAGAGGAGAAGTGGGGGGGCATAAACGGTGCTTGTGTAACCCACTGTGTTAGGGGGAACCTGAGCATCAGCCACCCCCCCCCCCCCCCCCCCCCCCCCGGGAAGGCAGTGGGGGAGTGGGAGCTGTGGTGACAACCTCTCGTTGGAGAAACTTGAGCTGACAAAATCGTAGCTGATTGGGTTTCATATTGAGAGTCACATTGGTCGCTGCTCTGTGTGTGTGTTGTGTGTATGTGTGTGTGCTCTGTCTCTCTCTCTCCACATCATCGCAGCCTGTTTCTCCCAGAAACACGCACCCAGGCTGCAGATAGAGGGTGGGGGGTGGGGGGGGAGAGAGAGAGAGAGAGAGAGAGGAGGCAGGACTTGGTTTAGTTGGGTTGAGGCTTTGCACAGCCTTTAAACAAGTATAGGATAGAGAGTGAATGGTTTCAGTCTGTGTCCGGGGATATAGAAGCAGGCGATGCTGAGAGAGAGAGAGAGAGAGAGAGAGTGACACAGATACAGTGTTAATCCAATCCTCGGTAAGTGACTGCATTGACCACGTTTTCTTTTCTCTTTGTTTAGTTATTTGTTTATTAAAATGCAAGGATGATTATTATTGTTGTTGTTGTTGTTGTTGTTGTTCCATTCAAGCACTGTCAGCAACCGAGAGAGAGTTTCACCACCAACAACCAACCACCACAATCAGTACCAATTGCAAGTTATACTGCAATTCAAGCGCCTGTCACTGGGCTGTTGAATGACTTGAGACCGTGAGAACCAAACCTGAGTTAAGCTTTTCCTGCTGATGTTACGGTTTAAGCCCCAATAATAATAATAATAATTATTATTATTATTATTATTTGTATTAATAAATCTACACAGTGTTTTTCCTGGAACCCGGGCTGTCATTTCATTATTTATTTATGTATTTCATTATTCTTTCTTTCATTATTTATATTTATTTTTTGATTGTGTGTGTTTTTGTTTGTTTCTGTTAGCACGGCTGGACTTCCTGCAATTCTGCAATTTGATGTTTTTGTCAGTGGTTTTCTTTGCTAATTTTCCACGAAAGTTGAGCCTTAAGGAGACTGTGTGGAGTGTGAGGTTCCCTATGTGCAAACGGAGCGAATGGAGTGCGTAAACGCGGATTGTTTCCAGGGACAGTTTTTAATTTCAGTTTATATACTTGTATTTATTTTGTTTATATATAACGTGGTTGATAGGAGAACATTTCCAACACCCACCCCCCCCACCGTCCCCTGCAGACAGTCTGTTTTATTGTCAGGTTCTTCGGAGTCTTCGTGTCGTCAAAATCGCTTCTTATTTGGCCACTAGAGACTGTTTTGTGGTGACAGATTGCGGAGGGGATCAGTAGGATGTCAGAGCTGCTCTGGGACAGTCGGCGTTAATAATTGTGGGGTAGCCCAAGCCGGCTGCTTCCTCAGTGCCCCCCCCCCCCCACACACACACAGACAGACACACACACAGACACCAGGATATTTACAGCTCTAACTTGCAGCCGCCTCAGCAAAGTCTGCCTTCGGCGTTGTGGACTCAGAGCACAGAGCAGGAGAGAAAGAGAGAGAGAGAGAGAGAGAGAGAGAGAGAGATCCTTTCAGCATCTAAGGAAAAACAACACATACAATAGATCGACCAGGGACTGATTCCCTTTCAGCACCGCGGACAGCAACACACAGACACACACAACAGTCCTTTCAGCACCGCGGACAGCAACACACACACACACAACAGTCCTTTCAGCACCGCGGACAGCAACACACACACACACAATAGTCCTTTCAGCACCGCGGACAGCAGCTTTACAGCCTCAACCGGTGGAGGCAGGAGAAGCATTCACAGCAACAAGAACGCAGTCGTTTGTGTCAAAAGCCCTGGACGGTAAACCACATTTTTAATGGAGCCTTCGGATTTATGATTGTGACCGCCAACCGTGCTGGTTTGCAGGCTTGGCCGTTAACACGCGCGCGTGCCTGAGGATGTTGTTGTAACGATCCTCGCGTTTTGACACAGCGCCGCTTCACGCCGCTGAGACGTTTCCAAGCGCTTCACGTAAAGTGAAGGTGAGGGACAAGCAGAGGGGTTTAATTAATCGGGTGGGTTATTGAGCCGGAGATGGGATGTTACAGATCTGCCCCGTGCTGCAAGTTATAGAGCAGCTGTACAGTGGAGGATGACTTGTTATGAAATGGAGACTTCATTCGGAATTTTAAGCAACGCTTGTCCAGCTCAAAAGGTCCAGGTGCTCTTATGGTAGCCCTTAAAAAGAACACAGTGTTTTTATAAGCAGCCAAGTCTTCCTCTGTTCAGAATTGTGAATTTATCCTGATTGATGTAGTGTGACTCATCAGCAAGCCTGGACCTGAAGTTCGTTAACCTTATCTTTCCTCTTATTTTCCTCCCTCAGAGCTGAAGCTGCAAAGCCGTTCAGTCCGAGTGCCATGTACAACAACGGTGAGAGCATGACCACTCCCCAGGAGAGCTGTGCCAATGGCTGTGGACAGAGAGGCACCGAGGCAGCCCGGCAGAGCAGAGACAGCACCGAGTGCAAGGCCGAGGAGGAGCCCAAGAAAATGGAAGCAGGTCTGGCAAAAAAGGCCAACCGAGAGATCCTGGACCACGAGAGAAAAAGACGTGTCGAGCTCAAGTGCATGGAGCTCCACGAGATGATGGAAGAGCAGGGGTAGGTGCACTGATCCCGTGAGCGATGGCCGTAATAATAATCCTTGCATTTGATAAGAGTGCCTCATCATGTTGTTGAGATATCTTGAAGCACTTTACAGGATATACTGTAAAGTGGAGTGACTGTTTTTTTGTGGGCGAAACAGCAGTTTCCTAGCAAAAGTTGCAGTAGGTAATTTATCTGTATTAAAAAAATTACATTGTGAAGTTTTGGCATGCATGGAACGAGCTTCGAGTTCAAAGTAACTCCTAAATTAATCCTGATTTTATATCCCAGGTGCTTCCCTCCTCCCCCCACTGTGACTGCTGGCGAGGCTTCCAATGTAACATTTGCAAAGTCTACTTCTCCTCATCCCCCCCCCCCATTCATAAAATATATCAGACTTCAAACTACATTTGGTAATCATCTGGGATTCTCTTTGAGATGTTTCAATGCTATATTATTACCTCTGCAGTAAGAAACCACCCCGGGTTTGGGGCAGTTTGACGATCGCTTCTCTGTAGGCGTTGCTTTGCTACAAACTCTATCGTGTATTTATAGAAGCAGGAGCCAGCAATAGGGCATACTGTAATTGGGTGAAACTTCGCATTGGTTAGAGAACAGAAAGAGAAAGAGAATATCTCAGACTCTGAGCTTAAAAAGCAGAAAGAAGCTGTGAGTGCGCAGACTTACCGTTTGTGGCTTTGAGAACACGACTTGTCAGCTTTTGTTCAGAATGCTTGACCAGAGACGAGAGTTAAGTACCAAAGGGACTTTCAATCGTTGCAGAAGTTACATCCAAATTTACAGCAGCATCAAAGTGTTTATGATCACTGTGGCTCAGTGCCATTAACCTCCTTTTATTAAGTGTTTATTTTTCCCCTAAGTTAAAGGACAGCACTCCTCCCATCCTTGTTAATTAAAACATAAAAGCGACCACTAGCGATTTTAGTATTCCCTTTAAAGAACATCACTTCTAATTGTTGTTTAAACTTGCTGGAATTACGTTGGTAGAGAATTGAAAAGCAGGTGGACATTTCAGTCTGCTCAAACTCTGCACAACAGAAAATTAGATAAATTGGAAAACAACATATTCCAGGATAATTAATTGCTGGTCATATTCTTTATTTATAGTGTATTTAATAATGTAAATTCACACAAAAGGAAGGATAGTGAAATAATAAACCAGGCCTTGCACTGGTTCGTAATCCCTTGCTGGCATTTGCAAGTGGCTGATAGTTCCACTGTGGGTGGCACAGATTGCCAATTAAAACAGTAGCAATTAAAGAGCTATCCTCATTAACTCTTGATGCCCTGGCTGCTTTGTGATTTATTGCTTAATTAGAGAACCGGCTCTAATATATTAATCTCTTCTAGATTTCATTTTTTTTAGAAGTTTATGGAAATGTCTAATTTTGGTAGCAGCGAGGTTTTATTTGAGGCACTGCGGTCTTTCAGTATGTGGTGCAGGGACTTTCACTTCAAAGTAATTATAGACTGGGAATTGAAAAACAAACTGAAATTAATATACTATCCGCCTACGTTACTGATTGAGGTGTTTAGCTGCCTTAGCACTGTAAATTACTCATGACTGAAGGTGTTTGCTCACTGTACATCCCTGACAAGGTGCAGACTTTAACCTGCACAAGTCGTATTCTGCATTCTAACCTGCTTTGGTCAGTGATGCTCACATTGCCATAAAACTACAGGCACATTGACAATAATAACAATAACGATATATAAATAGGTACAAAGCATTACATTATTAGTATAAATACGACAAAGCACCACTGAAATATTTACATCAGCATTGTATTGTAAATGGTTTATTCAGTTGAATAAATCTGCAGTGCTGGCTTCTATACCACATGGCTGTTGATGCTGTGTGCTCAGCTGTGTCTAGGCAGGCACACAATGCTGTTGCTTTTCACCAGTTACAATTATTGTGATATCTGTGTTCCTCTGCATTGAGAGAGAAATTGTAGTGTTATGTAACAATCAAATTAAGAAATGGGGCAGTGCAGGATTATTGCAGTGAACATGCCATGAATAAATGAATGAATGAAGACGTTACAGAAAGGATTTTCCAAGGTTCGGGCTGGACTATGAGCTCAAGTTCCAATGTAGGGTTTGCAGCCCCAGCCCTTTAACCCAGAGGTACCTGTACTACAGATTGAGCCAAACCGACTTCTACTCGCCTTGTGTGCAGAAATTCTAGCAATACAGAGGGATGCAGAGAAACTCAGTGCCACCGTGGAGCATTGGGCACGGAAAGGAGATGGCATCCATTAGTTGAACCTCATGTCAGTTTCACTTCTCGGCCATCATGTACACTACATTTAATTAAAAAATAAAAGCTGAACTCAGCACTCACTGCAGAGAGAGATCCATTGCTTGATTAAGTGCCAGTGAGTAAAGCTCAGAGCTCCTTTGTTGAAAGCAGTTGCTCCTAATGGAATGGTTCCAGCCTTGGCTGAGTATTGCTGATAAGTCAAGGAGTGGCAGTTGGATTTTAATGCAGATAAACGCAACGTAATGCATATTGGAGCAAGAAACAGCAAACACATACAATATGAAGGAGTACCCATTAGCAGAGATGGAGAAGGAAAATGTTTTGGGTGTGCTTATTGATCATTCCCTGCAGTCAATTTGAAATTGCTCTCAGGAAAGCTAATCAAATACTGGGTGGAGGACAATTGAATGTAACTTAAAAAAAATGCTGGTGAGGTCAAATGAGATGTATATAAGGCATGAGTTTTTTTGGTCCAAAAGTTGCAGCAACAGTTTGTTAAAGTTGTGGTTAAACATTTGGGGACCCTACGTTGCATGAAGGGCGCTATATAAATGCATGTTATTGTTGTTATGCTGGTTTTGGTGTGTTCAAGTACCTACAGTTCAAGGATCTAAAAATGAATTTGTGCTCTAATTGGACCATCCACCTGTCCATTAATCGACTCATTGGGTTTCCTTTGGACCATCAGCATGTTCATCACTCATCCTAGGTAGATGATCCAATGATAGTGCAGGATCAGGTGATGGATAATGTGGAATGTTTGCTTGATTACCTTAAAGTTCAGGATGTATCGATGTTGAACTTTGTCCCTGGAATCAGGAAAAAGGGTAGTTTCTGGAAGACTGTGGGGATGGACTGAATGTTCTTTTCTCACTTTTGCCATTGGATACAGTGCATCTTGGCTAGTCTACAGATAGGCTATTAACAGGGTATTCATGAACCAAAGTAAACTGGAACTCATTCACATAAAGAACTCCCAATAGAGTCAGGACTTAGGATAAGGCTGAGTGGAAGAGATTATTTGGCTGTCCTCAGTTGCCTGCTATGATTATACCGACATGTTAATACAAAGAGATTTGGAGAAGAGGCTTTGACCCTGTGAGCCGATGAAATTTATGCTGTTCCATCCCAAGAACCTACATCCAAGACACTTAGATAATGTGTCATATTTGTGATGGTTCAGCGACTAACATAATTGCTCACATTGATGTTATTTATCAAGTGCCATTTTGATCATTAAGCCTTAAGGGTTCCAATAATATTTAATTTGCACAATTAATATGCATTTGTTCTGCCAATTTCAAGTAAATAAGTAGCAAAACGAATCCAACTTGTTATGTATCACTTGAATACAGAACTGGAGACCTAATGGCTTGTGCAGTAACTGATTACTTTGATCACAAAGCTTCTGTTCTGCTAACTCCGAGCCCTACACCCATGTGGATCAAAGTAGGAGGTGTGTGAGTTACACTAAGAGATTGGCGCGCACCCAATTCCACTTGTGATTTAGTCTCGAGAACAAGTATCATAAAAAGACAATTGCCAATGTTCTGACTCCTTGTAGCCTTTGCTCAGGGAGCCGCTAGTTTTGCTGAGTAGCGCTTTACATTACTTTAATTATAATAGATTTGGTGATGGTGCCATCATAAAAGGACAATCCTCTCGAGTCAGCATGGCCACCGTTCAAATGCTTTTTCTTTGTTGAATCCTTTTCTGCCTTGCTCTGACGCTTCTGCTTGGTTGACAAATAGACTAGTAAATCTTCCTGTTCAAAATAAACCTGCTAATCGCCACTTGAGCAAGTCGTCTTACGGCTCTCTGATAGTGGTGCTTACAGCAGCAAATAAAAGCCATCGTAGGTTTGTTTCACTGCAGGAACACCAAGCCCCAGGCTGGATGGTGGCCCAATGGTGCAGCAAGTGACAGCTGTAATAGCTTAACACCCCAAATCCAATGTGTGTGTATGTGTGTATCATGAAGCTAATTGGAGCCACCCTATTGCGAGTCCTACCATTGCAAATCCAACACTCAAGCCTCATAGAGAGTACATGAACAGGTAAATCAAATTTGAATTGGTCACATTATGCAAGGTACACACAGTGGAAGTTCTGACTTCCTCTGCAATGTATGTACAAATATGTATGTGCCTGCGCATCAGAACAAGTCCAAATGGCATAGTGTTTTTGAATGAGTCCAATGCACATCAGCAGGGAATTGATTGTTGATTGTACAATCACATTAGTATTCCAGTGCGGTTGAACCAAGGGCTCAAGCAGTGAGGTCCCAAGGACAGGATGTTTCGCCACAGGGCAGTGAGGACAGAAAGTTGTGAGCAAACTGCTTCCCTCCCAGAAGAAACCAACATTATTTTTGGAAAAAAACCTTGACTTTGTAAAGTACAAGTAATGAAAATATTCAGAAAAGATTAGGACAATGGTGGGTGGGGGCTAACGTAAAGTATTTCTCAACAGGATGCCTTAATACGGAATCTGAGATATGGAAAGACTCCTGCCGTCAATTTCTAAATGTCAGCAGTATATCATACTGACCTCCACTCTAAAGTGGTTCACTTTCAGAGCAGAGTTCCCGCAGGTTGACAGATCCTTTATGAAGGTAAACCATTAAGAAATGTCACGTATTCGACCCAAATCATTGAAAACAGCAGCTTGGATAACAGTAGTCGCCTGTCAGCTGCTTTTTCCCAGCCAAATCACAGGTCGTTACATCCTGAGTAAATTACGGATGTTCAAATTGACAGCTTTAATTATCAGCTTCTATTAATAAATCACCAGTTTGTCCCAATCGCATATGACGGATGGCAATTTTCACTCACGGTGAAATCTACAATTTTTTTCTTCTGGCTTGGTGTCAGCCTGGGCTCTGAGATCTGTATAACCGGATGGAAGAGTGACATGTAAAGAGGCTCTTTCTAAGTTACTCTCGGTAACTCATTTTCTCTAGGCAACAGTGAAACATGACTGCAGTCGACTGTAACACAGGATGTAATATACCCAAACCAGGAATTGGTCACCAGTGCTGATATTTTAAACCCGCTCTTCCTTACAATTATTTCTACAACATTAGGCATTGAATACCACTGGGGAACTGGATAAGCACCTTAAGCTATAAAACTATTAAAGGATATGGTGAAAGTGCTGGGAAGTGGGATTATTAATAAAGGGTGATAATACATAATGGGTCCCAGAATATTATTTCCTAAAAGAAATCTATGTAATTTGCATTTGAAAGAATCAACACTTTCTGCTTCCACCGTCCCCCAAATGAGCCTGTTCCAGCAAGAGAGGCAACAAGACAAAGAGGTGTAGGAAGAGAGCTCCTCCCACAAAACACACAGTACCTACACTTTACAGTGAAATCCTGTGACGTCCTCCCTATGTGAAGGGCACCGTATCAAACACCAATTAACAATGGTGTTTATCGTGCTACACAAAGACCAACAAAGAACATTGATTAATATTTTGGTGTATTTATTGATGAGTGATTGAGATTTGAGTTTTAGATCAGCTCCTGGGAAACCATCTGAATATTATGTTTACAACAATCGAGTTGTGCAAATACTGTACATTAAAAAATTCTGTTGCGAGCGATGTTAGTTTAATATTAAAATATTAATAATTGAGCGTGAATGGTAGCTAATTGATATTAAATCTGTATAACCAATGTTCCCTTAAGAAAGACTATTGCCAGGCAATCGTTTGTGCTGTTGAATATTTATCAAGTAACTTCACTTTAAAAGAGCATTTTGTGTATAAATTATTAGCATAAATTAATTTACAACGTATCCATATGCAAAAAAAACCCAAAGGCATTCAACTTCCCGTCAAGCTACACATATGTCTCAGAAACTACAGAAACGATGTGTCTGATTTCTCTGAAGCATTTTAGCGAAGAGAAATTTGTAGAATCAGACAGTTTCTCTACACTTTGATGTGACTTAACTTCTGAAGCATTTGAGCAATTAAATATTTCTAACCCCCCCCCCACCCCACTCCCCCCACACATACACACACACTCCCCAATAAAAGTTCAAAGCCCCCTGTGAGTCTCTGGGGAGCTCATCGGTACAGTCAGCCGTGGAATGGTTAATGGAGCGCAATGATGTGACTGACAGTAAGAAAAGTGTGGACTAATTAGACCACTGGAGAGGAAAGCTAGGGCCAGACTTACTCCAGTACATACAAATGTACTGCAAGCAAATTCACAAGCAATAAAAAAAGGGCGAGACGGAAGTAGAGGCGAGGAGGAACCTACAGGCAATGAGCAGGATTTAATATTAGCCAAGGCTAAAACGTATCATCGGGCTGGAGCGAGGAACCACTGCTGCGAAGTTGACCCCATTAACAGGGAAACAAGCCGTAGGGAGATGGGGAGCGAGTGATTTATTTGGAAAGTGGTGAATCGGTGGAGTCGGGCTCTGAGAACTTCAGGATTGTGTTGATTTGAAAGGACCCCATTGTGGCTGGTTCTCAATGACCGACTTGGTACCCCCCCACCCCACCTCCCAACCCGGAGGTTGGCTGATGAGGGCAGGAGACTTCGCCTACCGTTGCCATCGCTCCGAGCTCAATCCGGCCGGTAGCTTTGCAAAACCGGAAGGATCCGACGTGATGGACCAAGAAGAAGCCCGCGGGAATAACGGGGTGAAAAATGCAACGTTTCGTAATTCTGTGTTAATTACCACATAGAATCTATTATGATTGTGGGTTTTTTTCACCCAACGCTCTATGAATTTCTTCTTCAACTATAAATAGGTGTTGTTTTCTCGTTCTGCTGAACCGTCAGGTTAACACACGGGCTCACTGGTTCAATGCACAGGTTGAAAGTTACTGTTTAAGAGAGAGAGAGAGAAAAAAATGGAAATAATCAGAAAATACACTGGAAGATACCTGAACGATACAACAACAGCTTGCATTTACATAGTGCCCTTCACGCAGGATAGCTTCCCGGAGTGTAGATGATCAAGGGTTTTGAGTGTAACTCTGTGGCCAGTTCTGATGAAGGCTCCGACATGAAATGTTAACCATTTGCCTCCTGATTCCCGGATCTCGTACTTTCTGTTGTTATTTTGGCTTGGGTTTCTCAGGCCACATTCACGCTGAAAGGTGACCCCAGACCGTTCAGTTAAAAGTGTCTTCAAGTTATTGAAGTATGTACGATACTTGGAGTAGGATACTTACACTGCTTGATAACAAATAAATAATAAAGTTATCCTCGCATTTGATACTGGTATCAATATTATCGAAACGTCTCAAAGCGCTTCGCAGGGTATCTCTGTCAAGTGTAGTGACTGTGTATTTGAACGCTCGGCATAACCTGAACACTGATACTCGATTTCCCTATAGTCGGCTTTCCACCTTTCTAAAAATGCAATCATTTGGATGTCGCTAATAGCAAATTAATGCTCAAGAAAGCCGAACATCTGGAATACAGCCCCATAATGGGTTTTAATTTTTCGGTGGGTGGGGGTTTACGGGAAATGTTACAAAGAAATCACGTTTCCTATTAACCTGTGAGAAGCAAGGGCCTTAATAATTTATAAAGCTGTCAAACTTTAGACTGGTGCCTTGGTTCTGCCTTTCCTCACAGTGCCTAGTGATTGACAGGATCCAATGTCTGAGCCTCTAGTTGCTTCCCTCTGGCTGCAGCCTGCTGGGACACATTTCGGAAACAGACATAATGAGGTTACAAATGTACCTTATTATGAGAAAGTGAAATAGACCGCCGTTTGCAAGCACTTCTGCCCAATAAACATTTGTGACTGAGGTTAAGGTTCATGGAAACTGAAGGTAAGCCACAAATTGGGATAGACGATTGGCTGGATGCAGGAAAACAGGGCGACTAAAATAGGTCTTTCTCATGATGGGAAGACGTAAACCTGAAATTTCCTCAGGGATCTGTCCCTGCAGTTGTGATTGTCCCGTGATCTTATTAACAAGCGGTGTGAGGTGGCTGTCAGCAGGCTTTGCTTTCTGTACTTTGCTGCTGATGCTCTATGTGGTGAGATGGCACATTGTTTCAGGAAGGAGAACGCTATCCACAGGGATTTAGAGAGGCTCAGTACCTGAGCAGGTGACTAACAACTGGGATTCAGCTCAGAGAAGCCTAAAGTAATGGAAACCGGCATCAACAGCTTCACTTATAACCTCACCGTCAAGAGTGTAACCTTGAAAGCAGGAGAGAGAAATGGTAATGGTATGTGTATTCATTAAAACACTGCGAGACACTGAAGCAGTTGCTAAATATTTGAAGCGTGTAGCAAACACGTACTCTTCAGCACCATTAACTCTATAGGGCACATGGTCAGAACACATCATGGATACTGTGCCCTGCTCTTCTCCCTGCAACAACGACAACAACAACAACAAATTACATTTGTATAGCGCCTGGTGGGTAATTGCTGTTGAGTGTAATGATGTTTTGCTTTATTATTGACGGCAACACCATCTTCTGATCTTGATAAATGCGAGTTGAGCCTGCGGTGAGTTGAGTTGAGTCTCGGCGCATTGTCACTGGAGGGAAATTGTCACCTTGCACACCCTTGTGGGTGCATATAAATTACCACTTCATTACCAGCGCACATTGTACATTTCTCAATATATATAAAAAAAAGTAACTGCAATTAATTGCTGGCTCCTTGACCTCCACAAAGGTGCATTTGAAATAATGATGTTAAATGAAACGGAAATTATTATTATTAAAGTACTCTGGTGATTAGGAAGAAATTTTCTGCAGTAATTCGTCAGATGTGCAGAGCATGTTTTGGGGGTGGGGGGAACAGAATGACATTTGCATTTCCCTCACAGGTACTTTGCTATTGCCCCCACCCCCTCACCCCACATAAAAATGCATGAGAAGAATCAATGATTAGTTTCTGACATAATGTATTTTCGAATTTAATTATTTCTGTCACTTGATTATTTTTCATTAATTAACTCGTTGCTCCCCAAGGAGGCCGCAAAGACAGATGCATCCTCTCCTTTCGTAGCCACAGTATTTCATCGAGGGAAGGGAGCTTCAGAAATTCAGGTTTTGCGATGTCCTGTCAATTTACCAGAATTTGACTGCTGGAGATTGCTGAATTATCAGTGACATTCGCCACAATTTGAAGCCACAACCCCTTCTCAAAATCCCTGCAAAGATTTTCGTGCTTATTACTTTGAAAACATTTGTTAGGTTCAGGATGATTGTTGGTAATCAGATAATTGACCTGTGTGTTGTCATTCCCCTCCCCTCCCGACACACACAAACATGCACAATGCACACACACGTTTGTACACACTACGCCCGTGTACACACACGCACGCACACACAAACCCACACGCGCGCACACATAGGTGCACACGCACACACACAGAAAGAGTAGAGTTTCTCTCTTCTGGTGTCCTGACCAACGTACCCAGATAAGATTGTTCTGATAAGATTCAGTCACTTCATGGCTGTTTGTGGGACATCCTGTGCACAAATTGGCAGCTGTGTCCACCTTCCAAATACACAGTGACCACACTTTACTCTAGTTTCTTTGACGCGCTTTGAGACATCTTGACAAAGTGATAAAGAGCTATGCCAAGTGGATGGTTTATTATGCACACACACACACACACACACACGCAAGACATTATATTGTCCCTACGAGGATTTACACAGTTTAAATAGGGAGACAATGACTCACATTTTAGTCACTTTTTTTTATTATAACTCACATTTTTTCAGTGCTGATAAGGTTATGGATGTAATTTCGCAATATTCTATATTTCATTTATTTTTTGTTTAAAAAGAGAAGTAATTCATACCTGACTGCAAATAGCTTCCAATCTGTTGGGGGCAAATGTACATCAGTGAGATTTACGTGGACTGTAATCATAGAACAGATGTGATTAATGTGCAAGTGCATATTATACACCTATTATTGTCACAGTTAGTTAAGGACATTAATAGCAAATGGCTCATTTGTCTCCTATCGTCAGTGGGTAAGATCTTTGTTGGAGCCTGATAAACTTACCTCTTTGGATTCTCCCCCAAAGATTCCTTAATGCAAGTTCATCAATCTTGTCTGAAGTCAGTGTTGTTCTCCTAATCTCTTGTTTGCTGGAAACTGCGGAAATATTAAAAATTATTCCATAAAATCATCAATGGGTTATGGATGTTGTGCGCCTTAATTAAAAATCTTTACTTAATCTTCCATCATCCCCCCCCCCATCCCTGCAGGAGTGTAGTTGGCGCTGGTAGGATGTGACCTGCAATGACAGAACAGTATTGTGCGTGGGTTTAAAAACCTACGTGGCTTTTGAGGATTAGCAACGAGCCACTTTATTATGGAGCGAAGTGTTCTTTATGTCAATCACTCGGGTCACGGAAGTCAGTGCAAGCATGTCATCGAAGCTCAATCGTCTGTGGGTTTTCTGTGGCAGAACAGAACACACTCAGTCGGCCCTAAAGTCTATTTGTCACTGCTGTTTGGAGAAAGTTTCAGGCTGTGATCAGATTAGCCTAGCATGACAGGCAGTACCTGTGCTATTTGCAAAGGAAAGGAAGTTTTTTTCCATGTAGCCCACTATCCTCCAGGCATAATGAATAATTTACCTACAATCATGGTTGTTTGTGGAACCTTACTGTAAGGAAAATGGCTGCTGCATTTGCACCTAAACATTTGTGGTCACTTCACTTGGCTGATCCCGGCTTTATGCTGGTCATGGGAGCAAAATTCTGAGTGGGGGAGGGGAAGAGAGTGAACTCGCTCTCAGACTATTCTCTCATCCCTCCGAGCATTCAGTTAGCACACCAACACTTGCTTTGCGGTTGCTTTGTGGGTAATGGAAATCAGGAACTCTCTCCCCCAAAAGGCTGTTCATGCTGGATCCATTTAAATTTTCAAGACTGAGGTAGATAGGTGTTTGTTAGGTCAGGGTGTCAAGGGATATGGGGAAAAAGCGAGTAATTGGAGTTGAGATACAGATCAGCTGTGATCTAATAGAATGGCAGAACAGGCTCAAGGGGTAGAATGGCTTCCTCCTGTCCCTATGTTCCTTTGTTGACCATTCCCGTGGTTATTTGAGGATGAGCACTGCTGAGTATTTTACACAAATTCTCCCAACAGAGTCGATCAATTGGTACTAAACAGAAAACAGTCACAGAGGAAATGCTGTTTGCTAAGTGTTTCATTTCTACAGTCCTGATACAGTCACTGAAGTCTGGGGATCTCATGCTCTGTAAGCATGATGTCTTTAGCAATTGCTGCTGATGCCTTGGAACGTATCAACGGACATTGATGGGTCTTCCAGCGATCCTCACGAAGAACGTCACTAATGGCTGATAGCACAGAGGCATTCAACCCACAATCCAAATTCCACTGTTGAAAATATGTTGGGTTATTCAATACGACTCATTACGCCAGTGGTTTGTAACTTGAGCAAACATGACAGGCTGTGGTGCTTTCAGGCTGTGTACACTCTTGTACATCAGCCGTTACTCTGCTAAACCACAGATTACCTTCTTATTGAAGTATCTCTGTATGAGGTTTGTAATTGCTTTCGAGTAGGGCAGACAACAGCCACCATCCAACTGAATTGCATGAACTGAGACACAGGAGCAGAAAGGTTAGAATTAATGTTAGTGCTCGCGGCTCCAGTGGAGGGGACTGGCATCAGCATGGGATCAAAGGGCCGAATGGCCTTCTGTGTGCCTCGGTTCCTGAGTCTGTGAATAGGCTTCTCTAGTGCCTTGTGAATGGCATTGGCGTTGACCTGTTTATTACTACAGTGCTACACTGCTCCGATTCATACCTGTCGATTACGAGTCCTCTCACTCGTCTTCAAATCCCTTCACAGCCTGGAACCTCCCTACCTCTCCGATATGCTGACTCCCCACTCCACCAACCATCGCGTCCGCTCAACTGGCTCCAGCCTCCTGCTTGTCCTCTGTTTCACCATCAGTGGCTGCACTTTCAGCCACTACTCCCCGAAACTTTGGATTGCTCTCCCTCAATCTCTCCACCTTGCCTCCTCCTTTCTCCATCTACAGGACCTGCCTAAAGACTTTCCTCTTCAACCGTAGTTATGGTCACCTCCCACCGGCTTGGCCTCAGCCTCCGCAACCGTCAAGCACTATGAGACACTACCTTAGGTGAAGGGTACTATGTAAATGCAAGTTGTTGTTCTTTAACTGATTGATTATTGCATATATTGATAGTTTTACAATTAAGGAATAGCTTGATCACTTTTCAAAGCCTCGCCTTTCACATCAAAGAATATTTCCTTGGATTGAAACATCTTCTCAGCTTCCTTTTTTCCTTTCCCCCCCAAATCCATTAAAAGCCTAATGGATTTCCGAGTCTGAAAAATACAGGTCATGTTGCACATGAACACTTAGTAAAATTGGTTTACAAGAGACCTTGAAAGAGAGTTTGACATCAAATAATGTGCAACGGGCTTTATTGATTTGGACAAATCACTTAATCACCAGAGTCGAATCAGACTGATGAGATCCTCAAATATGTCCCTAATCTGATGGTTCCAACACTGTGGAAGGAGAGTGTGCTGATGTCAGCTGCGGATGGAACATTATTTTTTAAAAGAGAGAAGAGTTAAGTGTTTTCAGTGCTGGGTGGGGGGTGGTGCGGGGAGAGTGGGGGGAGCTCTGCATTGTCGGTGGCACTATCCTTCGCATCAGACATTATACTGAGGTCTGTGCCCTATTCAGGCGGACATTAAAGATCACTGCGGTGCTATTCAACAAGAGAAAGGACTTTCCTTCTCACGGTGTCCTGGCCAATAATCCCCCAAATCAAATTGGTCACTCACTTCAAGACTGTTTGCAGGATGTTGTGTGCGCAAATTGGCTGCTGTCTTCCCCCTCACAATACGCAGTCACAGCACTTTAAGGTAGTGCTTCGAGACACTACCGCATGTGAAGGACGCTATATAAATGCTAAAATGCTAAATCCTGTGAAGCTCTCCTTGACATCCTCCCCAGTGGGAAAGACTTCACAGGAAATACAAGGATTATTTTATTATTAAGTATTCAGACATTGGAAGCAGGGTAACTGAACTGCATGAGTAGAGACAAAGGAGAGCTTCCGCTCTGTACATTTTTAATGCATTCATTTTTTTTGAGTGGGGCGAGTGGTGGGAAATAATTCTACGATTTAAACACTTCTTTTGAAAAAAAAACAAACGTTTACTAATCTTTCCTCATTCTTTTTGTGATTGCAGCTGTTAACAAAGGAAACCAAAATAAAGCAGATTAACACCTTTAATTAGAAGAGCATCGTTGCTGTATAGGGAAATTTACAAGCACCTTAATTTGCAAGCACCTTAATTAAGCACCTTAATATGCAAATGTTAGCAATGCACTTTTAACTACCAGCAAAATGTGCCTGTTGTAGCAGAAAGTTTCACGGTGTGTTTCTCTCTCTCTCCTCTGACACCCCTACCCATCCCCAATAATTATTTGAGGAGGTGCTGATCGAGACTGCTGGAGAATGGAAGGTTTTGTTATTTTTGAATGAATAACATCCAAGCACTCAATGGCAACGTTGCATATACTTGAATGTCCCTGTAACCATGTGCTATTTCCCATTATGGGAGTGTGTGTATCTGTGTGTGTGTATATCTGTGTGTGGGTGTGTGGATGGGTGTGTGGGTGAGACCTTGCTCCCGCTGAGAGTGCCGTGGGCTTTCACTGCTCTCTGACGTAATCAGTGGAAATGAATTCACTCGGTTTTTCAGATCTCACCACTCACAGGGAGTAATGGGTTCCCCCCACCCCTATTCAACGCCTAGACTTAAACATCCTCAGCTCTCAACACTTCAAGGAGATTGGCAAACATCCCACGGACGTTCTGTCCCCACGTCATAGCTGTTTGTGGGACATTGCTGTGCGCAAATTGGCTGCCCCGTTCGCTTATAGAATATACAGTCACTACACTTTACAGTAAATCTCGTGAAGAGTTATGGAACGTCCTCCAGATGTGAAAGGGGCAATATCAAATGCGATTTTGTTTTAATGATAATAATTGAAACCAAGCTTGCGAACCATATCAATAAAAGGTCGCTGGCTGTAGTTCACTTTGACTTGATTGACATCGGGGAGGGAGCATTTAGGGCAGAGACACCTTGGGGGGGAGAAGGGAGGGGAAAGGTTGGAGGAAATAGCATTTAAAGTCTAACTCCTAGAAACATGCCTTTAACACTGTAGACTGTTATTTCAGAGTCACGTTATTTGCATTGACACGAGAAACCGTGTTTAGCCAGAGCACATTTGTGGGCAGCAAGTGATGAGAAGTGTTTCTATGGTAACAACAAAAATATATTCTGCACTTCCTTCCCCTGCCTCCAGCTTCTAAATCTTCGAAGCTGAAACACACAACACAATTTTTATGCGTGTGCGACTCTGTCTCCCACCCCCCTCCCCTCTCCCCCCCCCCCCCCCCCCCCCCCCCCCCCCCACTCTCTCTCCCCCTCTCCCCCATCCTGGGACTTCACAAATCGCTGCGTACGTTTCATTGTCTTAAGACGCTGAGCCACAGAGCTGCCAGTATTTTGGCAGCCACGCCACTGTGCGTGCGTTCGTGTTGCTAGATCGTGTCAGACAGAATTATTTTGTATTCGTTGAAACTGCGACTAGCCCAGTTTCAGGCGGGTTGGTGAGGCTGCCAGGTAGAGTGAGGTTTGATATTCCGGCAAGACAGGAGCACACAGATAAGGAGCCCGTGTGGATGAATTAACCACCGGGCACCTTTGAATCTCCGTGCTAATATTCCTGCATCAAAACATTAAAAAAAATTGAGTTCACACCTTGACGAGCACAGAAATGTGTCTGAGGATTTGAGGTTCGCTGGCTTTTACTGCACGGAGCCAATAGACGCTGGTGGGGGAATATGGACACAATAATAATCTTTGCCTTCGAGACGTCAAAACCATAATTGCTGTCAATCGCGGTGTCCGTCTATTTGTAGGCAAGCGCGGCAGCCAGTTTGCGCACAGCAAGGTCCCGCGCACACCCACCAAAGTGAAATGACCCATTTTATCTGGGAGGATTGTCAGCCCAGATACCAGGGTGGAGAAACCCACTCCTCTTTTCCGACAGGGAACTTTAAGTTCCACCTGAGCAGGCAGACGGGACCTTGGTTTAATATCGCATCCGACAATGCGACGGTTCCCCCACCCCCCCCCCCCCCCCGCCCCGCCCAGAATAGTCGAAAAAATAGATAGAGCGAAAATTCAATGGATTCCATCACCAATTTTACTCCAAACCAGCGGCGTTCTCCTGGACTGGGATCAGATCCTCAGATAGCCTCACGCTCGTCAGCCTGTGTGCACTTTGCGTGATTAGGTTGCTAGAGAGGGATTAGCGGATGTGACGGGAATCACTTGAAGTTTATCACAGCTGATTAACTGGGGTTAAAACGTGGTCAGCAAACATCGCAAGAGGATTATGTTCAGCAAACATTGCAAGCTGCAATCCAGTTAGGAACCTGTTCACGAAATTCCCCCTTTATTGGGTTTCTCACCAACATAATAACAGTAATATCCAACCTGTAACTGGCGGAAACTAAGTGAATTTCAATCAATCAATTAATTTCGATCAATTTTACCGAAGGACCCTCACAGAAAACAAAATGGGGCACGAGCTCCAGTAGTGTGTTGGGAGAACAACAGAACAGATCTTTCAGTTCAAACAGCTTCCACTTGCCTCCTTTTCCTCCTCTCCCACCTCCATCCCTCCCACACCCCTCCCTCCCACAATGTTCATTGGACATGTGATACCTTTCGCTTTGAGACCACCGCCTTTCCACGCAACTCAATCGAATTTTAATATGGGGTCCAGCTGCAGATGAAATTGCATTTTCCGATAGATTATATTTATATTATAAAAATTAGACACAATTATGACCACACACACCCCGACCCCCACTCTCACCAACCGCCCGGCAGCCCGGCCCATGCCTCTAACGCGCTCCCCACAAATTGCTCCGCTCCTGGTCCTAATACATTAGCGGTAATGATTTTTCAGTTATAGTAAACCCTTGACCTGTGGCAGATAGTTAGAGCCACAACAGATCTCTGGGGAGAATGTGCGAGCGGCGTTCATTTGGGCATGGTAATGGTTGCCTTGACGATTGCTATTGATGTCTCTCGACCCTGGTTAAGTGGCTTCTGATGGAGACTTTCTTTGGATTTCTCTCCAATCCGTAACTTCCAAATTCTGAGATTGCATCTGCCATCCACCGGCTGACCGCTTCCAAAAAATAAAGAGGACGGTTTTGATGGCTTTTTTTCCAAAGCTTTTTTCAATTTATAAAACCGGTTCCTCCCCTACCTCTTCTAATCAATATAAATATTTTGATGTAGCGCCTTGCCACGTTATTAAGACGTCCTTTTTGATCGGGCTTGCTGTCACCCTCTGTGACTGTGAAGTGAATTGAGTGGTGACTTGCTTTGTCCTTTTATCATTTGCTTTCCTTGGTCGACCGGGGAATTAGGCGGCTGTGCCTTTAAGAGATTCCACACGGGAGCTCGCGCATGGGCTTTCGGTCGTCTCATTAACCTTCTGTTGCGTGGCTTATTTTGAGTTGTATTCCCCAGAGCTGGGGAGGTTAATGGGGGTGACGTGACTGAGGTGCTTAAAAATAATAAAGGGAGTTGACAATGTGGCTTGAGGACAACACTTCCCTCTGGTGGCTCAAGTGGAAAATTCGAGCTAAAATAATAATTCGAGTAATAATAATCCTCATCATCATCACGTTTGGTTAAGCGCCTTTCACCTTCAAAACATCCTATAGAGTGTAGTGTTTGGAGATTGCCACATGAGGGAGTTTCAATAGAACACAGTCCAGCTTCTCAAGGTAGGGCTATGCCAGTGCTCCATCCCAGCCTCGTGAATTACCCGCTTAACAGGGTTTCGGCTGCATTTCCCTTGTTCCCGTGACCGGCGACCGAGAAATCACCGTGACCATTTCAGTGTCAGAATTCCATGACTGAAACCTAACACCAAAAGATGGGAAGCCAGGGGGGTGTCGAACGCTTCGCAGAAAAGGCGAAGGATTCAGATTAAGTAGGGATTATTACCCCCCGAAAAGCAATCCGCCAATCGACAAACGACCGGGTTCCTACTTACTGCTGGTTAAGCGGAGGTTAGGTAAAAATAAAATGCCAACCAAAGGTTTAAGGAACAGACAGACAGCAGAGTGTTCTAGGGATGAGTGAGCAAGTGTGGATGGTGAGGAAGCCACCCTGCTTGTCTCTCACTGTGTGATAGCAGAAACTGTGTCTATTAATTATAACTCGTAGCTCCCTGCCCGACGACCCTATCATGGAAGCCTCTTCCTTCCCATCTGCTGTTCCTTAATGTCCTCACAATATTCTCCAGGTTTCTGAGCAGCAATTAGCTCCATATAAATCAATGCTGTGGCTGCCCTCCCTGCCTGCACTTATTCACGAATTTCTGCCAAAAGCAGATCTTGCAAGATTACAGCAAAGGCTCATCCTCCTCTAGTCCCCACCCTCCCATCTTGGTGGTACAGCAGCTGTTGAGCTGCTTCTCAAGTGAGTCCCAGGACTCTGGCCTTAACCACCCATCTGCTTATCCTTTTCCAGCGGTTAATTACACTTCTGGGCTCTCCCTCAGACTCACCGAACCAGTGTGCAATCTAGGCGTCCGGTTCGACCGTCAGCTGTCCTTCCTCCCCCGCATCCGGTCCCTGACAAGGACCACCTTCTTCCACCTCCGCCCAATTGCCCACCTCCGACCGTACCTTATCCCAAATGCAGCCGAAACCCTTGTGCATGTGTTTGTTACCTCCTGCCTGGATAACTCCAATGCACTCCTCACCGGTCAGTCTCCCCAGCTCCACCATTCACATGATTGAGCTCATTCAAAACTCTGTCGCCCGCATACCGACCTGGACCAAACTCCGTCCCCACATCTCACCAGTTCTGGCCCAGGCTCCACTGGCTCCGAACGGATCGACTTCAGGATCCTCACTCGTGTTCAAATCCCTTCACTCCCTGGCACCTCTCTCCCTCTCCGACCTCCTCAATCCCCAATCCATCACCGGCGCCTCCGCTCGACTGGCACTGGCCTTCTGCTCATCCCTCGCACCCTCCGCCCCACCATCGGAGGTTGCACTTTCAGCCACTACACCCCAAAACTCTGGAACACTCACTCTCAATCCCTCCGCCTTGCCCCCTCTCTCCCCTCTTTCAAGTCCCACCTGAAAACTTTCCTCTTAGACTGTCCCTATGGCCATCTCCCCCCTCCCCCCTGGCTCGGAGTCAGGCTTCGCCACTGTTAAGCACTCTTGACGCGTAAACTCTGCTCCGCTTCATCTCATCCCTATTCTTTGCGTGCTCATCGCACATCATTCCCTCTCAGGTAGGTGGGAGCGAGCAGATCTGCAGAGAGCTGAAATATCACAGCAGGCTCTTTAACACTGCAATAAAGAGGAATTTCTGAACTCACAAAGAAATGAGGGCGACTGACATTAAATGAAGTGGAAAGCAGCGAGCTCATGTTAGCAGTCAAAATGAACCTCAGGTGGCTCATAAGTAATCGAGGAGCCATGTGTGTGTTTGTGTGTTTTTCTAAGTAAACTGTACCCTCCTCTGCCATTTCATAATGTATGTAAATGTGCTGCCTTCTGGGCCTATTGCTTTATTTGAGATTATTGTCCTTAATTTCTATTCAGTTTCATTCAGTTTAGATTTTTTCTCACGCTGTGGTAAGGTGCCGAAATGCACGTCTTCTCAGAGTTCTCCTCAGATTGCACTGTAACCTCTCCTACTTCTGTGAGGCACGTCGACAGAAACGCTCCAGGGCAGTACTGGGGGAGCACTGCATCCTTCAACAACAACAACAACAACTTGCACTTACATAGATAGCATCCTCCATGCAGGGTAGCGCCTCAGAGCGTACAGAAGTAGGAGAGGTTACAGTAAAACCTGAGGCGTTAAACCGACATCTCTCTGTCTGTGCCTGTCCAGGCGGGTGTTAAAGATGCTGCGGAGCTATTCGAAAAGAGAACAGAGTTGCTCTCTCCCAGTGTCCTAGCCAACAACCCTCCCAGATAACATTGTCCACATTCACTTCACGTCTGTTTGAGGAAACACTGCTGGGCTTGAATTGGCTGCCCCCTAGGATTGTAAATATTTGCTCATTAACTACCCTTGACAATAAAATCCAGTGAATGCTTTGAGACATTTTCCACGATGTGACAAGTGCAAGGACTATCATTCCAGAGTGAAGTCAAAGGCAACGTGTCTTTGCACAGGGGGTGGTGAGAACGAGGAACACACGGCCCCAGAAGGCAGTACAGGCAGTGTCAAATGAGGTGGTAAAAATATCTGGGAGGTCAGGGGAATGCGGGGAAAAAACCAGGACATGGGATTAAAAGATCTGCCGTGGTTTAATACACTGGTAGAGCAGGCACAAGGGGCTAAACAGCCTCCTCCTGAGCTGTAATAACTGCGGTTTGCTGAAGACTGAAACTCCCACCTGAAGATGGTCTAACCTGAGCTGCTCATTCACTCTGTGTTTCAGGTATACCCCAGAAGAGATTTGCCAGAAAGTCGGGGCCTTTCGGCAAATGCTGATGGAGAAGGAAGGTGTGCTGACCAGAGAGGATTCCCACGGACACAATGTGTAAGTACATCAATAGCCCCCAAGTCAACAGTACATGAGAATGTGATCTTCTCGTTTGGCCACAAATGGAGGTAAAATAACGGTCTTGTTGAACGGACCTTAGACGGACAAGAGTATCTCGGGAACCGCTACCGAGATATTGCTGTCCGTCTTAACGTCCATAGTTACCGGTGAACTCCACCTCCCGGTTCACCGGGTTTGAGCAGGGATTAAGGACTGTGCCTGCTTCTTCCTTGCTGGTAGCACCCGTCACCACAACTCTTTCCTCGCGTCGGTATTGTCCGGTGCTGATCCGTTACCAGTTAATTCAGTCACGGAGCAGCGTAGAGCTCCAGTGTGGGGTTAAAAAGAAACCTAGGATTCATCTACATTCAGGTGTTTGTTGATCAGTGTGGCTTTATTCCTTGGCAGGTTTATTGGTAAATTTGGAATCTTTTATGTATACAAATAGCAAATCAATTACAGTTTGTGAATCATCACGACTGGTCTGTTCTTTAAAGTTTTTTTTTCCTCCCCCGGCTCAGCTTCATGCTCCGTCACTGTCAGGCAGCTCTGGGATGCTACCCTGTATGAGGGGGCGCTGTATAAATGAGCATTGTTGTTGTTTCTACAGCTGGTGTATTGCTAGCCAGAAGTTCCACTATGCAATGCTCTAATCTTGATAAACAGAAAGCGAAGCAAAGGCTGCCTCCTCTGCCATGATCGAAAGCCCAGTCCGTCACCTTAAGGGACAGCCCAGGCTTATCCCAGACCAACTCAATTTTTCTTCGCTCTTCAATTTTCTGCTCCTTGAACTTTTTCATTATTAACGGAAACCTCGGCGGCTCAGAATATTCCTAAAGGATTATGTTCCAAAGCGAGAGAGAGAGAGAGAGAGAGAGAGAGGGTGGGGGGTGGTGGGGGGGATAAAAACCTGGCCTGGCAGTGCCACGATGATTTACGGCCATTGCATCAAAGCCAAGCCAAGGGCTCGCTTTTCCCTTTTCTCCAGTGACCTGATAGCTTCAGGCTTTACACAGACAGCTCACAAACATTGCAGCAGTTAGAGGATTTATTCTGATTTCTTTGCTTGAATATTACATACATTATATCGGCATTATATGGCCAATATTACGGTATTATTTATTCCCAATTCACCTCCCCCATTCTTTGACTGTATCGATCATTTTAGGTGTCCCCCCTACCTTATGATTGAGGTGGACACAAGTCACATCTGTCTCTCTGCCCGACATGAAAGGTACTAGATAAATGTCAATTGTATTATAATAATCCTTGCATTTGATATAGCGCTTTATCATTTCTTCGAGATTGTATTTTATCTCACATTCATCGTGTGGACTTTCCTCCCCTGTGAAGAGTACCTGAGGGCGGTTTTGGTGGAGATGCTTGAAGTTCTGAGGGGCTTAGTATATCTGGGTCATCATCAGGATAACAAAGGCATTGAGACGTGCAAGAGAAATTGTTTAGCAGAGGAGTCATGGAATTTCTCCTGCAAATTAGCATCTGCTCCCCACCCCCCAAAACAGGTCAAGGCAGCAGAAATGCCTATGTGTATTATGTGTATTATTAAGATTTATGCTCAAACGCTTATAATTATAATCCTTGAATCTGATGTAGCGCCTTATCACATCTTCAAGATGTCTCAAAGCGCTTCACAGAGTATACCGTAAAGTAGATTGACTGTATATTTTGTGGGTGAAACGCGGCAGCCAATTGCGCACTGTAGTGTCCCACATATAGTCGTGGATTGAGTGATCAAATAAGTATCATTATCTTTTTTTGAAAGGAAATGTTATCCATTCACTATATTAGACCTCGTCGTCCACTATTTTCCAGCCGTGCGGAGTTTCATTGTGAAGCTGAGTGAATTGTTGGTTCATATCGCCATCGTGTGGCAGTCTGTGTAATCTTCCACCGAAAATTCTCATCCCTTCATACCCACTACCACAGTCTGACTGGAACGGCTGGATGGGGGGGGGGGGGTGGCGTGGCAGGGAGCTGAGGAGAGGTACCCAAAAGCACGGTCGGAAAGAAAGGTCTTGAGACGTGGCTTTACAGGTGGGGAGGGAGAGACGAGAGGCGGAGAGAGTCTGGGACGGAGTCCCTGAGAGCGCAGGCATTTACTATGAGTAATATTCAGAGTAAATCTCCATTTAAACAGTTCTTTTCAATGGTGAGTGCGTGGGTACGGAATATAGTGCGGTGCCTGACATCAACATAGAGCATTCCCTGCACTTACTGGGCTTTACAGTCCATCACCACCAATTCACTGCTGCTCTCCGTGGTGCTGAAATGGAGCGTTTGGGCTTTCACTCATTGGAGTATTGATTTCCTGCAGTTAACCAGCCGGTAAACAACAACAACTTGCTTTTATACAGCGCCCCTCACTCAGGGTATTGTCCCAGAGCACTTAACTGCAGGATCAGCGGCTCTTGGCATGTCCTGCCGACGTGAAAGGTGTTTTTTAAATGCAATTTGTTGTCGTCATCGTTGTTTGAAACCACTAGCAGACCTTGCTGTGATCCAGCACCTTTCACACAGGACGAGCATGGTGAATCTTTTCCCAAAGATAACGGGGAGCTAGATTGTAGTTGTCCTTGCGTGAAGAACATGAACTGCCTCTGTTACCCCCCACCCCCCTCCCCCTCTCCCACCATTTTGAAGAGCGTGCTGATACATACATATGTGGAGTCCTGTAACTCAGTGGATAGAGCACTCGCTTTGCAAGTGAGACACCTGGGTTCAATTCCAGGCAGAGGGCGAAACCCTGGGCAAATTTCCTTACTCCACACAGAGCCTAATAATAATCCCTCCAAAAACCAAAACAATAATAAATTGGTCATTTTCAATCCAAGACTGTTTGTGGGACATTGCTATGCGCAATTGGCTGCCGCGTTTCGCCCACAAATATACAGTTAATTCACTTTACAGTATATTCTGTGAAGCGCTTTGAGACGTCGAGAAGACATGAAAAGCGCTATATCAAATGTGAGGATTATTGTTATTATTATATGCTGCCGGATACAGCCGTCAGATCCTGAGTGCTGTGCATCTGGTAATCCAGAATCCAGCCTTTGCAAGCAGCCCACCTTGGCTATGCCTCACACACTCCACACCCTCCCCCCCCCCCACACACACACCCCCCCCCCACCCCCCCACCCCACACACACACACAGCAGTCAGAAACCTATTGTTTAAAAGGATGCCTGTGTATCACCGACATAGTTAGTTTGATATTGTTGCATCTTTAAACTGTCTGCCTGTATCTTGATGCTGGGCTCTGTAAGGCTGTGAACAGCAGGGTACCAACCATCAATGGAAGATGGCTAGACAATGTGGAGTTGAATGGAGGTGGAGAAGAGTAGTGGGCGAGAGAGGGAGACAGAGAGAGAGAAAGCTTCTAGAAATCTCTTCGCATCAAAAGCCAACAGAATAAATCCTCCCTCACAATCCCCGGGTGATGCTTGCTCTGTTGAATCCGGTGTGAAATGCATGTGTGTGGTGTGTGGTGTGAGTGTAGCAAGGCAGCAGCACGGCTACAAAGCGCTGTGTAAACGTGTGTGTGTGTGTGTGGGTGGGTAGGTGCGCTGTGCGCTTCTGCACAATTACCAGCATGTCATACACCATGACAACCAGACTGTGAGCGAGAGCAGGGATTTACAGTGCAGCTGGCAGCCTTTCGCTCTCACTGCATCTTTCCCCTGCTTGTGTGAGTCTCCCGGTGCCAGCTGTGCACAAGCACTATCGCCATGTCCTCGCACACGATGCCTGGAATAGGAAGCAGTGAACAGCATCTCCCCGAGAGGCTACAAACCGCGCCAGAGACAGAGAGCCAGGCCGGGGAGGCGGCCAGTGGCAGTGCTCCCACAGGCAGGTCAGTGCTGGCTTAACTCACACCAACCCACCAGCCCCCACCCCCCAACCCTCCCCCCCACCGGCACTGAGATATCTACAGCAGCCCCAGCTTTCTCCCTTGAGAAATCCATTGATTTCTCACCCCCACCCCCATCCTCACCCACCTCCATCTGTCTCTTCCCTGCAAGTAATATCTGTTGCAGATCAGCAGCGTTGAATGCTCGGGTAGGGTTTTGTGTGCGTCTATCTGTCTCGGAATGTGCTGAGCAGTAAAATGGAGGCTGTTCATCGTCTCTCACCAACCAAGCAGGGTGTTGTGAAGCTGCAAAATCACTGCTCTGCTCGGGTCTCGCTCCAGGTTGTGAGGCTGTGCTTTTTTATTATTATTATTAAACAGGCCAATTGCGACCGTTGTTAAAATAAATATTCTAAAATTTAATTATTATTATTGATTAATATTAATATTAATAACGATTGTAATCCTTACACTTGATGCAGCGCCTCATCACGTGACATCTCCATGACGCCTCAAAGCGCTTCACAGGATACACTGCAAAGTGAATTGACTGTCGCAGATTGATTGTGTAGTCATTATTATTTAATAATTGATATTAATTATTGTTGATGATATTAGCTGTTATTACTTATTATGATTATTATTAATAATAAAATGTAATGCATAAGAACATAAGAAATGCTAGACGGAAAAAGACTGAGGTCCATCTAGTTCGTCTTCCACCTTCCTGGCGGGCGCTTGCACATATGTCCCGAATACCTATGTACTATATTTCCTAAAAGAAAGCTATCTGATCTGCGTTTGAAGGAATCAACACTTCCTGCTTCAGCCATCTTCCTTGGGAGCCTATTCCATAGGTTCACTATTCACTCACTGAAATAGTGTTTACGTAGATTCGTTCTGTATTTACCCGTCTTCAATTGTAGGCCGTGACCTCTGGTTTTACTAGTCTGACGTACTTTATGTTGTTGTTGTTGATACAAAGGCTTGGCCTGAGCACATAGGGCTCAGCAATGCCAACAACAGACCTGTGCCAGGCACCCTCACCTTTGGGCAACGTTCTGATATTTGGGAAACGTTCCGGCCTGGGATAGAGCGGAATGAAATGGGATGGGATGGGTTGGATGCTCACTCTGCCACTCTACGCTGACGTACCAGTGTGGTGCTGGGGGGAGGCGGAGGGGGAGCTACAATATCAGATGGTGTCACCTCTGCCCTCCACCCCTCCTGATCCCAACCCCCAGCTCGGGTCCAAATCCATGACTGTCCAGCACCTTGGACGTCCTCACGAAGTGAAAAGCACTGTGTAAATGTGATTGTTATTGTTGATTGAACACTGTGTTATGCGTAGGTGGGGTCTGGCAGCTTTCTTCTGGCTGTTCTTGAGCTCGGGCTCTTTCTATTTAAGGTCACAAGGAGCCCATAAGAGTCTAGTACTGGCTGTCCAGAGTACAGTGCTGCAGTGCACCGCTGGCTGGATTGTGATCAGTGCCTGTCGTCCAGAGTGCAGTCCACTGAGTGCAATCTACGCTCACAGGGTCTCTGTCTTCCGCATTTTAATGTGCATTCCGCCCCCTCCCCCCCCCCCCCCCCCCCCCCCCCCCCCACCCACTCTCATTCCTCTCCCTGCAATCCTTGTTCTTCTCCATCCTTCCTTCAACCCACAGTGTTCCTGAGACCCAGCAGATGGCAGATGTTAATGGGAACGAGAACGAATACCTGGGATGGGGAGAAAGCAGGGCAGGTGGGCTGTGTTTCTCACACTGACTGCTGCAGCACAGAGGCTGGCACCAGTCAGAGGGATGACGGGGGAGGAACACACTGTGTCTGGCTCCCTGGGTCAAATCTGAGCCGGTTCTGCCTTGCCACTCCGGATTTCTGCCCTCTCTTCTCCCTCACTCGTGCCAATGTGATATCAGCATGGCTAAAATGTAAAGATAAAGCGCCAGTCTAATCACATGTAACCACATGTCACTGAGAGAGAAAAAGGGATAGAGAGATAGACAGAGGGAAAGGAAAAGAAACAAAACAATAAAGAGCCTTTCACATAGGACGTGTCTGAGAGCATCTCACAGGGACAGCGTGGAGCACTCAACAAGGTGGGAACAAGCAGGCGAGGGTAGGAGGAGGGTGACCCTAAACACTGCGCAGCAGGTTGGATCCCAAAAAATGCTTTGAGGACAGGGAGAAAAGGATGTAGGGCGGAGGGATTTGGGGCAGGGAAGAGAACAGAAGATAGAGAGAAAGAAAAAAAAGAAATGGTATTTTTATCGTGCACTTAGGGATTGCAACTGCGCGGTAATTACCGTCAAGCCAGTGACTGGTGTAGGGACTTGGGGCGAGAATTTTAATTGTGATTCCTGTTTAGTATTGAGCTCAGCTGTCACCGGGATGAGTTAGCTGCCTGCAGTCTTCTGCGGTGGGAATACAGGCTTGAATCCTAGCACTGGACTGTCACATCAGAGGGTCAAATTGAACGTCAGACCCACACACGGAATGATTTTATTCAATAAAGTCCTGCTGTTGCTTCACCAGCCGTGCACTGCAGGCTCCTGATGTGATTGACAGCTTGGAAGGGGGCCCAGCTCTGCTCGCTCCAGTGATGTCCTTCAAATGACATCAGACTCAACACGAGAGCGCCCGGCACTGATACACTCACTGACACTGCCGTCATCTGAGGCTTCAATGAGGAACGTTTCGTGTCAGGGGGTGGACCATCGTCAGATGTGCCGTCCTCTGGACGGGCCCTTGAACCCAGGTCAGGTCAGCCTGTTCACAGGTGGACTTTAAAGAACTCAGGGCGCTATTCGAAAAGCAAACCGTGTTTCTCTCTCCCGGTGTCCTGGCTGACAGTCCCCCAAATAAAATTGGTCAGGTTTCGTCCGTATCCTTTCCACCAAAAAAAAATCATCAAGCTCCTTGCTGCACTGTCGAACACTGGGTTGCTATCAAAAGTTTCCAGGGCATTTCAAGGCCCATCTCAACACCCTCCTCTTCGACCGCGCCTTCGGTCACCCTCCTACTTCTACCTTCCCCGCCCTCCACCCCTACTGATCCCAACCCCCAGCTCGGGTCCAAATCCTTGACTGTCCAGCGCCTTGGGACTTCCTCCCGACGTGAAAGGCGCAGTGTAAATGTAAGTTGTTACTATTATTATTATTTCTAGATACACTTTGGATAAATAGTTGAGGAAAAAGAGCTCCAGTGGGGGAGCGAGCACCAGCACAGACACAAGGGGCCAAATGGCCCTACCTCTGTGCTCTAACCCCATGATTTTACATACATGTCCCAAAGCCATAGCATTAAACATCAGGCATATAGTTTTGTATAAACGTTGGCTGGAGGCTGTGCCGTGTAAGTAGTCAAGATGGGATTGGGTTGTGTTCCAGTGATATCAGACTTGGGTCATCTGCGTAGAACGTACGTTGGTCAATGTGAAAGGGGCAACAGGGAAAACACAGGGAATCGTGTTTAATGTTGGTGGCTCCAGTGGGGGAGCCGGCCAGCAGCAGCATGGACTGGGCGGATGAATGGCCTCCCTCTGCGCTGTAATTTCTATGGTTCGATCTGTCTTGCTTCATTAAGTATCATCTCCCCACGTAGCGCTCAGTCTCTAGAATGGGCTCCCTCAGAGACAGCTGTGCTCCTGGCCTTTAAAAGCAGCTGGTGAATGAATATGAGCAGCAGGCCCTGGGTGTAGGTGGGTCACCCTGTACTGAAGCCCGTTACAGGCAGGCTGAACGGCTGCTGTTTCTGTTGCCGGTCGGTGACTTGATGGGTACCTCTCGCTGTTTTGCGGAGTCTCAGTGATCTACACGTTCCCCGCCGCCCCCCTCCCCGATCACCGAGGTAACGAAGGAACTGACTCATTCTCTCCGGGTGATTCATTACAGCCGGGCAATCAGCAGGGGCTGGTAGTTTATAGCTGCTCCGTGTGTGTGCGTGCGTGCGTGCGTGCGGCCACATGGTGCACGGACCTGAATGGAGTGGGCAGTGTGTGTGCCCTGGCCTTTGTGCCCAGGTTATTTAACAGCCTTTATTGCCAGGCTTGTAGCTCTGCTGCAAGGTATCAATGTCAGTGAGTAAGTGCCCGGCGCCATTCAGCAACCAATCTATATTAGTCCATCCTCGTTTCCAAGACTCCTGCGGTCTCGGTTCCTCCCCACTGGTCAGCTCCTCTCTTTCCTGTGATGTTCTTTCTTTGCGTTCAGTAGTCCACCTTAACATGCAACACTTTGCTTTCCAAAGATCCTGTGACACTGGTAGAGAAGAGACGGGAGTTTTTCCACAAGATCTTCGGCTTATCTAATCTCATCCCTCCACAACAACCCGCCCTACCGTCCCCCCATCACAGCATTGAGCTGCTTTTTAAATGAGTCCCAACGTCCTGGCCTCAACCACCCTTCCTGGCAACCCGGTTCCAGTCGTTAATTCTCCTCTGGGTAAAGAAATACATCCCGTGTGTGTCCTGAAGTTGCCCTTCGTGACTCTACACCAGTTTCCTCTTGTCTCCGTGTCTCGGTCCGTCCTAAACTTTGTTCTGGGTTCACGTTTCAACCCCATTTGAAATGTTAGACCAACTGGGAGTCCTGGCCAACAATTCTCCCACGTTTATCTACATTCAATTCACAACTGCGTGTGTGGCTTTGCTGCTACAAATGCCTTTACAAAAGCGCAACGAGACTCTACCCCGCGTGAAGGACGCTACATAAGTGCAAGTTATTGTTTTTATTGTGCACACGCACAGTGAATCACTTTGAGACATTTACACTTCATAAGATTACTACAAAGATGCAATATCTTTGTCTTCGATTCTAACTGTTATTAATGGTTTCGTATCCGGATTCACATTTTATTTGTTAACGTTTGTGTCTTTCTCCACTCCCCTCGCCTCTCTCTCTCTGTCTCTCTCTCTGTCTCTCTCTCCCTCTCTCCCTGCCTCACTTAAGTCTGAAGAGGAAATCGAGCAGTTCTGCCTCTCCTCCGCCCAGAAAGAAAAAGAAGAAAAAATCCGGACACTACAAAAGCCGGTAAGTGTCTCGTGGCAACGAACACATTCACGAACATCTTCTCTCAGAGGGTCGGTCTGGGCGTGGGATGGTTTGCCGTATGTGTGGGGGGGTTTGGAAGAAGGGGATTTGCTGGATGAGCAATCGATTGGGTGGGTGTGGGCGTTTAAAAAGAAATCAGATGCGGAGGAAGGGGATTAGAGGGGATGGGAAAAGAGCAGTAAATGGGGATTGAGATGGACGGTTTCATAGAGGAGTCATAGGTTGACATCCATCTTGAAATCCACCGTGGATGTCGGCTCTCTGAAAGAGCTCTCCGTTCAGTCCCCTGCCCTTCCCCCTCCTCTCCCACCCCCCTCCCACCCCACACCCACCCTTTTAGATTTTTCTGTTCAGAGATTTCTCCAGGTCTCTTTTAGAAGCCATTGCAGACGCTTATCATTCTTTCCACGTCATAATAACCTTCTCCCAACCTCTCCCTTTTATTTTTATTTTTTTGGGGGGTTAACGAGGTAATGATCTCAAATTCACATCGTCCGGTTAACAGCTTGTTCCCTTTCGCGTATTGTACATATTATAATCGTTTGTAGGAACTCAGACATTACTTTTGTTTTCTTTTTAATAATTGTTGCTCATCCTTTTCACCGCATCCACACATTGTTAATCGCAAGCAAAAAGAGGAAGCCAGGCTGCGAGAGAAGGTAAGAATAACCAGGTTCAGAGACAGGATGCAGTGTGTAACAGAAACAGCTGTGTGTCTCAGTTAAAGACAGGTTATGTCATTCCTTCCCCCCCCACCACCACAAACCCCCCCCCCGTATGTTGCGATGCTTACAAATCAGATCAGAAAAACATTGTAACTCACAGAGGGTGGTGAGAGTGTGGAGGAGGCTGTTTGGGCAGAATCCACTGTGGTGTTTCAAATATATTTTTTGTGGGTGTTGGACACAGACACAGAAATCCATCACCGTGCTTAACAGCATCCAGAGCAGACTCAGAGCTGCTCGTGGGTACAGTAACCTTCGCGTTTGCTTCAGCGCCTTTCACGCCGGAAGGACATCCCCAAGCGCTTCACGGGATTTACTGTGGGTGGACCTGGGCAGCCAATTTGAGAAATGTCACCCGGGTCTGGACTGGAGCGCGCACTTTCTCATCCCGCTTCCCCTAAGTCTGCAGAGTATCGAGCACAGGTTGGCCAGAGCCAAGGTTCGTTGTTTAAAGTACACGGCTAGACAACCCAGTGAAGCGCCACACCCTGGGAAGAAAGTAGTACAACATTCGTCCTTCCGTGAGTTCCACCATCACAATCAGAAAAAAACAATCCCTTCAGATCACATTTGCTTCCGGACATATTTTCCACCAACAAGTTGGCATTGATCCCGGGGTTACAGTGTCATGCTCAGTATTCAACACAAGATTCAGGGGAAAGGGGGTAAAGGACAATTTCAGGACAGACAACAACAGCAAGGTATTTGGACAGATATTTGTTCGGTCAGGGTTTCAGGGGATACGGGGCAAAGGCGGGTAATTGGAGTGGAGGCACAGATCAGCCGTGATCTTAGGGAATGGCGAAACAGGCTC
Source organism: Callorhinchus milii (assembly GCF_018977255.1). Taxonomy (NCBI): domain Eukaryota; kingdom Metazoa; phylum Chordata; class Chondrichthyes; order Chimaeriformes; family Callorhinchidae; genus Callorhinchus; species Callorhinchus milii. Next base: position 7,455,545 of record NW_024704751.1, on the reverse strand, counting down.
GCGGGGCTGAATGGCCTCCTCCTGTTTCTATGTTTCTAACAACAAATTGTATTTATTTAGCGTCTTTCATGTTGGGATACCAATCTTCCCTCTGTTGACCGGGAAAAGAGTTAATGTGTTTTTTTAAGCAGTTTTTGCTGAAGCCTCAATTTTAACTCCTGTACAGCATCTGATTTGTTTTTTTTAAACATTTACCAATTTAAAGCATTTCCCCCATTCCCCACTCCCACCCCCAACCCCCACCCCCCACCACACCACCCCCCACAGCCTATAGCGCCTTCACTCAGTGAATGATTGCGTTTTGTTTGTTCTATTGTCTTGTAGTTGTGACAGTTCGTCGCCGTCCCGAAAAGAGAGGAGAAAGAAGAGTGGGAAGAAGCACAAGAGAGACAGGTGGAGTGATTGTTTCAGGCTGTCTGTCTGACATCCCATCGCTCTCCGACAGGGACCTCCTGGAGTGGAGAAAGGATTGGGCCCACCTTCACCTTCACACACCACATACACACACACCACACACCCACCCACACACCACACACCTTCCCACACACACACATACACCACACACACTCCCACACACACACACACACACACACACACCCTCCCACATACACACACACCACACACCACACACACCCTCCCACACACACACACCCTCCCACACACACACATACACACACACTGTCACTCCCTCAGGGACGTGGCAGAAAGGACATTGCTTTAGATTCACTCTCATCGAGCAGTTCGTAAGCAGATTGAATGTCTGTATGGTCTGAGGGTTGGTTGTTAATAGCTTCACTCAGGACATTCAACCACAACAACTTGCATTTATACTGCGCCCTTCACTCGGAGCGCTTGAATTCCTACATTCCTAAAATAAGAAGGTTACCCATTATCCTGTGAGAAGAGCTAATCTCCTCTTTCCCGACACACCAGCCCGGACTGCGTGACAGTCTGTGAGGTGATGTTGTTAATGGCACCATCTGGATTGATGCAAAGCCTCTCTACGGTAACCTCTCATTGCTATACCCAAATCACGTGGCTTCTGAGGCAACAAATTCCACCTCGTCTTAGCCCATGAGACCAATTAATGATTGGGAAATTCTTCATTTCACCCTTAATTTGGAAGACAAGACAAGATGGTGAGTTCACAGCTGAAGATAATTGGTTTTCTCTCTGGTAAATGCTGACACGAAAGGAAATGGTCGAGGGACTGTCTGTGAATTGTAGGCCCTGACACGTGGCGTAGGGAGACTGCAGGCAGGTACTGAGTCACAGCTCATTGTCGCAAACCAAGCCTTTCACAGCTCCAAATGACCTGGAGTTTAGTAACTGTGACATGCCACCGCTTGTAGCTTTCCATCGGAAAAGCTCCTCACTTGGGGAACTGTGTGGGAATCAAGTAAGACACAGTCTGACTCGCCTCTTGTTGTTGTGCAGGTCTGATTCCGGCTCCAGGAAAAAGCGGAGGCACAGGTAGGTAATGTGTTGGAGAAAGATAGCAATTCGCTGAGCCTTGCCATAATCACAAGTCCAGTCACTCACCTCTCATGGGCTCTCAGGTACCCTGAGACAGGAGGACACGAGGTTGGGGTGGGGGTGGGGGTGAAGGGCAAGTTTACATGGAGGGTAATCAGCCATCGTTTATTTTGGGGTCCAATACACCCGGAAACCCATCACCGTGCTTAAAGAGTATCCAAACCAGACTTGAGAATTCCTCACAACCGGCTCGATTAATTAGAAAACTAATTCACAGCGTGGTTTGATTTGAAGATTCCACGATCGAAAGTCCTTACGGGTCAACACTTCGCACGCGACGTACCGGGAAAGCCTCCACCTGGGGCAAGGTTTACTTTATGTAACAGTTACGTAACGACACCCTCGGCATCGAAGGAGGTCTCCTGTTAGTTGTGAAAAGAAATTTACAGAAAGCCCGCTTCCAAATCAAAGCTGCGTTTAAGAACTTGGTAAACTCTGGACGTTCTGCAAAGCCACTACGTCAATAGAACAACAACAACTCGCATTTATATAGCGACCTTCACGCAGGGTAGCGTCCCGGAGTGCCTAGAATAAGGTAGACTAGAGAGAGTAAATCTGTCCCCAGGTAGCATCTCTCCCCACTGATGCTTTCATTCCTTCTGAACTCAGTTTGGTTTGGACATTCTTAAGCATGGCGGTGGGTTTCCCCATGCATCAGACACCTGGCTGAACCCCCCCACACCCCCACAAAATTCCTTCTGAATGTTGTCCTCTGTTTGTAGATCTACTACACCTAAAACCAGACGCAGAGAGAAGAAAAAACAAAGGAAAAGGTAACGTTTAAATTGTTAATAACGGGATGGGGGAGATGAGGTAGAAGCCATATGGACTGTAAACACTGACACAGACTAACTGGGCTGGATTGAATCTCTGTTGTAGCTTTCTAGTGTAATTCTGTGTTTTGGGAGTAATTTAACTACCACCAGCTTCCACTTAAAACCGCAGCTGCAATCCCACGCTGTCTGTGACCCCAACAGTAACATTTTTAGAATGGAGCGAGGGAGGAAAAGGGAGGGAATCACAACCATTGAGGAGACAATTTCACTGCGCTCGGAGCTCAGTCTCACACCAGTATATCTGCGTGGCCAGCCCTGCACACGGCTGGAGAACAGACCAGAGTTCATCTGAATTCAGAGTTGAATTCAGTACAAACGGAGGGGACTGAAAGACCAGCATCTGTCATCACCTCCCGTCACTGAGACCAGCCTACGTTGTACTTGGGCAACGATGCTATTCTGGAACGTCCTGTCCCGCAGCGTGCCGTGCCTCACTCGTGCCTCTTTCCGATCGACAGGTCGCGCAGTGAATCTCCGGCACGCAAGTTCCACCGAGGCCGAAGCTGCGGCCGATCTCGCAGTCTCTCGGTGTCTTCTGTCGCCAGCACCTACAAGTCTCTCAGCAGGTCAGTCTCTCCAGCTGAGGAGCGCAACAGAATTTGGTGACGCGAGGACTTATATTTATAACAACAATAATAATTATCCTCGCATTTGATACAGCGCCTTATCAGGTCGAGTGTTGAGTGTGTGTGAGTGTTGAGTGTGTGTGTTGAGTGTGTGTGTGAGTGTTGAGTGTGTCTGAGTGTGTCTGAGTGTTGAGTGTGTCTGAGTGTTGAGTGTGTCTGAGTGTGTGTGAGTGTTGAGTGTGTGTGAGTGTTGAGTGTATGTTGAGGGAGGAAGGAGGGCGTGAGTGAGTGTTGTACACAACGACCCTGTGTAAAACCAGTCGCTTGCCTTGCCTCGTCTCTCCAGCTGCCGCAGCCCGCCTTCAGAGCGCAGGGCCGCCCACGGCAGGAGCAAGCGGCACGGTGCCGTCTCCCGGCAAAACCCCAAGAAGGACGCCAACGGACGCAAGCCCTGCTGCCCCCGCTCCAGCGCCAGTGCCAGCCAGTCGCCCCCGCCAGCCACCCGCGGCAGATCAGAGACCCTCAGGCAGAACGGATACAAGGCGCCCGCGTGGAACGGCAGACACGGGAGTCCGAGACACGGACGTCCCCCGGACAAATCACAGGATGTATGTAGTCTCTTTCCTCTTAACTCTGTGTCGCTCTCCTTCTCTCTGTGTGTGTCTCTCTCTCTCGCTCTTTCTTTCTCTCGCTCTGTGTTCTGGGAGTTTTGAAAGCCAGTCTCGGAGTCTTGTGTGTGCTCGCCATTCTCCACCATTGTTTTTTCTCTTTCCCCATTACCCCCACACACCCACCCCCCCATCTGAACAGCAGCCGTCACTTGTAGCAGTATAGCACTCGCCTGTTGTAACCCCAAATTCCTACCAGCTGATCGATGGGGTGGGTGGTAGGAGGTGGGGGGGTAGGAGAGGGATTGGGGTGAGCAAGAACATACAACATGGCCCTATAGGTGGAATCAATTGGGATGTTTAAAAAGGATTACCAGGAATTGGGATTGAAAGATCTACCCCCTGGTTGCATTCAATTGTGGAACAGGCTGGATGGGCTGAATGGCTTTCCCCCTGTTCCTTCTTAGGTAATTTTTCAATGACTACCAAAGTTGTGTGACCCCCATTCCTCCCTATTCCTGGGATGAATTTATTTCTCTGGCTAAGCTGACGATTTGGCGTTGCAACAGCTCGCTTGCTCTCTCGCGAAGAGGTTGCGCTTTTCCTCGCGTCCCCTCTGGGTCTCGGGCGCAAGCTCCTCCGCGAGAGTGGGTGGGGGGGGGTGCGAAACGGTAAGAGGCAAAGGAGATTTCCGTGCGGGGGAGGGGGGGCATCGCTCTGGGTCTGAGCCGTTTCCCCCCACTCCTCCCCCCCACTCACCCACCCCACCCCCTCCATCTCAGTGCAGAGGAGACGTGGGCCCACGGTGCTTAGTAATGTCTCATCAATTCATGTCTCGTCAAACAAAATACAAGAGAAACCAGCTCAAGGCACATTAATAGTGACTAAAGGGAGCCTCCAAGCATCAGAGGCCCCACATTCCATCCACCCTCACTCTCCAAAACCCACAGTTTGAACGTTTTTGTGAACGGTCTTACTTTGGAAGACAGTTGGTTCTCCGCAGACCTTAAACAGTAATCGGCTTCCAAACGTTGCGACCGAATTTAAGACTCTTTTTTTTGTTCTAAAACGCACAATTCCGCGTGATGTTCACTTTTTCGAGGCGAAACGGGCTCGCAGGCTGAGACTAGATGGAATTTAGGGCCCCTGACCTCAAAGGGAAAGGCATCGACAGCCACTTTTTTATTGGTTTTCTGACTCATTGCCTCCACTGTTTGGATACAGTAAGGACGGCAGTGGGTGCATAACCCTGCATCAAACGCATCGCACATCCGGGACACTGAGGCAGATGCATTTTCTTACCAGCCGCACAGCAGATAACACTTTATTTGGCAGAACCGTAAAGTGGATTCTAATCTGGTCAAGGAGCGAGGCGTGAATGGATCTCAGAAGTGCCAGCAGATACTTTTAAGATTCTGTTGAACTTTCTTACTATTCTCAAGTTCAACCTTGATTTGGAATTTCGCCTACAAATATACACAGTCACCTCGCTTTCCCGAATACTTTGTGAAACGCTCTGCGACATTTCCCCGTGCTGAGGCTCTGTATCAAATGCCAGAACTGCAGAAAATAGACTGCGTAGAGGAAGTTTACATCATTCTGTGCGATCTTAGATTTTTAGACAATGGTCTTAAGGTTAAGACTGTGGACCTTTTGGGACCTCTTTTCCCTATATTTATTTTGGGTGTTAATTACAGTGAGCGTAACAAGACTTATGCCTCAACAGTATAACAGCAGAAAATTCTGGCATTCCCAGCAGAAAGACAGTGATTGTCACTACAGTTATTTTGCCTATGGTCAGTATGCCATCAGAGCCAGCGTCCGGCGCCACCCACCACAGAGAGTAGATATCACCATCCCTTTGTGCCGCACCTCTGCATGTCTGGTGTGTCAATAGCCACAAACTTTACAGATCCACTTTTATGTGTGTGTGCGTCTAGCAGTTACACAACGCAGTTTACTTTTGCTTAGCGCCTTTCACATCAGGAGGACATCTAAAAGCGCTCCAATTCTGTGTCTGAGCAGGAGACTTAGACCCTTTAGCATGCTCAATCTCCACAGGGACAGATCTGCTCAACTATCCCAGCCAAAGTGTGTGTATGTGTGTGTGTATGTAGGAAGGTGGGGGGGAGGGGGTTAAAGTACAAGGGGCAAATTGGGAACCGTAACACAGGCATTAAATTGAACATAAAGAGACACGAATACCTTTCTTTTTCACCAAATGCAGTGTTATCTGAAATGCATCTTTTCATTAATCCCCCCCCTCCCCCCACTCCCCATCCATGGCAGGTAAGGCGACAGTCATCAGTTGTTGTGAATCAGTTGCTTTGAATCCATGAGACCAGTTGAGCTCAGCCCAGAGTCAGGACTGAGAACTTTTGCCGATGTGCCACAGTCTGCCCGCTTTGACTCGTGGTGGCACACAAGGTGTCTTAAGAGAAGAGAAACCAGCCTGTGGAGCTTATTCACAGATGTCTTTAAGTGCGAGTGTTGTAGCGTAAGCCGCGAGATGTCTATTGGAGCAGTGCGTAGTGTGTGTACGGTTTGTCACTTAGCGTACACCAAGCCTCACCACACGTCCAACCCTGGAACCTGGGCGTAGATTGTTGAACGAGGTCACAAGATCGGTTCGGGTGAAGGTGGCCTTTGGGCCCATTTGATCTCACTCCTCCAGAACCCCCGCCCTACCTACTGTCCTCTCCTTCCAGCATCTCACTAACCTCCTCTTTCCCCCCCACGCCATCTTTTTTTCGGTCAGCCGGGTGCCTGACACACACACGCAGAGACAGTGCATAAGAGTAGCCAAAAAAACAGACTGAGAGTTCCACATACGCAGTACGCCACCTACACATGGAAATTTCCCTGTGTCTGGAATGACATGTGCTCTCTCTCTCTCTCTCTCTCTGTCTCTCCGCTTAGAGGGACACACCCTGCTTTACCGAATTCCAGAGAGTGTTAGGTGCAGGTTGGCGAGATCCAAGGTGGGTGGGAGTGGGGGGAGGGAGGGGGGTGTCCCAGAGTGTGCGTTGAAGATGATTAGCTGTTAGCGAGACAACACCGAATTCTTGTAACTTAACATTTTTTTGCTGGTTTTCAGTAGTTTTGAGTTTGATGCTAAATGTTATTGGCCCTTTGGCTTGAGTGCTGTGGCAGAGTTTTGACCTGCCTTGACATCAGAGAAGTCACCTGAGCACTAGCGTCCATCCCTTTTGCCTTCTTGTTACCAGTTAGGGGGCAAAAAAATACAGACCACCAAACCACAGGCTGATTACATCCCAACAGTTGATTGTCAGGGTCATTTTGTTCTGTGACTCAAGTGGAAATTCATAGACTGGGGGAGAAAGGTGCATAAGATAGGCAACGCAGTACTTTGGATGGACAACTCTAGGAGTCGGGGCAAATGTAACCAAAGCTCCCTCCCTCTCGCCCCCACCATACCGTCCTGCTCCACTATCTCTCAGTCTTGTAGCGATAAATGCTCCCAAAGTGAACCAAAGTATGGGCAACGAACCCGACAACCCACACGAATACCGTTAGCACTGAAGGGAAGCGAGCGGTCCTCACGCATGTTGTAGTCTGGCTTCTATTAATAATAATAATAATCCTTGCATTTGATACAGCGCCTTATCACGTCACTGAGATGTCTCAAAGCGCTCCACGGAATATACTGTGAAGGGAATTGACTGCACGTTTTGTGGGCGAAACGTGGCAGCCGATTGCGCTCAGCAGCGTCCCCACACACAGTCGTGGATTGAAGTGATCAAATTATTATAAAGGGATCAGTGAATGATCCTGGTGTATTGCGGATGGGGGATGGTGGGGTGGGGGGGGTTAAACTGACTTCAAGGGGTTAATGTCTCGCAAGTAAGGGTTGTCTGGCTAGCGTGGCCCATGCTGTCAATCACTGTTGAAGTCTTCCTGTAGTGTGTGCTTTGTCCAGCTGACTCCCCTTTTATGCAATAATCCATGCTGCACTTTGTGTTACTTAGCCGATGTTGATGTAACTTTACCTGCACTGCATGTGTTTGGACTTTTTATGTTTAATTTTATTGGGGTGGTGGGGGGGGCAACGGGGGAACGAGGATGGAGGGGGGGGTAGAGAAAAACAACTGCAATTTTTTTTAAGAGAAAAAAAATTGACATTTCTGTTGATGGCTGCGATTGCTTTGAGCGATTAAAAGTAGAATAATCCTTACATTTGGTATATAGCGCCTTTCACGTCAGGAGGACGCTGTAAAGTGCACGGTGACTGTTTTGTGTTTTGTAGGCGAGCGCTGTGAAAAATATACGATTAATCTTTTTAATTAAAAAAAAAGCAAAGCCAAAAAAAAAAACGAGCGAAATTAAAACTCTCTTGAGCAGCACATCAAATATAGCTGGTTACTAAAAGCGTCGTTGTCTCTTTCCCACACTGCACTCCAATGCGGAGAATATTGTGTGACTTTTGTTATTGCATTCCTGTTAGAAAGGTAGGTACTGAATCAGTCTACCTTTCGCACGCAACACTTTCTTACAGATGAGCCTGTTGAAAGCACCCTGGCTTGAAGTTCTATTTTGTTTAGTTTCTTGTTTTCTATCTTTATTTTCCTCCCACCTTTTCCTTTCCCTCCCGCCCCAACCGCCCCCGTCCTCCTACCCCCCACCTCCCTCCCCATCTCTTCAGTTTCATTACAATCTTCCAGTTTAAGCCCCCCTACTCTGGAATCTCTTTTTTATTTTAAATATATCTCTCTATACATTATTTTTTGAAGTTTCATGTTCTTTAGAGTTGTTAAGGTGCATATCTGTGTGTTTGTTGTAGCATTAAATCCATAATTGATGCCTTTATAACGTCATTTTTCGTTGTAAAATTTGAGTTCGTCCGTAGCTGTTACTAACATGGTGTCCCTGAATATCGTGGCTGTTTGTTCTAGGTTTTACAAAAAGGATTTTTTTTATACATATATATATTACCCCCGAAAAAACTCCATAAGTTCATTCACAGGCTTGTCTTTGCCAAACGTACTCTGAGCTTGATGGTCAGAGCAATGCTCTTTGTTCCCTGCTTTTGGGGTAGGAGGCAATTGTGGTTGGTCTGACTATAATCCATGGAATATTCCATACTGGAATCCCAACAGCAACGAAGGAAAAGAGTGTGTGTGTGCTTGAGTGTCATGGGAGGGGAGTGGGGGAGAGATCAAGAGAATTGGTGAGCATTCCCTCGTAACCTTTCACCTTTGGCCTCCATTGAACAGCTTTTCCTGTAGACAACAAGCTGAGGTTTAAGGAGGCAGGTCCTGTCCCCTCCGCCCCTGCAACCCCCACCCCCATCCCAACCCCCCACCTGTCTCTCTGGAATTGTTCCATCACAGCACCTACCCTGGTCTGTCCAGGCTCCACCCAGGATGAAGGGTGACTAAAAGCAAAGAGGTGACACTTTGGGTTGTTTGTTTTTGCCCATCCTTAAGCCACCCCACCCTCCACAACCCCACCCCCCCACCCCCTTCTCGCATCTGTTCACTGAACAACGACAGCTTGCATTTATACAGTGCCCTCCACATAGGGTAATGTCTCGGAGCGCTCCACAGGAACGGGTTGGATGGTTGGATGGGTAGAGGGAGAGGGACGCAGAGGTTAGGAGCGGAGAAACTGAAGGCTCGACTGGGAGGATATAGAGAAACCACACTGGGATTGATCCCCTCTCATAATGACTCAATCTGCAAGGGGAATTGGACTCAAATCACCTTTAAATAATGATAGCAGCGAACATCACGAGCGATGCCCAATTTGTCCTCTACTAACATCCGCCCTTGTCTGGGGAACAAGGAAGGAACACAGGCTGATTTCCTCTCCAGCGCATGGGTTCAGAGGCCAGTCCACAGCTATCAAAACCCAGGCCACAATCAGATCAATATCACTGCAGGTCAGGGATGGAGCCCAGGAACCCATTGGAGTTTTGAAACCTTTGTGTTTTTTTTCCATTGAATAAAAATGGCATAGTCTTTTTTTAAAAAATGTTTATAATTTAGCTTCATTCTGTCGGTGATTACGGGTCTGCTGCTCTTGATATCGACCTTGATTCATGAACTTAGAATCTGATCGTCAATCCAGACTTCTCTTCCGGGAATTAATGTCTAGCCTACAGGTCAGCTTAAGACACCCGTCCTGGGCAACGCAGGTGGTGCTTTATTGAGCATTGAACCCAAACCTTCCATCTGAGAGGAGACACAATACTTGAAGAGGTGACATGGACAGGAAAGGGCAAAGGCTGGTTATAACCAAACCAATCTGAGTTCCAGCCAGTTGGCAGAGTAGAAAGCATGATGTTCGAAAATTGCCCTTTCTCACCTTCTGTTCAGATCTTGGAGGGAAGGAGGGAGGGAGGGAGGAGTGGAGTTTGGAGAATATGAATCCAGTGGGTCCTCTCCTCTCCTCTCCTCTCCCTCTCTCCCTCCCTCCCTCCCTCCCCAGGCACCAGTTCGACGCACAACCACTTACGCAATCGAAGAAAACTTCAAGGAAAAGAGAGGGGGCAGGAAATAGTCTTAGATCTTCCTGTTCTCACCTGTAAAGCACCTCCCCACCCATTGCAACGTGCAAAATCCCATCAAAGTGGGTCGTGTTTCCATCGGAGTATTCATTTCACCTTCCTCTTCCAGGTAAGGGATAGCAGATATCCCTCCTACAGGTCCCAGCCAGGCAATGCAATTTGCCCACGAATACATCCTCTGTCCCCCATCCCGTCCCCCCCAATAAAAAAAATACTTGCCTTATCGCAGCAGAGCTAGGCATTGGAGTTGCATTTACTGTAGTATTAATAAATTCCTTTGCACATTCTTAATTTCATACATTGTTCATATTTCTCACTACTCGGAAAGGGCTTTTTGTGTCTTTTTTTCTCTTGCATTTTGTGACTCTAATGATGCACTTATGTTGCCCCGCTTTTCCCTTTTTCTCTCACCTTACCTACTAATGGAGGAATTACTACCTGATTGGTAAGTGGATGTTAACCAAACGGGATAGNAAAAAAAACATTGATAATCTGGGTTGCAGATTGACAGAATGAGCAGTTCTCTGCAGGAGAAAACACAAAAAAAGCGTATTATTCAAAGAGCGTTTTATTTGAGTGATAATTATTACATTTGTGGAATTTTTTCGATTCTTTTGCCTTCCATTTCTGTGCTGTTCAGTCAAGTCGTCTACTTTTCACCTTGTTTTTTTTCTTTTGAACCAGGAATTGTAAGATATTATTGTGTCTGTTCCCCTTCTCCCCCGCCCCCACCCCCCCTCCCCCCCAAACACCTCCCCTGCCCTTCCTTTTTTTTACCTCGAAAATCCAGCGATCTGTTCAGCTCATAATTTTTTTAAAAATAAAAGATAATAAATAATAATAATAATAACAAAAAAAAGAAATCTTTTCATTCTGTTCCTTCTCGACTTTGTTTTCCTGTTTCGTTTTGTTTCTCATTCCAGGTTTATTTATTTACTTATTTATTTGATATATTATTATCATTAATAAAAGAAAACAACTTTTTTTTTGGTTTGCATGGAAATCTTGCATGTGCGGCACTGCCTATAGAGGACTGTATAGCTAAAAAAAAAAACGATTGATTTAGGCTTGTATGTAGGGATGTGTCAGGAGTTGGGAAGACAAAAGAGGGTGTTAGTGTTGGAATTTCTTTAAGGTGAGCCTTTCTTTCCTGCTGCAGAGAGTGGACACGGGGTCGATGTCCCCAGGAGTGGAGCCCAGATCCTCCCCAGCCTCTCCTAAGGTCAAGGATTCCAAATGGGCCAAACACCGAACCCGCAGCTTCAAGCCCAAGTCTCCCGGCCGCAGCAGGAGATCCTCGGCCGAGGGCAGGCGGGCGAGGCACCGGTCGAGGTCGGCGTCCGTGTGCGGGGGCTCGAGCCGACGCAGATCCACGCCGCCCGCCCAGAAGGGGTCTTCACGCTCCCCGAGCGCCTCGGCCTCCAGCAGCGGCTCGGCGTGCAGTATCGGCAGCCGCTCCCGATCTCGCCGCGTCTCGGGCCGGAGTAAAAGCACACGATCAAAGAAGTTAGTCTGACCTCTCCTTATTGTTTTGATTCCGTTCGGCTCTTGAGAACAGCCAGGCCGTCGGTTCCGTGACCCTCGGCTCAAGGTCTTCCCCCCCCGCACCCCCACTTTGCCCCTCCCTCGCCCCCTCTTCCCCTCCCCCCCCCCCAACCGTGTCTCTCCAATCACGATTTGCGTCAGGGCAAGCGACTCCTAAAGCTGGGAATCCTGAGGTATGTCGGCACGTCTCTCCGACGAGCTGGAACTCTCGTTCACGGGCGATGAAACCCTGAGCAAAGACCCCTGTTACTCCCACCTGGGCAAGAGCAGCCCTCGTCAGACCTAATAAAGCATCGCAAACACTAGTCCAAACACTGGAGTGGACTAGAGTGGAGTGGGGAAGGTAAGCTGACCCACGAGGGTGGTCTCACTGCTCTGGGCGGGGAGTAGGGGGTATGGGGGTGGGGGATGGAACCCATGTCCCGGGGGTAAAGGGTGGGTCTTGTTCAGAGACTGGAAAACCTTTCGCTGTTTCTCCCCAGGACACGGCAGACCCTGGAGCGTCGTCACCGGAGCCACTACTCAAGCCGGAACAAGAGTCGCTCGCGGTCGCCAGGGAAGCGGGAGCAGCACGGCGCCCACAACCCTGATAAGAAGAAGAGCTTGTCCTACAGCCCGCGGCCCAGCCAGAGCAGCTCCGACACCTCCAGCCGCTCCCCGTCAGCCTCCCGCTCCCACGACAAGAGAGACGCCCGCAGCAAGTCGTGGTCACAGCCACGCAAGGAGCTCTCCAGGTCCGTGCGAGGCAACCACAGGAACGCAATCCGTTACATTTACGAAGCGCCTTTCATGTCGCGAGGACCTCTCAAGGCGCTGGACAGTCAGGGAGCTGGGGCTTGGGATCGGGTGGGGGTGGTGGGAGAGTATGGAGAATCTCAGTGTGATGTCCCTGTCTGCCGTGGTGTTGCACTGGTTCAATCACAGATGCTTCACAACACGACGTAGGAATCGCTAGACAAGACAAGACCGAGGTCCACCTTGCTGGCCATTGGCCGCCATCTCCTCTCTAAAGCTGGACACATTACCCTAACTTCCCCCCTAAACAGTGCCTTTAACACAATGCCTTGCGCGGCTTACGATGGCGACGTCCCACAAACGTCCCTGAAGTGAAGCGAATGACTAGTTTTATCTTCAAAAGTAAACAAGGCTTGTATTGGGGGCCGCCCCTCCCACCCCTCCATTAGTCTGGGCAGCTTGAGGTCCCTGACGGGTCTCGCAGCCCCTCTGATTGCCGTTCTGTCAGGGTCGGAATTATCCGGCGTCTTTTCCGTCGCAGGGAAAGGGACCCGGAAGGGACGCGCCATCATGACTCGGAGGCGGAGAGGCACCGCCGGCGTTCCCGAAGCTACTCGCCCATCAGGAAGCGCAGGCGAGACTCCCCCAGCTTCATGGAGCCGCGTCGGATCACAAGGTACGGCCCACGCAGGGCTCGCCGCGCGCTTCCTACCCGCTCGTTACCGTTCTAGGCGCGGAGTTGGGGTTGGGATCCCCCGGACGGGAAGCAGCTTAGTGATTGTTCGTCTCAGCTTCTCAGACACATCCCTGTTTCATCAGGTCATCACAACAGAAATGCCAACCCTATGGTATGTTCTGACTGATTCTCTGCAGGTGAAATCTTCTTGTACCATCTTTCCTTCCTTTCTCTCCCCCCCCCCCCCCCCCCCCCACCCTTCCCCATTTACAACATCTGGCGATTGCAGTTATTCAGCTGTTCTGTAAATTTTGTGCAGTCAGTGGGTCACAAGGTCCTGTTTTAAAAGTCTGCAGACTTACGGTTTCGATTGAAGTCCTCGGATTCAGTTTAGGGCTTTAGTTCAGTGAGCTGCCTTAAGAGAACAAAGCTGTGTGTAAATATCAGTTCAAAGCCTCTGTGAGCCGGTGAGCACCTGTTTTCTTAGATCATTAGCTGCTGGACAAAATGGATCATGATCCTGTCGTTCAAATCTGAACGTCAAGCAGACACCAGAAAAGATCCCAGGCTCCAGTCCCGTCATAATTCCCCAGAGCGAATCCACTTGAGATAGAAACCAGAGCTTGTAGGTTCACGGAAGTTTGCAAAAGTAAGTTGAAATGTTAAAAAAAAAAATTTGCAGACTGGTTTTATGTTTTTTTTCAAGAAAGCAATTATGTTAATTCCTTGCATTTGGAACAGACTCTTTCGAGTCGGGAGGATCGTCTTAAGGCACTTCCCGGATTTGTACTGTAGAAGCGTGTAAATTGTAGCTTAAAGTCGGATGAGGAGTGGGGATGTCAGACTTTCCGTTTAGAGGTACTGATTCCGTGATGTCAGCTTGTTTAATGACTGGTTTGAGTTCAATCTGTTGTCTTTTCGTTTTTTTCCCTTCCGGCCTGAAGATTTCCCGAAGATCGCTGAGGTCGAGTGGTTGCCCATGTAACCTCCTCCGCGACTGGATCCCGTGTTGGGGAAAGGAAGCCCCCGGAGGAGCTTGCGGTCTCCGTGCGTCACGTTTTACTCTCTCCCCCCCCCCCCGGGTATAGGTACAGCCTCGCGACGGTGCTCTCCTGACGGGGAAGGTTTTAACTAGCGCTGTTGTGTGTAACATGTTCAGGGACGCACTGAGGATTCAGCCCATGTGTCAGTCGCGCTCTCATTGGGAATGACTGGTCAGTGTTAATGGGAACGAGTTACAGTCATTTTCCAATTGGCCTGTTCCAACCCAACTTACTGTCAACTTAGAGAATCTACAAGGAGACTTCATGGGAGGGCTTTATTGAGTGTACTTAAATCAGCAAATACAGGACTATATATATATATAATAATCCTTGCATTTGACCGGCACGTCAATCCCACACTACGACATGGCCTGAGTTCAAGTGCAGATCTGAAGCGTGCAATGATAAATTGTTCCTTCTTTGCTAACAGCTTACAGTGCGCTACACAGCCAACTAACAGGTGCCTCTCTCTCTGTGTGGAACAAAAATATTTAAACAGGGCTGTTCAGTGGAGAAGCCAGTGTGAGAGAGCCCTCCCTCCTCCTTCTGTGTCCTCCAGGTCCCTCCATCAGGAAACGTGCTCTCTGCAATAGCCGTCACTGTTCTTTGTAGAGGTGAAGCCCACGTTACCAGCCGGGAGCTGGTGTTCAACTCAAGAGCTCTTAAAGTATCAGGATGCAATTGGGAATGGAGCAGTGAACTGGGATTAGTTGGAAATTGTCCTGGGATTGCAATCCTGGAGACGGATCCAATGTGATTTACATTACAGAGTGCCCGATTCTCTCACCGCTACCCACTGAACAGAAACCCCTGACTGTTACAATCTAACCCACTGACTAACCTTGTATTCACGCTTCTCAGCACCGGGATTGCCTTTCCTCTCGGAACGTCTCGCAAGCTCACAGCTAACTAATCAATTTCTTTGCTTCGGAGTTTAACCGCTGACAAAGTAACCTCTTCTCTCCTCGGCGGGCTCTCACCGCACGCAGACGAAACGTTCGCATTTAGTGCTGGGTTGTTCGCGCTTCACTGTACTATCGAATCTAACGCTGGACAAAATCTTCACAGTAAAACTTTTTAGAAATGAACTGACTGTTAATAGTTTGCATTTTGATTTAATTCAGTTACTTTTCTTTTAATCGAGATTGACCAGTTGCCGTTGATTGAATGGCATTTTTTGCGCAGAGACTTGTTATGGACTGGAGTGCACCGCCTGAAAGGGGAGGGGTGGGGGGGGGTGGGTGGAAAGCAGATTCAATAACAACTTTCAACAGGGAATTGGATAGGAATTGAATTGAAAAAGAAAAATTTGCAAGCGTATGGGGAAAGTGCGGGGGAGTGGGGCTGATTGGGTTCCTCTTCTGTGCTGTAATATTCTATGATGTGTGCACATCAGTCACCGGGAGGTCAGTTTGGTGAGCGATTGGGGTTTACTCAAAGATTCAGTAAATACATTATTTGTATTTATAGTTTGTTCACAACCCTTTGGTTAAAAGATCCAGAATATTCAGCTACAATAAACTAGGCCACCCAATGTGATGCTATCTGTTCTCATTTTGGGTATCATTTTAGTGGCAATATCCAAACTATTTCCCTGCGTACACACTAACAATATTCCTTACATTTGACACGGAGTCTTTCGCTTCGCGAGGACGTCTCAAAGCTTTTTTTGACATCAAATTAATCCCATCCTACAAATCGATAATTTTTGGAAAACATTTCAGACCACTAAGTAAATCAGAGTGAATTTTACCACAGTCAGTCAGTATGTCTGTCTGTCTGCCTGAGTAAAAGATACAATTTCAAATAAAAGCACAGCCTGGAATGAAGCAGGAGGATGGTGGGCCAGGTTGCTCAGTGCTGAAGGAAGTAATAATAATGAAGGAAGTAGGGCAGTGAGGGTGACTTTGAGAAGCTGTTGTGTATAATGTAGGTCAGGTTTTATTTAGTGGCTTAGTATTACAGCTGTAAAATGTCAGACTGGCACACGGCAAAGTGCCCTCTTTCTGCAAACAGGCGTTTGATGTTTTGGCATCTTAAAAGAATGGTGCAATGCAGAAACAGGAGAAGTGGCTTTTTTTTTGCACTCCCCTTGAGTGGGGGACTGGGCACAAACCACAGACACGATTGGGGAGAGAGCAGGGAATGGGATAAGGGTAGAGAGCTCCAGTGAGAGCGCGAGCACCAGGACAGACACGATGGGGGAAAGAGCAGGGGAAATGGGATTAGAGCACAGGGAAGTTCACAGCAGTTCAGTTGTGGTTTGAATTAACTATAAGGATTGCACAGCTTTAATAAGCAAACAAGCGAGTTGCATTTCTGTTAGTCGTGTGATACTGTCTAACCTCACTTAATCTCTCTGTACCTTTTGTCCCCACTCCCCCCCCATCTCTCTCTCTCCCTCCCTCCTGTCTTCCCGTTCACTCCACAGTGCACGCAAGCGACCCATCCCCTACTACCGACCCAGCCCCTCGTCCCCCAGCTCCCCGAGCACGTACTCTTCCTACGGCAGGAGTCGAAGCCGCAGTTACGACAGCTACAGCTCGTACAGCCGGTCTCGGAGCCGGAGCCGGAGTTTCAGCTACGACAGCCGGAGCAGCTCGGAGAGCACGGGCTTCTAACGAGGAGCGAGGGCTACCAGTGCACGAGCGAGTCACACACGAACAAAAGTTACCCCGTCCCGTCGCGACCGACCTCATTTCTGGGACACATTCAATCCCAGGACGCGGCAGTTTGGGAGCCGACAGATTCTCCAGCACCGCCACGGCTCCCCCGTTCGATCCCGGCGACAGGATTTGTATTCTAACAAGTATATATTTATATCAAGATAGTCTTGTAGATCCAAACTCTTTCTAGTCCAATCCGTAGCCTCGGGCTCGCGTTCAAGGACTGACCGCGTGTCAGCAGCAGAGATTGTGGTTTTTTTTTTGCTAAGTCTTCAGACTCTCGATGTGGAGTTTCGTTTCTTCAAGTGGGGACAAACACACACGGTTCAGGAGTTTTCAACTATATATGCCTGGTGCTGAGATTTATCAAACTTTTTTTAGTGAACACATACATTTACACACACATACATATATATATTATACACACACACACATATACACACACACATATAATATACACACACACATACACACACACATATATGTACACACACATATATGTACACACACATATACACACACACAGATATACATACATATTATATATATACACACACACATATACACACACATGTCTGCCGATGGTCTTCCAAGGAGATAACGTGCAGAGAAGCCAGAATTCCTCAATACAAAACAAAAGAAGATGCAGCTATTGTAATCTCTCTCTCTCTCTCTATATATATATATATGTTATATACGAACACACCAGAGTTTGCATTGAACAAAACGCTTGGGGTCAGTGTCGATGCACAGGACGAACAAAGGGGCGAGGCTGGCGATTAAATCCCAGTCAAACCTGCGACTAAACCATCCCGACAGCAACAGCAACGGATTCCTGCCTCGCCAAGTGAAGCGGAAGCGGTTTTGTGCGAGGGATTTTTTTTGTGTGGTGGTGGGAATGTTGGGGGGTGGGAGGGGGAATGGAATTCAGTGCTGCCGTTGCGAAACAGAAAATCTATGCACCATTAAATGTAATACAGTACTATTAGCACATTGTGGGGGGAAGAAGGTTAGAGCAGTGGTTTTGGGGTGGGAGCGAGGGGGTGGGGGGGGGGGGAGAATGTATAACTCGCGCTGTACAAAAGCAACAGCCATGTATAATATTGTATTCATTTCTCCGCTTGCTTCTCTAGATGTTAGGGAACATGTTCATTGTAAGTGTTGCTCACCACCCCACCCTGTGATGTGTCTCCCTGTGTTGTATTAGCAAAAAAAACACTGTTTGTTCCTTTTTGTTGGTGACATTCCCTGTTATCTCTGGGGGGTGGGTCGGGGGTCGGGTGGGGGTAGGGTTTAGGGGGCAGGATTTTCAAAGCGACTTCAAGCTGCTTCTTATAGCTGGAATTGCAAGTACTCAAATCTTTATCTGCGATTCCACCCTCCGTCCCCCCCACATTAAGTCCGGCATCCCTTAAAGGCCAGACTTTGGAACTTACATAAAGAACAACGACTTGCATTTCATGTAGCGCCCTTCACATCGGGCGGCGTCTCGGAGCGCTTAAAGCTTCGTGTATTTTGACGCCAAATCCGGCTGCTCATCATGTGTTGGCCAGAGAATATAATAATAATAATAATAATAATCCTTGCATTTGATACAGCGCTGTTCATGTCTTCGAGACGTCTCAAAGCGTTTCATAGAATATACTGTAAAGTGGATTGACTGTATATTTGTGGGTGAAACGCAGCAGCCAATTGCGCACAGCAGCGTCCCCACAAACAGCCGTGGATTGAAGTGACCAATTTATTATTGGGTTTTTTTTCTTGAGGGATTATTAACAGGCCTGTGGAGTAAGGAACTTTTCCCAACATTTCGTCCTGCTGGGAATCGAACCCAGATCTCTCGCTTGCGAGGTGAAGGCTCTAACCACTGAGCTACAGGACTCTACTTTCCGCTCCAATGAGAACACTTTACGTCTTTATTCCAACAATCAGAATCAAAGAGAATGGCAGAAACCCTTTTTTTGTAACTCCGTGGTTTATTTATACAAATGAATGTTCACTGTCTGCTGAACACCCTCTCCCCACTCCCTCCCTCCCTGGGCAAATAAATCTGAAAAATGTTCAGTTTAAGTACAAATATACAATGAACTATACATCCCAGTCTGCTGGAAAGTATTTGGGAAGCCATTCATCCCTTCCATTTAAGTATGCTGCACCACAGCAAATCATGGTTAAACATATGGCATTGCATCAGTGCAATGAAACCCTGGTAATATTCCCACTGCGTACTGTATACCATGTTATAACTTGTATATTGTGCCACTGAGGCACATGTACACAAACAATTGTTGCCCCCATAGAGGTAGATAAACTGGGAAGCATAACAATAACTGGCATTTATATAACCTACTTCACACAGGGCAGCGTCCCGGAGCGATTAACAGTTGCGGAACCTGATGCCCAGCCGAGGGGTTGGGAGGGAGGAGGCGACCGTAGGCACGGTCGAAGAGAAAGATCGTCAGTCCTGATCTAAAAGAGATGTAGTTGAGGGGGGACAGGGATGAGGGCTATTGTGTAAGAACATTTTCACTGTATATGATGTTACATGTCACTTGGACAGGCCTAAATCAACAAACGAACGCACTTTTTTTCCTCTTATTTTCGACGTTTAAACAGAGCAAAAAGCGAGTCGTTGAAACACAGGATATTCAGAAATACATTTACGGAATATCCGCCTGTGTACTGAGTTTATTATTGCACTAGCCTCGGATAACCAGGATGCATTGTTTACTACTGTTTGGTTATCAGGATTGTCTCACTCGGTCATTTATTTATATTGATTTACCTGTGAATTAATTTATTTGCCCCATATGCACATTGAATGCTGAAACGCATTTGTTGGTTAGTAAGCTGTCGTTTCCTTCTTTTTTAAAAGAGAGTCGACACAGACATGGCCGGTAAACAGCTGCTTCCGATAATGTACAGGATTCATTTATTCTGTGTTCATTGTAATGTTGAAATGTATGACTTTAAAAATGCTGCTTTTCTGCACAGTATTAAACGTGTTTCTGTTAACTCTGCCAATGAACATCTGTGTGTGTCGCGGAAGGCTCCACTTGCCGAGTTACGACAATAATTATCCTTGCAGCGTATACAGAGCCTTATTTATCAGGTTGTCACTTCACAGTATATTCTGTGAAGCGCTTTGAGACGTCTCGAAGACGTGATAAGGCACTGTATCAAATGCAAGGATTATTAGTATTAAAACATCTCTAAGTGCTTCACAGGTTACACTGTAAAGTAGGGAGCGCAGAAGCAAATTTGCGCAAAGCAGTGTCCCCAAAAACAGCCATGAAGTGAGTGACAGGACATCTGGAGGGAGAGGACTTCCCTTCCCTTTCTGAATAGCGGATCTTTACCGTCCTCCTGGATTGGTAAGATGGGACCTCGGTTTAACGTCTCATCCGAAGCAATGGTTTGCAGCTCGCCTTTGCTTCAACGTAACACTTACTCTCTTCCTTCACAGCGCCGTGTACCGAATTCGTTCAAATTATAAAATACGGCGCCTCGTTTTTTTCCCTTTGCAAGGCTGCAGAAAAACCACTTCAGTTAGGGCTGAGCCGAAGTTCTCACAAGTCTGCGCAGTCGTACGGTTGAAGACAAATGGGTGTTACGGGCTAGGACTAGGTGGAATTTAGGGCCGCAGACCTCTTCTACCCCAGAGCAGCGAGACGAGGGCGACCCGGCTTCCTAAAGAGCCGTGCCCGGTGTGGCCAACAGAGGGCGCCCTCAGTTGAGTTTCTACCCAGAAACTGACCAGACATTGAGATAAATATAAAGAGAAGGTTCTGGTCAATCCTCCGCTGTGGGACGGGCAGGCGGAAGGTTCTGGATTCTTCTGAACCGTCCGGCTATTATTGGAGGCTATTATTGGTGTCAACACGATCCAGCTGAGCGCTGATCCCACTTGGCTCGGATGCCATTGCCTGCCAACCAGCCACACATTCCCTGTTATTTATGTGAAGCTGGCCCTAGGTCTTGCTGGAGCGGGAACAACACACGGAATTCCTGGGCTGTTCCCTCCCTGTGTTATGCTCCCAATATAGGAACAGGCCTCTCAGCTCACCCACCCCAATCCGCATGGTGTTGCCCACGATGGGCTCCTCTAAACCGACTTGTCTGCCCTTTCACCGGGTCCTTTCATATCCATTCACATCTCCAAGACTGAGGTGGACAGCTATTTCTTAGGTCAGGGCATCAAGGGATGCGGGGCAAGGGCGGGTAATTAGGCTTGAGTTACAGATCGGCCATGATCTTATAGAATGGCAGAACAGACTCGAGGGCCTGAATGGGCTGTTGTTTCCATGTTCCTATCTCAACTTCCAAAGTATCCGCCCGTTTTCTCCTGAATTCGCACCCCCCCACCCACCCACACACACACCCTCCACGTTGACCTCTCATTCAGGGGATCAGCTCAGGATTGTCACCAGGGGAGGGGAGGAATAATAAATGATAATATAATAATAATCCTTGCATTTGATACAGCGTCTTATCACGTCGTCGAGATGTCTCAAAGCGCTTCACAGGATATACTGCAAAGTGGAGTGACTGTGTATTTTGTGGGCAAAACAAAATGAAGCAATGTGGCTGTATACTTTGAGAGAGAAGAAAGAAAGTGAGAGAGAGAGAGAGAGAGAGAAAAGGCAGGAGGGAGGGAAGGAGGAAGAATGAATATTCTACCTCTGTGACTGCACTCCCACCCAGTGAAGGTGCCAAAGCACTGCACGGTATCCCTTTTAAAGACAAGCTATTTCAGAAGGATGTTTTCCACTGCAGTCATCCTGCAGTGTGCATTGCAGATCTGATCTGGATGTTGAAATTGCCACTGTGACTCTGAGGTTCACAATGTGATGAGGAATGAAGTCCAGGAAAAAAACGGAGCGGGTAACTAAAGACCACTTCTAAATCCCCCCAGAGACCAGCTCCATAATTCATCACTGACTCACCTTATCACAAGCTGGGCTCTCATCACTCACTGTCAGCCAGTATATTTATAGTGTGAGTTACAGAAACAGATTGGAAAGAGTTAATTGATTTGAAAAGGTGAAGTTAAACAGTTACTGAACTAAAACTCACCCTCCACGCGATCCTGTAGCGTACCGTGCACTCGCCTCGCAAGCGAGAGGGCCCGGGTGCGATTCCCGGGCTGAGCAACACCTTAGACAAGTTTCCTTACTCCACGCGCCTCTGTTTACCGAGCAGCGAGTAGGAACCGGGTTGTTAAGTCGGTTGGCAGATCGCTCTCCGGGGTTAATAATACCTTAAAAAACATGAATGTTTACAACAACAACTTGCATTTATCTTGCGCCCTTCACGCAGGGTAGTGTCCCGGAGCGCTTAACAGTGGCGGAGTCTGACCCTGAGCCAGGGGGAGAGGGACGGGGGAGGCAGTTTATGGGAACACTGCCACGCAGAATTAGTTGCGCATTTCGTCCACAAAATACAACCGTCACCGCACTCTCCAATACATTTTGCGAAGCGCTTTGAGGCGTCTCAAACAGGCGCTAGTCAAATGCAAGGATTATTATTATTATAACTCGCGACCTTGTGAAGAGAGAAAGCAGCTCGTTCCCTCTCTGAAATATTCATGGATTGAACGGGGTGTCTATGCTGTCAGAGAAATACTCTCGTCACTCCCTGCCCTCCAAGTGACTGCGCTCCGCTACACAGAGAATGTCTTGAGCCGATTTCCAGTTCAAAGACAGCTACGCTTTTGACGACAATGGCTCCGGACACTGGCCACTTAAGCCTGACCAGCACTGGGCACATTTGCATGTAATTGCTCTTCTTCTAGGTCCACGGGGACAACTGGTTCCATATTGTAACGCTCATTAACTCGGTGCACATGCACCTCAGCTGTCAGGCATTCTCGGCCACTCTGCCCACCCCCCCCCCCACCCCCCGCAGAGGGACAAAGGGAAATTGAAGTCATGATGCAGGGAAGTTCATCGCTGAGCTGGACGCGCACGTTGGTGGAAACGAGTTTGATCCCGAGGCGTGCGCCTCATGGGGAAATGTCTCACAGTCACAACCTCTACCCCCGTCTCTCACTTTGGCCCAGTCGCAGATAAATAATCCTTGCATTTGATACAGCGCCTTATCACGTCGTTGAGACGTTTCAACGAGCTTCATAGGATATACTGTAAAGTGGAGTGACTGTGTGTTTTGTGGGCGAGACGCAACAGCCAATTGCACGCAGTAACGTCCTAGGAACCCTCATGGATTGAGTGACCAAATACGTTTTGGGGGTGGAGGAGGGAGGGATTATTAGCTCCGAATGCGATCCGCTAATCGACTTAACAATGGGGTACCTACATAGTGCTGGGTAAACAGGCGTGTGGAGTACGGAAAATTGTCTAAGGTTTCGCCCCGGCTGGGAATCAAACCTGGGTCCCTTCGCTTGCGAGGCGAGAGCGCTAACCACTCCGCAAGGTGAAAGCAGACTCCGATACATGCTTGACCCGGGCGGAGGGAAACAGGAAATGAGGTGGAGGCAGCCGTCAGTTTTATCCTGGTCTCATTAAGATTTCATTGCAAGTAATGTACTCGCCTTCTTGCTGGGAAACAGGAAAGGGCAGTCTGTGGCGCACTGTTTGCCTGACACAGAACGAAAGCACTAAAGTGATGCATTATTTATAGACTGCCTGATGGTGCTGCCGGGAGTCTGAGTGCATTCTGTTACACGGACAGATCTAAGAGCACAGCTTAACGTCAAGAGCCATGGGTGGGGGGTGGGGGGGAGAAATCACCAGGACACTGGACTCATTTTAGGAATAGCTTGATGCTGTGTTTGGGAAGACAGAAGGGTACAACATCATCTTGCATGTATACAGCGGCCCTCACACCGAGCAGCGTCTCGGAGCATTTAACAGTGGCTGGGAACTGGCTCCGTGCCAGAGGGTGGGGTGGGGGTGGGGAGGGTGGGGTGGGGGCTGCGCGCAAACTGGCTGCCGTGTTTCACCCACAAACTATACAGTCAAACCACTTCACAGTATATGACGAGAAGTGCTTTGCGACGTCTCGACGACCTGATTTAAAGGGGCTGTATCCAATGCAAAGCAAATTACGGCAAATTATGGCGTATATATTACACAACACAGGGAGCGAGTGTAAAACACCAAACACAGACAACAAACAGCACAGAGAATGAGAGGGTCAGAGGTTAATTCGGGGCTTGGAAATACCAGGGTTATCTGTTCGCCTGCCAGCATTCCGCAAGCAGTTGTTAAGTTTTCCTAGAATAGACATGTGTGTAACGGGCTTCTAAATATACCCCGGTTCCCTGGATATAAAGACAGGAGCAGTCAGCCAGCCCTCTTTGTAGGAAGAGCTCGCCACAACACGGACAAACGACTCTGCCAAAAAGTTTCCTCTCCCAGAGTTTTGGTAAGGTTTTATCGCTCCCGTCGTCGCTATGTCTGAGCGCCGAATCCCCTTCAGTTTCCTGCGATCTCCCAGCTGGGATCCTTTCCGGGATTGGCACTATCCCGGCCGGCTCTTTGACCAGCATTTCGGGATGCCGGCTATGCACATGGACTGGCCGACCCTCAGCGGCTCCTGGCCGGGCTACCTCATCCCCTCGCTGGCCGCGACACAGTTAGGGGCATCCTCAGCGACCACCGGCACAACAACGGCAGCAACGACAGCGGCAGCAGCGACAGCAGCCGCTGCAGACGTCGCTCAGGCTGCGCACACCATCCCACCGTTCAGCCCCTGACCCGCCAACAGAGCACCGGCTTGTCCGAGATCAAGGTCACGTCTGACACGTGGAAAATCAGCCTGGACGTCAGTCACTTCGCCCCGGAGGAAATCACCATCAAGACCAAAGACAACTACGTGGAGATCAACGGTAAAACCGCAATGACAACGGGTGATAATGATTGTTTGCCCCACAAGATACACAGTCACTACACTTTACACTTTACCGTTATCCTGTGAAGCGCTTGGGTGACGTCTCGAAGACGCGATATGGCCATGGTATCAAATGCAAGGATTGTTATTACAATAACTTAGGATTGAATGACTTTTAATAACTGGAGTTTTATAGAGCACCATATCAGGCCTTACTGTTTATAAAATGTATATAAATATATATAAAGCTCAGGGAGGTTTATTTTATGAGAAAGGCGCTGTATAAATTTAAGATTAAATTGCCCGGCCGTTCGCTTCGTGGCTCTTAGTGGGGACGTCGCTGGGCAAAAATTGGCTGCCATTTCCGTTTGTAAAAAATACACAGTCACTACACTTTGTAGAGAACTGTGAGGCCCCGGGAGACGTTGTTGGCCGCTATAGAATTTAATAAGGCGAATGTTAGGGAGAATAAACCAGCGTAAACTACGAGAGACTTTGGGGGTGAATTCAGGGATGAATTTGGAGGAGGCTCCTTCTGCTTGGGAAATAGGAGAGAGCGGGTTTAAAAGGGGGGTGTGGGGGTGCAGGAGGAGTGGGGGGGGGGTTTAGTAGGGACATGGGATTAAAAGATCTTTTTTGAGCCACACGTTCCCATCGGCAAAGAACGTGATCCTCGGCTTCAATTTGCTCACAAATTTGATCGCCGTTAATTAACCCAGAGAGTCGCTTTCTTCTCCCTCCCACAGGCAAACACGAGGAGAGGCAGGACGAGCACGGTTTCATCTCAAGGTGCTTCACTCGGAAATATCTGTAAGTGAATCAACTTTTATCTGCCTCCCTCCCTCGCCTCTACCCCACTCTCTCTCCCTCCCTCCCTCCCTCCCTCCCTTCCTTCCCCACCTGAAGACTACAAAATACACAGTTAACACAAAATTTACAGAATAAGCTGCAGAGCGCTTTGAGACGTCTCGACGACTTGATAAGGCGCTGCAATAAATGCGAGGGTCATTGTAATAAGGCGTCTGTTTACCCTCGGTTCCTGCCACTGGTCTGGGCTACAAAGGCACCCTCTGGTGTGTGGCATTTGTATTGTTTTCCCCCTTTGTGAGCGTTGGCAAGGAATGAATGCCGGGCTGGCTACCGCAACATAGAGAGAGAGGGTCTTCGCAGCCTATTTAGAGTGCCTTAATGTATTAGTTAGAGCACTCGCCTCGCGAGCGAGAGGACCTGAGTTTGATTCCCGGGCAGGACAAAATCTTAGTCAAATTTCCTTATTCCACACGTCTCTGTTTACCCAGCAGTAAGTAGGAACCCGGTTGTTAGTCAATTGGCGGATCACTTTCCAGGCGTAATAATCCCTTCCAAAAAAAAAGACACATTAATTTGTTCACTCAATCCACGACTGTTTGTGGGACACTGCTGCGTGCAATTGGCTGCCGCGTTTTGTCCACAAAATACACAGTCGCTACACTTTACAATATAATCTGTGAAGCGCTTTGAGACGTCTCAACGGGGTGAGGATTGTTATTATATTTATAGCTTTAAACTATTTGAGACGGGGAAGCAAAATTCAGAAAAAGAGTTTCCTCACCACCAGATCTAAGAAACTAACGGGAATTTGCTCCGTGGGCTGAATGGCTTCTCTCTGTTCGTCCCTGTTTTCTGCTCCTCCACTTCGCCCCCTTTCCTTCTCCATCTTCAGATCATGCCTGAAGACTTTCCTCTTCGACCGTGCCTACGGTCACCACCCCTTTCCCCCCGGTTTGGCGTAGTGCTCTGCCATTGTTGTCAAGCGAGCTGGGAGGCTATCCTGCGTGAGGGGCACGATGTAATTGCAAATTGTTGTTGTTCCTAATTTCTCCCTCTGTTTCTTGACAGCCTCCCCCCAAATGTGGACACCGGCCTGATCAACTCCTCGCTGTCGCCCAGCGGCGTGCTGGCAGTGGAGGCTCCGTTGCCCAAAGCAGCCATCAAGTCAGCGGAGGTCACCATCCCCATCACCTATGAGTCCAAAGCCCAGATCGGAGTCCAGGACCCCAAGAAACCAGCGTAGAGGCTACGGTGACAGCCCACCACCAACCCCTCCCCCACCACCCAGACCTGGCACCCGCCCAGCAGCCGCCCGCCTGCCCAACCACCCTCCCGCCCGGCTCAGTGCCAAAATAGGCATCACCCAGTTCATCCCCATCGATGGTGAATTGGTTTCGTTAAGAGTGGTTTTTTTTTTAAAAAAAGATAAATTGTCTAGAACGTGTGGATTGTAACTCAGCAATAAAATATTTTATATACATACTACCTTGTGTAAGGTTTTTCTTCCGCTCCGAATGCACATTTTGGGCGCTAACGGGGCAGTCAATTGGCACAAAGCAACGTTCCCAACGACTGAATTTATCTGGGGTTTGTCGACCTGGTGCCTGGGAGAAACTCCCTTCTGTTTTTGAGTATCGTTGTGTGGCATTGAACACACAACTGAGCAGGACCAGAGGAGAACTCCGCTGAACGCCTCATCTGATGAAGGACGGCATCTCCCTCCCCCAGCATCGCACTGGGTCAACAGTCTTGACTGTGAGCTCAAAGTCCCCGATGCGGGGGTGGGAGGGGGGAGGGGGCAGTGGGAGGGGGGAAGTGGAGTTGGAGGTGGAGGGGGAGGGGGAGGAGGGAACGCTATCCCCAACAACCCACGTGAAACTTTCGCAGCAAAATCCAAACCAGGCACAGAGAGTCATCATATTATTCTCCGCTCAAAAAATACAGCGGTAATAAATAAATCCTTGCGTTTGCTATTGCGCCTTAACACGTCATCGAGACGTCTCAAAGCGCCTTCACAGGAAATATGCTATATATTAAGGACCCCTGGTCTAGAATGCGATGGAAATAAAAAGTATTTCGAACGAGGGGGAGAAGTTCAGGCCAGGACCCTCTCGACGGGCGACAAAGCAGAGGAGAGACAGAGAGGGTTAAAACAAAAATTACCGAGCCTCACCAGCCAGCCGATGCCTGTGTGAGACAACAGCACGAGAGCCAAGGACCGTCGGCTTCAGCCGGGAAGAGATGCAGTTTCCATGGTGACAGATGCAGCCCAACAGCCAATCTCAGCTCCTTCCACGTTCCCCCTCCACCGCATCCATCCACAATCACCCAGTGACAGGTTGACCCAAAAGCCGAATCCTTGGAGCCAATGTTACCAGACGGAGAGAGTCCCCCCCCCTCCCCTCCACCCATCACCCGATGGGACGAAGAGCCTTCTTCATCTAACACTGATCTTATGACCTTCTGGTTAGAGCACTCACCTCGCAAGAGTGAGGGCCCGGGCAGGGCGGGGCGAGACCTTAGGCAAGTTTCCTTATTCCACACACATGCCTCTGTTTACCTGGCAGTAAGTAGGAAGCCGGTTGCTAGTTAGTCGATTGGCCAATTGGTAAGCCTCTCAGCCCCGAGGCTCTGGAACTCAATCCCCTGGTGCCTTCGCCGCTTCCTCCCTTTCCTCCTTCAAGGCCGGTCTCAAGACCTTTCTCTTCAACGGTGCCCTCACCTCCCCTCTCGACTCTCTACCCCCTCCTCGCTCCCTCCCTCCCTTCCCTCCCCTCACCCTGACCATTTCCCCCCTCCTCAGGTCCTGACCCAACTGTCCAGCGCCTTGGGACGTCCTCCCGACGTGAAAGGTTCTCTATGAATGCAATCTTGTTGTTGTTGTTGTTAATAATCCCTCCCAAGATAATAAATAATAATAATTTGGTCACTCAATCCATGACTGTTTGTGTTGTGGGGACGCTGCTGTGCACAATTGGCAGCCGCGTTTCGCCCACAAAATATACAGTCGATTCACTTTACAGTATATTCCGTGAAGCGCTTTAAGACGTCTCAATGACATGATAAGGCACTGTATCAAATGCAAGAATTATTAAAGTATTATTATTATTATTATTATTAGCCGGGGTGAGGGGTGGGGGCAGTGTGTAAGAATCCTCCACACAAATACATTCTACAGAAGCCACAGAAAATGACAGACTGTACTGTAAAGTGAATTGACTTGTGTGTCTTGTGGGCAAAACGCGGCGCTCAAATACTCTGCACCGTGTTAAATTATAAGACGAAAGGGCGGAATTTCAAGCCTACGCTGAGATGCAGATTGTTTTTGTGACACCCAAACGTGTGCGTAGCGCTGGGTGGGTAAGGTCTCTGCTTCCCGATACAGTACTGGTGACTCGATGGGTTTAATGATCAAGTCTACCGCTTCTCTGATTCGGGGAGGAGGTGAGACTGAGAGCAGACAGACTCCGTCGGCACCAAGCCAACCCTCAGCTGCTCTCAACCGAGGCTCAGGAACTGCATTGCAGATAACTGGTCTCACACACACAGCATAGCACAGCATAGCACGGAACACAGAAGCATTGCCATGATTTCACACCGCAAATGAGATGACACTTCACACTCGCGCGCGCGCGCACACACACACACACACTCTCGCACACACTCGCGCACACACTCTCGCACACACAGACACTCGCGCACACTCTCGCACACACTCGCACACACACAGACACTCGCACACGCTCACACACTTGCACACACACACTTGCACACATACCAATAATCATTTTTTCAGAATCCTTGCATTTGACCTATTACCTTATCACATCGTTGAGACTCTTAAAGCAGTTCACAGAATCCACAAAAGTGGATTGACTGTGTATTTCATGGGCTAAACGCGGCAGCCAATTGCGCACAGTGTACCCCAAACAGTCGTGGATTGAACGACCACATTTTTTTTTAAGGGGTCACTAAAGTGATCCGCCAGTCCACTAACAACTGGGTTCCTACTTACTGCTAAGTAAACAGGAGCGTGTGTGTGCGCGTGTGTGTGTGCGGAGTAAGGAAACTTGGCTAAGGTTTCGCCCAACCCGGGTCCTCTCGCTTGCCAGGCAAGAGCACTGATCACTAAGCTACGGGACTGAAGTGATAAAGGTCCTATTAATCCTTTTCTTTCTCTTTTGCGACCTTCCTCTCTTAATCTCTGAAGGAGTCACAGACCACAATTGCAGCCTCGCCAGCCAACGTCCTTTTGGTTAGGAATCACTAACATTTATCAAGCTCACCTTCCAGCGGGATGATCCACTTTTCCGGCACTTTTATAAATCATTCTCGTTTCACGGCTAAAAATACCTCGGTGGGGGGGGTGGGGGGAGGTCAAGCACGATGGTAAGACGAGCTATGCACAGATCTGAGTCCGAAATACCAGACCTGGTAATATCAAGAAAGGCAACTCAAGCTTGAATGGTCGGAAATAGATTCCGTTCATAAAAAGAATGACTGTAAGGAAATAAGGTATATTTTAAAGTTATATCTATACACACGGGGCAGGAAGGGTCCTTACATCTGACATCTCTGACGTCACGTTAAGTGACGGTGGTGCGTGTGAGTATATATATATATGTGTATATATAGAAATGGCATTGTGGTTATAAAGGCCGTAGGAATATGAATGTCTCTACAGCGCTCTCCAGGGCTCCGAGTCTATAACCTCCATCACTGAAATATGGGCCATTGCTACCCCTCTCTTCTCGCTCCTAATCCCTGCCTTCGATGTGACTGTCATATAGGCGGGACATCTCAAAGTGCTTCACAGCAAGTCACCTTCAAGCGTAGTGACTGTGGAGACAAGCAGACAGCAGCCAATCTTACGCGTATCAAACTCGCACATATCAGCCAGGAAGCAAGTGATCAGTTTTATCGGGGGGGGGGGGGCGTGGGGATGGGGGCGGAGGAGGACTGTGCGCTAGGACATCCCCACCAACCCCACCCCCCCTCTCTCTTCCAACACGATCTCTCTTTAATGTTCTCCTGAAACCAACATAATAATAATAATCCTTACATTTTGTGGGCGAAACATTCAACTAAACCTGAAATAGTTTATACAGAGAGAGACCTTGAGATTTCCCGTCAACCCACTGTGATAGCGCAACACGAGGACCCAGGTTTAGAGTTTGCAAAAGCGAGCAATTTCAGGACAGTCACCAGGAAATCTTTCTTTACCCAGAGTAATTAACAAATGATCCTGGACTCAACCCCACCCCCCAATCCAGCCCGTGGTTGTTGTTATCAGGGTGGGGGCAGGTTTAAAGTTGGAATTATTCTATTAACAATAATCATCCTTGCATTTGGTATCACGCTTTTCAACTTGGGAGGACTGCTCAAAGCGCTTCGCAGGACTTAGGCTAACGTGTAGTGACTGTACGTGTATTTAAAGGTGAATTAAGTCACGATTATAGGAAGGTGAGAGAGTGGACAGCGAGGCAGAGCCAATTTTCCCCAGTAGCAAAAAAAAACACCCAACTAACAGGACATTTTTACTGCTTTGGACTATCAGCTCTGTGTGACCTGTTCCCCTCCCAAAACATCAGTCCTCTTCAATTGAGTGTTCAATACTGTGTGCATGTGTTTACATACGTTATCACCTGGTAATGGGTTTAAAGGCACAATCGGATCGATATCCTTTCACGTGTGAAAAATGCCCAAACCTCTCCGGGACGAAGTGAGCAAAGTATGTCTCCGACAGAGGAATGCAGAGAGGGAGAATCCACGGTTCAATCCAGATTCAGGGACATTTCTAACGTGTAGATGGCAGCGCATAATACAGAACTCTGCGTGGTTTAAGATAAGCTCAAAGCACAGACAGCCCCGAGCGCCTGGCCGAAAAAATTCTTCCCGATTCCCTGGAATGACCAGCCCACACGGTGACATCTTCGGCTTTCGAACTGGAAACCGGCGCTCGCTTCCGATGACCTCCGATCGCATTCCCAGATTTCCCGATCCCGGGAGTCGAGCCTCGACGCCTTTCCCGCGAAGCTCGTCAGCTGGAACAATGTAACTGAGGCCGTCCTCCGAGGTGAGGAGTGACGCTGTGGGGTATAGAACAGGGGCTTTGAACAGGAGGCAAAACGCCCCGAAAGCCTTCTGACCTCAGGAGGATTCCCAGCGGCCGGTTTGAGACAACGGTGACCAAGTCCTGACGGGGAAGTGCGTCTGTTTACACAGCGGTGCCTCACTGCAGCTCGTGTTCTCTTACCGCACTTGCAACACCTCGTACTTTTCAGAGGAACTCGTCTCGAGCGCTGAAGACTGACCTGTTCTCTCTGCGCTGCTGCTCTCCCTCCGCCCACTCCCCCCACCCATCCTTATGTACCCCCTGACCCCCATTCTAACATCTGCACCCCATCCCCCCCCCACCATGCTATCCTGTGCACGCCCTAATCCGGGCAACGCCAACCCGCCTAATCCATGCCCCCTCCTCTCTTCCCCCCCCCACCCCTTCCCACACACACACAGCTTGCACCCCCCCCCCTCACCAATGGGTTGGGAGTTCACACGGCGGCAACAGGACAAGACAAAGAGGGACGAGGAAGCAAGACTCTTGTGTAAGTGGCTATTGACCAATTTGCACTTTTATTAGCCTTTATGTGCGTAACCGCTACAAATAATGACTCACATTCAAAAGAAGGTATTTCAGTCACCGATAAAACCGCTGAGGAATGATCCACATGTGACAGTTTTCCCCCTTCCCAACCCTCCCCCTGTGTCCCCGTCCCCCCCGTCCCCCCGCCGCCCCCCCCCCCCCCACACACACACACAGATTTACACTGAGCTGGAAAAACAAAAACAAAAACAACAAAGTAATAAAAATAAAACTTCACTGCCCGACCTAGCAAAGAGCTCACCGCATTATACGACAAGAAGCACAAAAGGAAATTCATCCTAACAACAACATACTGTATTTAAGCTTCCTACACAGTAATAATGAGGATGTCACGTATGACTGAATACCAGACATTAAGATTAAGCTATAACATTGGTGGTGGTGCCTTTAAATCTTTTTTTGTTTGTTTGTTTCCCCTCTCACTCTCACTCTCCACAAATCAAGTTATAGAATTGCATATCACGACAGTAAATGTCCATAACAGACAGATTTGACTTGAAACCTGTTAGGACCAAAAAGATCTCTTAAGTGAAGTGTACGTCAGCAAATCAGCTACACTTTGAAGACAAGTACTTTTTTTTTTCGCCATAAGAATTACAATCACACCTATAAGTTAAACCCAAGCTACAGTTTAAATATGTCATCAGCATGCACAATATTGTTTCAACAGTTACAGGGCAGTAAATAATCATAGTACACTCAATAAGACAGCATAACAGGCCAGTGCTTTTCCCTCTCTATCTCTCTCTTTTTATTAAAAAAACACAATAAGCTGCTTAAAGATTAAAGTCCTTTTTTTTTTAAAATCTTTATGACGTTTGCCTTTATCTTCATTTCAATAGCAGCCAGACCCCCTTTAATCTACCCCCCAACCAACACACGCACACACACGCGCGCGCATACATACATACACACACACACACACACACACACACACAAATAATGCTGTGCTTCCAGTAAGCAGGTGTAGGGAAAGAGGATTTTTGTATCTGCGTTTTAAAATAAAATTCAAAAATGAATTCTTTCCTTTTCTCGCTTACTGTGATCTTAAAATCATTTTTTTTTAAATTGCCAATTATTTTTTAAAAAAAATGTAAGGTCTTCCCCCCTCCCCTTCCCCACCCCCAACAGCCCCCCGCGAGTCGAAATTTTATTCCTTCTTAAAACCTTCCTGTGATAAATACCGTTTAAGTTGCAGCCTACACCGCAGGGTCAATGGGGTGGGAAGGGGAGGGAGGGAGAGGATGTGGGGAGAAGAGGAAGGAGGTCGGGGTGGGGTGTGGGGGAGGGGGAGGTAGGGGAGAGAAACGTTTTATTTCTAAAAAAAAAATCTTTTGTGTCCGAATGAATTATTTTGTTTAAAAAAAATGACTTTCAGCGTTTTCTATTTCTATTATTATTAATAATCATATTATGATTTAAAGCTCTCTCCCTTTCATTTCGGGAAAGGAGTGTGGGGGTGGACGGGAAAAAAAATCCAGAGTCCTGGGATTCATAAACGATACGCGATTCGTACGTTAATTTCCCTTTTGTTATTGTTGTTGTGGTGGTGGTGGGGAGAAAAAAAGCCCAAAACGTACCGACGTCGGAAGAAGAAAAGAAATAAATAAATACGAAGTTATACTGCATTTTACTAACACTGATTTGGATTTGATTTGGATTTGATTTGGATTCGGGAGGAGAGAGTGAACCAAGCGAGCGATTACTGGTAGCACAGGATCGGAGAGCGCGGTGGGTACGTGTGCGCGTGTGTCTGCATAAGCCTTCGCGTTTCCCTTTTTTTTGTTGTTGTTGGTTTTTTTTTGTTTGTCTCGTATTGTATTGTTTGTTACATACTCCCGTCTAACTTTTAAGCTGTGAATGAAACGACTCCGCTTTTATTTCGTGTGTTTTTTCCCCCCCTTTTTAAGACTACAGAACAGTCCGATTGCCAACGCAAAGGGCTGCCAAACCCATCACTGTAACCAGCCGCTGCTGAGTTTTGGCAAATATTCGAAGAGGCGTCAACAAGGGGTTAAACTGGAAGCTTCCCCCCCACCCACACCACCACCACCCATCCCTACATACCCCCCCCCCACCCCCTTTGAAGTGTGGGGGGGGGGAGAAAAAAAAACCACAGGGGTCGTCAGCTGAGCACTAGCCAACACACGCAACCCCCCACCCTCAACCCTCCCCGGGGTCCATTTAGTTGTTGCCCTCTCCGCCCTCCTCGTCCTGCTGGTCGCTTGTCCAGAGAGTCAAGTTGTCACGGAGCAGCTGCATGATGAGCGTGGAGTCCTTGTAGGAGTCTTCGTTCAGGGTGTCCAGCTCGGCGATGGCGTCGTCGAAAGCGGTCTTGGCCAGGTGGCAGGCCTGCTCGGGGGCGTTCTGGATCTCGTAGTAGAAGACGGAGTAGTTGAGGGCCAGGCCGAGCCGGATGGGGTGCGTGGGCTGCATGTGCTCCTTGCTGATCTCGTGCGCCTCGCCGTACGCCTTCTCCGAGGACTCCACCACCGCGGTCCGCTTCTCGCCCGAGGCCACCTCGGCCAGGTAGCGGTAGTAGTCGCCCTTCATCTTCAGGTAGAAGACCTTGCTCTCGTACTGCGTGTCGCTGCAGTTCTTGATCAGGTAGTTGTCCAGCAGGTTCAGCACGTCCTGGCACACGGACTCCAGCTCCTTCTCGATCTTCTCCCTGTATGCGCGCACCATCTCGATCTTCTTCTCGTTGCCGTCGGCCGAGGTCTTCTGCTCGATGCTGCTGATCACCCTCCACGACGAGCGCCGGGCGCCCACCACGTTCTTGTAGGCCACGGACAGCAAGTTGCGCTCCTCGTTGGACAGGGCCTCGTTCAACTCGGTCACCTGGGCGGCGAGAGGTGGGGGAGGTTTGGGGGGGGGGGGGTGGGGTGGGAGAAGGGGAAAGGGGGATGGATGAGCGGGGGGAAGGGGCAGAGGCGGAAAAAAGGAGGGAAAACGAACAAGAACAAGACACTCAGGCGTTAGGGAACACTGTAATGACCGCAATCCTCGCGGTTTTAATGTTAAATCATCTTAAAGGATAATAAGCACGGGGGGGAGGGACTGTGGGTTTTTGCAGGCGAATGTTTTGTGACTGTGCACCAACCGATTCCTCCTCCTCCTCCCCCCCCCAACACGCACACACACGCAAACCCACACGCACATACCACGCAAATGTCCCAGTTTACCTGAGCGTCTGTCGGCCAGGGTATCGCGGGAAACTCCTATATATATATATATATATACACACACACACACATATGTATATAAAAAGCTCACAAGACTTTTGCACAGCGTCCCCAGATCTTTCAACACTTCCACCCGAATTACCTCCGGCCCCGGCAACCTGTCGCCGCGATTTGCGAACCAGAAACAAGTCACTACACTTGACAATTAACGCGCAGCAATCGCCGCCTCTTCTCTCGTGTCGCAAGGGGGAGGAAACTGAGCAAGCGAAAAGCCACGCTTTCCGAGGGCAGAGGGTGGCAGAGGAGGGACTGTAGGGTGGCAGAGGAGGGACTGTAGGGTGACAGAGGAGGGACTGTAGGGTGGCAGAGGAGGGACTGTAGGGTGGCAGAGGAGGGACTGTAGGGTGGCAGAGGAGGGACTGTAGGGTGGCAGAGGAGGGACTGTAGGGTGGCAGAGGAGGGACTGTAGGGTGGCAGAGGAGGGACTGTAGGGTGGCAGAGGAGGGACTGTAGGGTGGCAGAGGAGGGACTTGCAGTTCTGATAGACCAGACCACATCAGCAGATTGTTTCCTGCCAGAAATGGCTCTCTATACCAACCGCACAGGAACTGCAGATAACTCTTCTGCTCAGGTTCCTCCAGGGAACAGCTTCTCTACAGACTGTGTTCACAGTCCCAGACAGACAGACAGACACAGAGACACACAGAGCGAGAGAGGTCACCTGGTTGTTAACGCTCTCGTCTGCCATTATCATGATTATGATCGGATATGATGGGGGAAGAGAGCAGGGAATTTGGTGTGCGTGTGTGTGTGTGGGTGGGGGTGTGGGGAGCTCTGTTTGTACGCAGCCACTAAACAGGTCGCTTTGCAAAACACACCCCGAAAAAAATGAACCTCGACTGATCTTCAAACACAGCCAGAACTTGAAAGGCTTAAAACAAACCCCAAGTATCAATCAGTCTGCACTCGCCTCTAATCACGCAGTGGTTCAGTGCCTCACATGCTCAGTGCAATCAGTCATTGCCAACGGACGTGGCAAACACGAGAGACTCCAGAGAGACCACAGCGCATGTTCAACTCCTTCCCATGTGGGTGGGGGCAGGCGAGAGAGAGAGAGAGAAAGAGAGAGGGAGGGGGGAGAGGGGGGGACGGGTGAGCGATCCAGAAGAGACGGTCAAGCGAGTGAGTGAGAGAAAGACCGGCAGAAGAGCCAGTAAGCGAAGAAGCCAAACAGCCACTGTAAACAATCTCCACCTTCAACACAACGAGGAGGAGGAGGAGGTCACAAATCATCTTGTTTTTAATACATTAAATACATTAAGCCTTTTGCAGGTTTCTAACCAGACCAGAGGAGGGGAGGGGGAGGGGCGCCTTTCCTAAGATTTCCTTCGCTGGATATTTGTGGCCGAACAGGCTCGAGGGGCTGAACGTTCCTATTGTTTTCTATACAAGACGACAGGGAAACATCGGTTAAGATTCAACATCGATGTCGCTTCTCTGCCTGGGGGAGTTCGTACGAAATAGAGGTGCTCAATAAAGAGCGGACGCCTTAGTTCAACCACACGGCCCTGGGCAGCGATGCACAGCACAGCAGCTCAGCAGAATTCAGTGCTACATCTTTAATGAGCTGGATGACAAGTCACGGGCTTGAACCTGGCAGGTTTGAGATGCTCGCGCACACACACAGACACACGCCACACACACACACACACACACACACATACATACATACACACCAGCCAAACCCACTGGCAGCAGAATATGCTGACTGCTTTGCCTTATATGGATGACTGACTGACTGACTGAATGCATGCACCACACAGTTACCGGGTGAGAGCAGCGAGGGTCTGCGGTAGAGGGGATCGATCGATCAATCTCGCTCGCTCACTCCCTCGCTCCCTGGATGGGTTTGAGAGGGTGTGAAGTTCTGTTCTGGGTCGGGAAGGTGTGTGTGTGTGTGTGTGGTGGTGGGTGATGGGTGGGTGGGGGGAAAGAAAGGGTGTCTTTCCATCAATGCAGAATTCAAGAACAGGCCATTCAGTGAAGAGGAGGGGTTGAGATGAGGGTGAAGGGTTTAAAGCAGAAAAGTCCGCCCTTTAAACAAGTGCACCGTGGCCGGCGGGCACAGCTGCATTGCAGCAGATAACAACCCCGAAACGCAGCGGTTACACAAGGTGTGTTAAGTCTCTGTCCCGCCGTGTCCAGGGGAGGCTCGGTTCAGTGTGTGCGTATCTCAGCACCGGGCGCTTAACAACAACCACCACCACCACAAATGACATTTACACGGCACCTTTCACGTCGGGAGGACGTCCCAAGGCGCTGGACAGTCAAGGGTTTGCACCCGAGCTGGGGTTTGTGATCCGGGGTGGGGTGGGGGGTTCGTGGGCAGGGGAAGGATAGTGACCGAAGGTGCGATAGAAGAGGAGGGTCTCGAGACGTGCCTTGAAGGAGCCAAGGCGAACGGACACACTACACACGCGCGCACGCGCACAATTCCACGTCGCAATAGCACGATAGCAAAGTGGTATACGGGTTGAAATGTGCTACACTCGGAAACTCTTTCCCCACTTACCGCGCCCTCCCCCACCCCATTAGTCTTCAAGCCTCCTCTAAAGCTTCCAATCCGATCGGGCCAATAGCCCCACCACCCCCACCGGCTGACAGTCTCTCTCTCTCTCTCTGCAAAGAGCTTCGAACATGAAAGGTACCACTTAAATACAAGTTGTGACTGTAGCGAGTGCTCCTGCTCAACAGCAACCGTCAGAGTGAAAGACAGCAAGAGGGAGCCAGCACAGAACTACCCACAGAAATGTAGTCAATCCACTTTTACAGTATATCCTGTGAAGCGCTTTGAGACGTGATGAGGCGCTGTATCAAATGCAAGGATTATCATCATTATTACACTCCCCCCTCCCCCCACCCCACATATACCCACATGCAAGACATCTGCCCAACCCAGGCCTTTTACTGGCCCAGTGACAGCCTGTCTGGACACCCTCCCTCCCTGCAATGACTCAGACAGTTGCGATGCTGAGACAGCCCATTTGGCCCATCATGTCTGCGCTGCCATTTTTCCTCTATAAAGCATCACAGAATTACTGCAGAACAGTTCTGTTTATTCCCCCAACTTATACTTCCATGGTGCATTCAATACCTTTCAGAAGTTATTACGGATTTTGCTTTTTATTACGGATTTTGCTTTGCCAACCTGTCTGCTCCATGCCCGCCCTGCCCGCCCCACCATCGGTGGTCAGGCTTCCAGGAACCACCCTCCGGAACTGCATCCCGGAGCCCCTCAGCCTTGCTCCCTTCCTTTGCCTCCTTCAAGGCCGGTATCAAGACCTTCCTCTTTGACCGCACCTTTGGTCATCCTCCTTTCCCCAAGCCACCCCCCACCCTCCTCATCCCAACCACCAGCTCGGGTGCAAACTGTCCAGTGCCTTGGGACGTCCTCCCGATGTGAAAGGCGCTGTGTAAATGCAATTTGTTGTTGCCTCAACCTCAGAATGTTTTGACGTGCGCGAGTGTGTGTGTGTGTGTGTATATATAAACTTTCTCCCGGCCCCTCCTGGAGTTCTTATTGGTAATTAAAATTGAGGGGGTTGACCACTAGGTTGGTCTTCTCAACACACCCTTTAGTATTCCTCTATTTTACGGGATCGTGGAATTCATTTTGGGGAAGAACAATCCCAAAGGGACTTTGATGGATGTGGAGAGAGAAAGCAGACTTTCCAATTATTGGTGAGGAAAATGAGGGTTTCCCTTAGTTTGTGATTAACAACAGCTGCCTTTGCTGCTGTACAACTATTCCGTTCGATATTCCTAAGGAAAAGCTCAAGCTTCTCTTCTGAATACCTCCCTCTCTGTACAGTTCTGTGCATTCTCGCTCATTAGATATTGCAGCTGAACCTTTTTATTCATAATAATCCTTGCATTTGATGCAGCGTCTCTCAACGCTTCATAGGATTTCTCTGCAACATGTAGTGACTGTCTATTTTGTGAGTAGCCAATTTGTGTGCAGCAATGTCCCTGCGCTCAGCTGTGAAGTGAATGATTGATTTTATTTGGGGGATTGTTGACCAGGTGACCAGGAGAGAGAAACTCCCTTCGCTTTTCAAATTGTGCCATGGGATCTTTAACGTTCACTTGAAAAGGCAGATGGAAGCTCGGTTTAACATCGGTTTAACAAGGGTTGGGGAGTCCAGAGTGTGTGATGGGGTAACTCCAGGAGTCTTAACCAGCTAAAACCACATAGCTTGCCATTGAGAGCACTGTCTGGCAAGCTTTCCCGCTGCTTGTCCAGCTAGGACCATCCTACACGTTAGGCCACACATCCCGCTACTCTACAACAGCAATTTAAAGAGCTTTCCTTCTGGAGAGTCTGAATGAAGATGCATCGGTCTTCACCGAGCTTCAAACCGAATGTCTCTTATTACTTTCACAGTGCGGTCATACAACATTATACTTGTATAGCGCCTTTCACATTGGAAAGACGTCCCAAGGCGCTGGGCAATTAGTGTTTTGGACCCAAACTGGGGGTCGGGATTGGGGAGGATGGAGGGGAGGGGGGGAAGCAGGGTGATCGAAAGCATGGTCGAAGAGGAGGGTCTTGAAGGAGGAAAAAGAGGGAGGGAGGGAGGGAGGGAGGGAGGGAGGGAGGGCTTTCAACACGAGCCGGGTTCCCATCGACTGGGAACTTCTCATTTGCAATGTAGGAACACCAGCCCCTTTGAGAGCTCCATATTCCACATGAGCCCTCCCACCCTACTATTCCCTCGTCCCTCACTCATACCTCAAGTTTCCTCTTAAACACAGGTCGTTGGTCCTTTAGCTTTTAACAACCAAACGTTCAGGAACGCACACCCTGAGCATTCGCAGAGAAATCCGGTGAAAGACAGAGAGACGCTGTGTGAAACGCTCTCCTCTGCGGGTTCTGCCCTCTCCTACACCAAAATAAAAAGGACGACTGATTGCGGTCAAGTTACCACTCTCCCGCTACCCGAGCCCGGCTCAGACACTGAGAGACGCCTCGACAGCTCGGCAGGACACCCTTCATTTACCAAACAGATCACAATCCCAGGAAAGAGAGGCCACACCAAGCTGGGGGGTGGGGGGGGGGGGGGGTGGGGGGAAGCCTGACACGGTAAGTGGAACCCCGACATGTGGCTCTGCTCACAACACCGCTGAGAATTTGGTGTTTAAGCTAGAAATAAGAGTCACAGAATGTTACAGAGCAGGAGGAGGCCATTCGGCCCATCGCTGAAACCAAGTCAGACACTCAACACTGTTGCCAGTTGACACAAGACAGCAATAACCCAAGACATTAACGTGGTAAGGCGTCGATAAACACACAAATTCTTTCTTTCTATTGAAATGGGGAGTTGGGAGGGAGGAATTTCTGATCGACCGAAGCAGGAAACCTCTTTACCGTTGTGAAGCTCTCACCATCGTTTGCTC
Source organism: Callorhinchus milii (assembly GCF_018977255.1). Lineage (NCBI taxonomy): Eukaryota > Metazoa > Chordata > Chondrichthyes > Chimaeriformes > Callorhinchidae > Callorhinchus > Callorhinchus milii. Next base: position 7,414,838 of record NW_024704751.1, on the reverse strand, counting down.
ACTTCAACGGCTGTTTGTGGGGACATCGCTGTGGGTTTAATTGGCCTCTGCGTTCACCTACAAAATGCACAGTCACTCCACTTTACAGTAAATCCTGTGGAGCACTTTGAGGCACCTCAACTGCGCGATAATGCTCTATATCAAATGCAAGGTTTATTGCTGTAAGGAACCTCAGCAGCTGCCAGGCCAGCAACCAATTGATTGCCTGAGTTGACAGCCAGCTTGTGCCCATCTGATGTTAAATAATAATCCTTGTATTTGATATAGCGCCTTAACACGTTATCCAGATATATCGTAAAGCGCAGTGACTGTGTATTTTGTGGACGAAACGTGGCAGCCAGTTTGCGCAAAGCAGTGTCCCACACACAGGCACGGAGTGATTGACCAATTTTACTTGGGGGATTGTTGGCCAGGACACTGGGAGAGAGAGAAACTCCCTTCTCTTTTTGAAAAGTGCTGTGGGATCTGTAACGTCCACCCGAATGCCAGACAGGACCTCGGTTCAGCGTCTCATCCGAAGTATGGCACCTGTGTTGGAGCACTGTGGATTTGAACCCACAACCTTCTGACTCAGGAGGCGGGAGCGCGACCACTGCACCAGGCTGACGCACGAAAGCCAACAAATGCAAACAAATGGCATTTATTGGTAAAAGGGGCGACATCAAAGCCGTATCATTGCCTTGGGACGTCCTCCCCACGTGAAAGGAGCTTTAGAAATGTAATTTTGTATTGTAATTGTTCACTTACATCTTCCCACAAGAGTACATGGTGAAATGCAACGAATAACTGGAGGGCGAGGGACGTATTAACGAGGAAGGTTAGCTCCACCGTGCAGACGAGCTATTTCTCTACAATGCAATAACCGACGCACTCGTGAACATTTGGTCCCCAATTGTTTTTCAGAAATTTAAATAAAAATTGCACATTATTGGAAAGAAATGCGATTCCAATTTATAAAAACTCCATCTTGCCCTCCGGGTAGTCGGGGTTTGAACCGTGCATCTGAGTCGCCTCCTGTCTGTCTGTCTGTCTGTCTGTCTGGCTGTCTGACTGTCTGTCTGTGGTTTGGCTCTCGTCTTCCAACGACAGACCCACAAGTCGATGTTCTGCACTTACGTTAATCGGACTCTGCCTCGGAGAAACATGCCTTTGAAAGCTGAGGCTTTACAATTTGGCTCAAACGTTAGCTGGGGCAGCAAGGCCCCTGGATTGCGAGTGGGGGAGGAGGGGAGAGGGAGAGAGAGAACATGATGACAAGGCAGTTACAAACTCGATTCTAGATCAGGGTTTATGCTGGAGCTTTCGGCTGAAGGATGCGTGTGGTTTTTTTTTTTAACAGCTCATCATCGGTCGCCTGGCTTGTACGTGTGTGGGGCAGCGGGGGGTCCGGAAGTGGGGAGAAGGGGAAGAAGGAGAAGAGAAAGAGAAAAATGGGTGTGGTCCCCTCGCGACTAATCCAACCACACCCAGCAACCAAGGAATGTCACTTACTGCATTGTGGAGCTGATCATGGCACCTTTTTGAGCATGGATTTATTGGGGAGGGGGGGCGGATGGGGAACGAGACAGGGAAATTAGTATATATAAATTAAAATGTTATTGTAAGCAATGGCCTAAGGCAGTGAAACGTTCTGCAGTGCAGTTGTTTAAGGACAGAGACGTAACCTTTAGCTGCCTCTGAAAGAAAGATATTTTGTGCCATTAAAGCTCTATTTTCTAAGCAAAACCCACTGATATCATTAATCAGATAACAGAAGTGAGGGTGAGCGGAAGGTGGGGTGGGTAGGGGAGAAAGGAGGGAAGAGAGATAGGAAGGGATTATAGAAACCAAATTGATAAGAGACCACCGCAAACCACTACGTAAAATATTGTCACACAATAAATACGAGTCATTAGAATAAGCCTAATTCGCTGGAGTATTTTTTTAAAATTCCTTTTCTGAACGCAACTGGATGACACAAGCTGAAACCCTCTCCTGTGTAATTAGAGAAATATATAAAATAAACGTTTAGCAATTTCCTTCATCTTTCTTTTCTCTTTCCCCCCACCCAACCCACCCCCAGCCCCAGCTTCAAATTGCCAATAACCATGGCAAACAGACACACACGCGCACACACATATAAAAGAAGACGCCAATACGGCGGTGAATGCAAACCGGGTTCCTCCTTTGACAAATGGTGCAACAGAGAAGAGGCATTTAGCATGCTGAACAGATTGCACCGTTCCTCAGTGCCAAAAAAAATGAACACGCCTCAATTAATCCCTCGCACACCCCCCCCACCCACCCCCCCCCCCCCACGAGTACAAAGAAATAGGAAAAAAAGGGGTAAAACAAATATCAAATTAGAAATGCTCTCTCCATGTGTGCGAGGCTGCTTATCTGTACATACAATATACATGTTATCCTCCCATGTTTGCTTTGTTCACTGTTGGAACCAGACAGCCAGCTCAGGAATAAGGCAGGGTCACATTCCACAGAGAGGGGGGGAGAGGGAGAAAATTAGGAAAACCATCTTTTCTGTTTCCCTTTCACCTCTCTCACTGCCCCCCCATCCCACCCCCCACCCCTTCCCTAACCACCACACCCCTCCCTCTCCACTCACTGCAGGTCTGAAGCATTTGGGATGGGATGGGATGGGATGGGAGCTCCATCCATGTCCCATTGGTACATACATGTCCATTGCAGCTCCTCCCTACCCCCCCCCCCCCCACCCCCACCACCACCCTCATCCTTCCTTCCTCCCCATCATCACCATCACCATCACCAGTGGGTCAATTTCAACTTCAGCAAATGGAGCTCAGGAATCAATGTGATGCTAACGTTTCCGAATTTGCGGAGGGGGGGTGGGGGTGATGGGGGGGGGGGGTGATGGGGGGGGTGGGGGTGATGGGGGGTGGGGGTGATGGGGGGTGGGGGTGATGGGGGGGGTGATGAGGGTGGGGGTGATGAGGGGGGGAGTGATGGGGGGATGGGGGTGATGGGGGGTGGGGAGGTGATGGGGTGGGGTGAAACCCCCACACAAGATTATCTCGATCTATTGGATTGCAGGTCACCCCACCCACCCCGAATGCTGGAGAGAGAGCGAGAGAGAGAGAGAGAGAGAGTAAAGGGAAGAGTGATCAGTCAAAGGATCGTAGACAGACAGAGAGACTGAGTGTGTGTAGTGTTTGGGGGAAGAGTTGAAAACGAAATTGCTCACACGGCACCGCCCCAACATCCTATACCGCATTCTGTTACTTCTCCCCCCCTTTGGCATGTTCTTTCTGGTCGATTTCCCCCCCCCCCCCCCCCCCACCCCACCCCATCTTCTCTTCCTTTTTTTAAAAGCACATTTTTTTTTTAAAAAAGCATATTTTTATCTATGAAATCACAGTTGCAATGCTGTTCAGTTGCTGTTAAAAATGACACACAACACACACACAGCTTTATCTAATGCTGCCCAGAGCCCCCCCCACCCCCATACCCCACCCCCCCCCACCCCCACAACCCCCCACCCCCCCAAAAAAAAATTGTTGGCACTTTTAGCACTCGCAAGATCACGAAGGAAAGAAATCAATGCCCAATTTTTTTTTCCCTGATTGCGATCCTTTATGAATTCAATTGAAAAATGATTTTATTTGACAAGTCAAAGCCCTCCCTCTCCCTTTCAGTGCAAGGCCTGAAACAACACCCCCCCCCACCCCCCCCACCCCACCCCACCACCCCACCAGCAATATTGCAAACGATTTCCATCCATCCATCGCAATATATATATATGTGTATATATATATATATATATATATATTGCGCTATCGCCCCATTTCTTATTCAATCACAGTTTTAAAGGTCGGGATGGGATGGGGTTACAGTGGTGGAGAGAATATTGCACGAGTGCAACCTAAAGAGAGTGAGAGACGTGGAGAGGAGAGAGGAGAGAGGAGAGGAGAGGAGAGGGGTGAAGGGAGGGAGGGAGAGAGGGAGGGAGAGAGGCGAATGAATGAAAGAGGGGGAAAGGGGAAAAGGGGGGGGGGGGGAAATAAGAATAAGAGACCTACCGATTTCATTGCAGCTGCCATATCATCGTACCTCTCGGCTTGCTCAGCCAGCCTGGCTTTCTGCACAAGCTGCTCACGGTCTACCATGGCTGCTGTGCTGCTGCTGATGGCTTTCTTGCTGGTGCTGCTGGTGGTGCTGGTGCTGCTGCTGCTGGTGGTGATGTGGGATCTGGGTGTCTCTGGCTTTTGGTGGTTGTTTTTTTTTTAAAAAAACACACAACAGAATTGGTACGTTTCTGCGGATACTATTAGGCAATGACTAAAAAAGTAAAATGTATTACGAGTTAAAAAGACACGAGCAGGACTGACCGGTTGGGTTGCCTTTTGTCTGTGCGCCTTTCCACCCTTTGCTCTTTTTTTTGTGTGTGTGTGTGTGGGGGGTGTGTGTTTTTTTTAAAAAAAAAATCTGCCTCCTTTATATTATATATATATATAAGAAGCAATAGATTTACCAGTCAGTCTGTCAGTCAGTCTGTCTGTCTGCCTCTTGCCCACTTGCCGCAGCTTCAGTTTGCATCAGTGTCTCCCCCCCCCCCCCCCAACCCCTCCCCTTTCCAACCAGTAACCAGTAACAGGACACCCCCCCCCACCGCCACCAGAGCTCCGCGCTGACGTCACTGCCCTTATAGAGGCACAGCCAGCCCCGGCGCGCTGACGTCACTGCCCTTATATAGGCACAGCCAGCCCCGGCGCGCTGACGTCACTGCCCATATATAGCGCCGCCCGGATTTCCTCCTCTGGATACAATGTAGCGAATGAGGGGGTGCCCCCCCGGCGGCGGACTTGGCGCATGCGCACTTTCCATTCCTCTCCACTCCACTCCTCTCCACTCCTCTCCACCCCTCTGCTGCAATTGCAGTTCTTGACTTTGCAAAGCTCAGCTCGTGTGTGTGTGTGTGTGTTTTTATACATACAGTGCATATACATATATATACACGCAGAAGACTACAGTTCCCAAGAACCACCAGCAAACCAGTTCTACTGCATATTGTCCTATGAGGAGCCTTTGGGTGGTGGGTGCTGCTGTGATGGAGAAAGCTTCCAACTCGGGAAGGAGATGGGTGGGGGAATGGCTGTTCCTTTCTCGACCCCCCCCCCCCCCCACTTCCGCGTGCCCTTTGAAGCCCTTCTTTTTCAGGCACCTACTTCTTCGAGTGAAATGCAATAAGCTGAGGCCGCAACGGCTTGGGTCGGAGAACTTTAAATTTCCAGCAACCATCTGTGCAAATCGTCTGTCCCCTTTTAATTCCTTCCGTGATTATTGTGGGGTTAGAGTAGAGTAGATAATAATATTAATCCTTGCATTTCATATAGCGCCTTACCAGAACATTGAGACGTCTCAAAGCGTTGCACAGAATATACTGCAAAGTGAACTGACTATATTTTGTGGGCGAAACGCCGCAGCCAATTGCGTCCCACAAACAGTCTTGGATTGAGTGACCAAATTACTGTGCTTTTTGGAGGAGGGATTATTACCCCGGAAAGCGATCCGGCAATTGACTAACAACTGGGTTCCTACTTACTGCAACGTAAAAAGGAGATGTCTAGAGTAAGGAAACTTACCTAAGGTTTCAGCCCTGCCCGAAAATCGAACCCGGGTCCTCTCGGTTGTTGGTTGATAGGTGGATCGCTTCCGGGGTAATAATCCATTCCAATAAATAAATAAATAAATAAAAAATTTGGTCACGCAATCCACGACTGTTTGTGGGATACTGGTGTGTGCAATTGACTGCTGCATTTCTCTCACAAAATACACAGTCAATTTACTTTACAATATATTCTGGGAAGTGCTTTGAGACATGATAATAATATAATAATAATCCTTGCATTTGATACAGCGCTTTTCACATCTTCTGGACGTCTCAAAGCGCTTCACAGAATATGTTGTAAAGTGAATTTGACTGTATATTTGTGAGCGAAACACAGCAGCCAATTGCTCACAGCAGCGTCTCACAAACAGTCGTGGATTGAAAATGACCAATTTATCATTATTTTTTGTTTTGGAGGGATTATTATTAGGTGCGTGGAGTAAGGAAGCTTGCCCAAGGTTTCGTCTTGCCCAGAATTGAACCCAGGTGTCTCGTTTGCAAGGTGAGTGCTCTAACCACTGAGCTACAGGACTCCACTATAGGTACTGTATCACATGTAAGGATTATTATTCTTACATTCACCCTGAATCAATCTTGTGAGTTACAGGAAGCAGCTGCTCAGTACTGGGGACAGCAATTGCTGGGCGTGTGAATGTGTAGCTGATGAGCAGCCTCGCCACAATCAGTACAGTCCCTCCCTGTTAAAACGCAGTTAGGAGAATCATCATTAACTACTGCGCTTTATTTATTTCTGTTTCTTTGCTTAAAATACACACACACACACATAGACAGGATGCACATCTTTGAATCGCACAATCAGGCACATCTCTGTTCAGAAGTGCTCTTTACACAGAATGCATTCTTAGCATCCAAGATACCAATCGGGTCGCAGGTCCTCCACACCAGCCACAGCACGGCAGTAGCCATAGCAACTCAATCTGGTGATGCCTGGCATGCAATGCCCCCCCCCCACCCTCCACCTCACCCCGCTCCTCCCCCACCGCCCACCTCACACATCCCCCCCACACCCCTCCCGCCCGCACACCATGCTCATCACCCAGCTCTTTCTCTGCTCCCAGCAACCATTGTGGGTTGGGCTCCAGCACACCCTATCATTATTATTATTATTATTATTATTATTATTATATACCATCAACACCCCAATGCCATTGGCATTTCCCACCTACAAAATCCTCTCGCAAACCAGCATCCATAATACAAAGTAGCCTATGGGGCCACTAACGCCGACATCAACAACAGCCCTGAAAAGGACTGGAACTTTGCTCTCACCTCACTCCCCTTCCCTCCTCCCCACCGCCCGCAGCACTGATTTTCCCATTACTCCCCTCAACCAGCTAATTGATCTCAGAGAAACCCTCAAAAATCAATTCAAGATGATTTCTGGCAAACGTTATCTTGTGGAGCCTGCATTGCTACAGGAGATGTTTGACGGTATTGATTGATTCCATGTCAGTCTGCGCCAGGAGCACCTGTCCATCCAGGGGAAGCGCAGGCCAAGAGCATTTTGAACCAGAAATAGTTTTAACGATAAATAATAATAACCCTTGCAGCCCAGAAGGCACTAGATCAAATGTACGGATTATTATTGTTATTATTATCTTTCGTGTTTTTGTAAGGTGTGTCACCCTGCCTCGGTTGTTAGCACTCTCCTTTCTGAGGCAGAAGGTCAAGGGTTCCACGTCGGGACTTATGTTGTCCACGTTGTCTGACAATCTATTGCAGCGTTGGGGGGTATTGCATTGTCAGAGGTTCCGTCTTTCAGATGAGATATTGAACCAAGGTCCCATTATCGGCGGTTAGGCCTTCAGCCTCTCTGCCCCTACCCTTTGGAACTCCATCCTACATTCCCTTCGCTTTGCTCCCTCCCTTGCCTCCTTCAAGGCACTCCTCAAGACCCTCCTCTTCCTCCATGCGTTTGGCCACCTTCCTTCCATCTCTGCCCTGCACCCTCCCTGATCCGCCCCACCAACCCCCACCTTGGGTCCTAATCCCTGACTGTTCAGCCTTGGGACGTCCTCCCGAGGTGAAAGGCGCTTTACAGATGTAATTTTTTATTGCATTGCATTTGCCTATTCAGGTGGATGTTAAAAACCCAATGACACTATTCAAAAAGAGAAGGGAGTTTCTCTCTCCCTATGTCCTGGCCGACAATCCCCCAAATAAAATTTATCCCACCAACGCCTGTGAAGTCTTGTAGTATAGTGGTTAGCGTGCTCACCTCGCAAGCAAGAGGACCTGGGTTCGATTCCCGGCAGGAAAAAAACCCTACTTGACACGCCTGTTTACCGAGCAGTAAGCAGGAACCCAATTATTAGCCGTTAGGTGGATCACTTTTCCAGGCGTAATAATCACTTCCAAAAAAATAATAATAATAATTTGGTCACTCAATCCAGGACTGTTTGTGGGACGCTGCTGTTTCCAATGGCTGCTGTGTTTCGCCCACAAAATATACAGTCGATTCACTTTACAGCATATTCTGTGAAGCGCTTGGAGACGTTGAGAAGACGTCATATGGCACTATATCAAATGCAAGGATTAGTATTATTATAGCACCTTTGCGCCCAGCTGTGGCTGGGTGAGAAGTGTGTTTGGAAGTGAGCCAGAGGCTGGGTTCTGCCCACCACTCCACCACACAGCTTCATAAACACATGGAGCTCCATCCAGTGGCCCGAGTCAGAAGTTACAGAGCGGCTGCTAACCTTCCTTTCCTGCAGCACTGACATCCAAGCAGCCCTCCGTCCTTCAGACATGACGTTAAACCGAGGTCCCATCTGCCTCTTCAGGGGGCTGTTAAAGATCCCATAGACCTATTCAAAAAGAGAAGGGAGTTTCTGTCTCCCAATCTCCTGGCCAACAATTCCCCCAAATAAAATTGGTCATTCACTCCGTGGCTGTTTGTGGGACAAGGCTGTGCGCAATTGTGCTGCCATGTTTGCCTACAAACACACAGTCACTCCATTGCACAGTAAGTCCTTTGAAACACTTGGAGACGCCCTTCTGATGTGATAAGGCGCTGCATCAAATGCAAGAAGTATTATTATTATTATTATTACATAATACCTGGCTGGTGCTCACTGGGGGAGACAAGGATGAAGAACTCCGACTCTATCAGCACAAGGGCAAATCCATCAGTTGTTCTTAAATGGAAAGTCACTCCTGCCTCAGCAGTCACTCTCTTGACTGAAACCGCTCTGTGATTTCCGCTGTGAGGCCTCAGCAATAACAAGGGCTCGCTTGCCTACTGACCCACCTGCTGAACAAAATATGCCCCCCCCCCCCCCTTTTTTTTAAATGTTAGCTCTCGGAGTACGTCCAGTAAAATGCATACACCCCCCACCCCCATCCCAAGCCAGCTTGAGCCTAACGCAATGCGATGCGAGCGCAAAGGGTGGCCCGAGGAGAGAGAGGCTGAGCTTTGTGTTTCCGTGGTGGCTGCGCTCTCGAACGCACAAGCCTGTGCATCCCTCGTGCGTTTTTCCATTTTTCCACGACGAAAATTATTATTTGTTTTGCCATTCGATTGAGAAATTAAAATTACATTGACAGCAGCGAGCAGGCAGGCCCAGTAGGCTATCAGCCCGGTGGTAATAATCCTCCTTGCATTTGACACAGCGCCTTATCACATCGTTGAAACGTCCCAAAGCTCTTCGCAGGGATCCGCTGCGAAGTGCAGAGTGACCGCGTATTTTGTGGGCAAAACGCGGCTGCCAATTGCGCACAGCAGTGTTCCACAAAGTGTGATGGTTCGAGTGACCACATTATTTTTTTTAAGGTCTCCTCGTTACAGGCCCCTAGTGAATAATGTATTAAAAATAGACCTGTGTGTGCTCGCACTTGGTTCCACAATGGTGGACTTTCAGTCTTGCCCTGTGGAAGCAGACACAGTATAGTTTTCCGCACTGTTTGCTCTTCCTTGGGGCTGGCGACGACTCGCTTCTTCCTGACTCGGAGCAGCCCATGATTGACGCTAGCGCAGACTTGACGGATCAATTGCTTTGACAACTCCCCCACCCTTCCCTCCCCCCCCCTACACACTACACACCCCCCGAGCGCAACTGCAAGAGCTGAGTAAGCAGAGTTGGCAATCAGACTATCTGCACTGCTCTGCGCTGCTGGGGCAGAGGGAGCAAAGCCTTCTGCTCTCTGGTCATTTATCATTTATTATTATTACTAAGACTCTGAAATCCATTCACTTTACCCGCAGGCTTGTGGCAAATTCGCAGTGAAGAAAAATTAGTCACGTACATACGAAGTTGATATCGTTAATTTCATTCCAATTATAGTCTGGGATCGAATAATAATAATAATAATCCTTGCATCTTGATATAGTGCCCTGATCACGTCTTCTAGACGTCTCAAAAGCGCTTTATGGAATATACCGTAAAGTGAATCAACTGTGTATTTTGTGGGCGAAATAAATAACAATCCTTAAACTCGATTCAGTGCCTTTCACGTCAGGAGGATGTCTCAAAGCGCTGCCTGGGCAGGATTTACTCCAAAGGGAGTGACTGTGTACGGTGTGGAGGCAAAGCTGTTGTAGAATAACTACCAACAGCAGGTAATCAGCAGATATTTCTACTATTCCGAGGTAAATGTAACCTCATCACTGAACGCAACAGCGATCGCAGGCTGTTATCTTCTGTGTTAATTTTATTTGTGTAGCTTTGAAATACAGTATGCAACAAAAGGATACTGTGCGCACACACACACATATGCACACACACATACACACACAAATACACACACACAGTATATAATAGAGGCTAAAATCACACAGCGGGAGATACTGCACCATCCACATAAATAGTGACGCCTGTCAGTCTCTGTAACCAGATTACACACAGTGCAATTCAGTCATCTAATAATACACCATGTCCATTCTCAGTGGGTTTGGTTATAATTTGATAATAATCCTTGCATTTGAAATAATAATAATAATAATAATAATAATCCTTGCATTTGATATAGCGCTTTTCACGTCAGGAGGACGTCCCAAAGCGCTTCACAGAACACACTGTAAAGTGAATTGACTGTATATTTGTGGGCGAACGCGGCAGCCAATTGCGCACAGCAATGTCCCACAAACAGTCGTAGATTGAAAATGACCAATTTAATTATTGTTTTGGGTTTTTTGGAGGGATTATTATTAGGCTCTGTGTGGAGTAAGGAAACTTGCCCAAGGTTTCGCCCTGCCTGGAATTGAACTCAGATCTCTCACTTGCAAAGCGAGTGCTCTAACCACTGAGCTACAGGACTCCACAAATAGCGCCTTATCACGGCTTCAAGACGCCTCAAAGCGGTTCACAGAATATACTATAAAGTGAATTCACTGTATATTTTGTGGGTGAAACGCGGCAGCCAATTGCACACAACAGTGTCCCACAACCATCATGGATTGAGTGATCAATTTATTATTGTTTTTATTTATTTTTTGAAGGGATTATCACCGCCAATCGAATAACAACCAGGTTCCTACTTAGGGAAACTTGCCTAACTTTTTGCCCTGCGGGGAATCGAACCCAGGTCCTCTCGCTTGCAAGTCGAGCGCTCTAGCCAATACCCTATAGGGCTCCTTCCAACTACCACCCCCCACCCACCCCACCCATCCCTCACCCGCTCGCTCTGGATCTCATCTCTCAATCAGTCATGGTTACAGTGTGTGGGGAGGAGTGCGGGGGTGTGGGTGGGGGAGAAGAGTAAATGGGGAAGACATCCTAATCAAATAATAAACCTTGCATTTGACACACGCTTCTAGTGTTGAAACATGTCAAAGCGCTTTGCAGACAATTCCCGTCCAAGTGTAGTGCAGTGACTGGTTCCGTGGGCCAGTGTGGCAGCCAGCCAGTGACAAAACATGGAGAGAACGACCAGTTTTAATAATAATAATAATAATAATTCTTGCATTTGATATAGCGCCTTATCACGTCGTTGAGTCGTCTCAAAACGCTTGCGCAGAATACATTGTAAAGTGGAGTGACTGTGTGTTTCGTTTGACCTGGAGGATTGCCGGGCAGGACACTCACTGGGAGAGTCAGGAGGGGGGTGTGGGTGGGGGGGGTGGTGGCGGGGGAGAAGGGAATTTGATTTTACAATTTTATTACTATTACTATTTACATTGAAATCTAATGAACGTCCCTCCCTGTGCGACCCTCAAATCACCTGCGACCTCGCCCCCGCCCTAGCATTGCCTTCTCCCCGCCCCAACCGTCCGTCCCCCCCAATCCCCCCCCCCCCAACCCCACCTCCCCGTTCACCTCCTCTTGCTCTGTAAAGCCAGATTCTTTCTGGCGCACGGTGACCTAATTACTGGCGAGAGACGGCGGCGCTCAGTTACGCAGGATAATGTACAAAGTGCACAAACACAGGGCAGACTCGCTGGCCCGCTCGGTCTCGATGAGTTTTAGAGTTATTTACACATTTATAGATTTACATATATTCAAGTCCACAATTCCCCCCCTCCCCCCCCCCGCACCCACTTCCCGATCGATCAATGGTTCATCCCCTCCAATTGATTGATGATCGTCCCACCCCCTCCAATCGATCGATCGATCGGTCCTTCCTTCCCTTCCAATCGAACGCCCCCACCCCAGCTCCCCCCCCCACCCAATCCCCCAGACCCAAGGCAGGCGGTCGCCTCCGAACTGTTCATAGCGCACACGTCACCCCCGCGTCTTCCCCATGGTCGCAGTTGTGCACGTCCCAACCGATGTGGGAGCAGAGGAGGAGGGAGGTCTCATTGCCGCGGCACTTTAGGTTGTCGAGGAGGATGAAGCCCCATCCCTGCCCGAAAAAGGCCTCGTCGCGGGCGGCCAGCGCCTGCCCACAGCCCAGCTGCCTGCACACCACCCGGGCGTCCTTCAGGTCCCAGGCATCGTCACACACCGTCCCCCACTGGGTCAGCAAGAAAATCTCCACTCGACCCTCACATCGGTGTCTCCCGTTAACCAGTCGGATCAGTGCTCCTTGGGTGGGGTGGGGTGGGGTGGTGTGTGGTTGGGGGGTTGGGGTGGGGAGAGACAATACATAACAATGACTACACATTGCATTTGTACAGTGTAGTGCTTTCACATTGGGAGGATGTCCCGAACTGCTGGGGCAATGGGGGAGACAGGAGGGGAAACCCATAATAATAATAATAAATGCTTGAATTTGGTAGATCACCTTATCACGTCGTCGAGACGTTTCAAAGACCCTCACGGGATTATACTATAGAGTGCAGTGACTGTGTGTTTTGTGGTCAAAACGGGGCAGTGAATTGCACACAGCATTTTCCCGCCAACAGCCATGGAAATGAGAGACCGATTTTACTTGGGAGAATGTCGGCCAGGACACCGGGCAGGAGAGAGGAACTTCCCTTCTCTTCTCTCTTCGAGTAACGGTGCGAGATCTTTGACGTCCGCCTGAACAGGCAGACGGGACCTCGGTTTAAAGTCTCATCCGACGACATTCACGATAATAAATAATAATAATAATCCTTCACATTTGATACAGTGTCTTTTACTTCGTGGGTGGGGGGGTCTCGAAGCACTTTGCAGGATTCACTGTAAAGTGCAGTGACTGTGCAATTTGTAGGCGATCGTAGCAGCAATTGGCGCACAGCGACGTCCCTGTAAACTGACGTAAAGTGAATGAGCGATTTTAGCTGAGGGGAGAGTGGGGGAGTGGGGAGTGGGTGAGGGGGTTGCCAGCCAGGACGGACATTGGGGGAGAAAATCCCACAACTGCCTGACTCAGAGGTGAGAGCGCTATCGACCGAGCCAAGCAGACACCCATCGCATTACACGTGCGGTCGGGCGCTGACACTCTCCCCGTTGGCTGTACTTTACACTGACCTTCGGCCGCTCTTGTGGACGGTGGCACGGACATGCTGAGTGTGGCCTGAGCCTCTCTACCAACGTCTTCCAGCTCAGGAGTGTGGAGCTCTAATAATAATAATAATAATAATGACATTAATAATAATAACAATAACAATGACAACAATAACAACAATAACAATAAAAACAGCAATAATAATAATGCTTCCATTTGATACAGCGCCTTATCACATCTTTGAGACGTCTCAAAGCGCTTCGCAGATTATAGTGTCAAGCGTTCCGGGCCGCCACCCCCCGCATGAAGGCCCCTGTACAAATGCAAGGTGTTGTTGTCGTTTACCTTTACAGACGGCCCCGGCGTCCTCATGGTGCCCGCAGTTGTGCTGCCCCCAGCCCAGGTTGAAGCAGTCGATGAGGGCAGTCTCGGTGCCTTGGCAGTTGACGTTGTCCAGCAGGATGGGGTCGTTGCCGTAACCAAAGGAGCCCAGCTGAGTGGCGGACACTGCCCTGCCACAGCCCATCTGCCGGCAAACCACCTCGGCATTCCTGATGTTCCAGTCGTCGTCGCACACAGTGCCCCAGTTATTGTTGTGAAAGACTTCCACCCGCCCCTGGCAGCTGTTGTTACCATTCACCAGCCGGATGGATTTGACTGGAAAATAAAATAATAATAATAATATTAATAATAATAATCGCATTTGATATAGCGCCTTGTCGCGTCGTTGAGACGTCTCAAACCCCACAAAATACACAACTCACTTTACAGTATATATCACGTGAAGCGCTTTGAGACGACTCGGAGGAGCGATAAGGCGCAGTATCAAATGCAAGGATTGTTATAATTATTAAAGCGCTTCAGAGAATTTACTGAAAAGGGTAGTGACGGTGTGTTTTGTGGGCGAAACGTGGCAGCCAATTGCGCGCAGCAGTGCCACACAAACTGACGTGGATTGAGTGACCAAGTTAATATATTTATTTATTATTTTGGGCGGAGGGATTATTACCCCCATCTGCCCATCGACTAACAACCGGGTTCCTACTCACTGCTAGTTAAACAGAGGAGTGTGGAGTAAGGAAACTTGCTTAAGGTTTCGACCCACCCAGGAATCGAACCCGGGTCCTCTCGCTTGCGAGGCGAGCGCGATAACCGAAAGGTCATAAGATCGGTCTGGATGAAGAAGGCCCTTCGGCCCATCCGATCTCATCCCTCCAGAACACCCACCCTACCATTCCTCCCCATCACAGCATCGAGCTGCTTTTTAAATGAGACCCAGTGTCCTGGCTTCAACCACCCTTTCCTGGCACTTTGGTTTGTTGGCAAATATAGTCATCTGATTACCCCACTCTTCCCCCCACAATGATCTTACCAGCTTGGGAAGTCGATACTTTTGTTATCTTAATGTCTTCTGAAACTTGCTCCGTAGCATCTGTGACTAAATTTGAACGGAAACAATTCAACAACAACAACCACTTGATTTCATATCATGCCCATCGCCAAAGAGAAGGGCAGAAAGAGAAAGAGAAGGAAAGGGAGAGGAAGAGAGGGGGAGAAAGAGTGAAAAGAAGGAACAAACAATGTAAATTCCACATAAGTTCCATTCTCTTAGCCTGAGATGAACATTTATATACGGTGGCAGAATTTCTTACCCAGGTTGGTATCCGAGGTGGATTCTGCATCATATTGCTTGGGGACAAGGAAGGTGGAGAGGACATCAGGGGCTGCTGTGGATGTCCAAGATTCTGGTGGTGGGGAGGGGGGTAAAAGAAAGTTTTTACAGCACCCTCTCACAAAATGTTTCACAGGGCTACTTACAGCTGAGTAAACAGTGGAGTAAGGTAACTTGCTTAAGGGTTTGCATGGCCGGGGAATCGAACCCGGGTCCTCTAACCACTAAGCTACAGGACTCCAATGGTACCTGAGCAGATGACGCCAGCATCCTCGTGGTGCCCGCAGTTGTGCACCCCCCAGCCCAGGCTGTAGCAGCTCGCCAGCGAGGTCTCCGCACCATCGCAGTTCACGTTGTCCAGGAGGATGCGGCCTGTGCCGTAGCCAAAGTAGGCATTGGTGGTGTGCGAGACGGCCTTGCCACAGCCAATCTGCTGGCACACCACGCTGGCGTCACTGAGGCCCCAGTCGTCATCGCACACCGTGCCCCACTGCCCTCTATGCTTGATCTCCACTCGGCCCTGGCAAGGGTTCTGTCCATTCACCAGGCGGATGCTGCCCTCTGGAAGAGACAACAACACCCACAACTTGCATGTATCTAGGGCCCTTCACCCCGGATGGCGTCTCGGAGCTCTTAACAGTGGTGGAGCCCGATGCTGAGCCGGGGGAGGGGGGTGGTGGTGAGGGAGAAGGTGACCGTAGGTACGGTGGAAGGCAAAGGTGGGGAGAGAGGCGGCAAGGCGAAAATTAAATAAAATACGAGAAAAGTGTGACATATATAGTGCTGGGTAAGGCATTCAACTAACGTGGGTGTGTTCCTTCCAAGGACTCGGTCTAACAATGTTGTTGTCCTGCTCTCCCTCCTTACATCCTCCCCACCCCGCCCTCCCCCAAAGCGAGGAACCAAATCTGACTTAGGTCGTGTGGATGTTTTTGTGTCTTACCTTCCACGCTCTTCTCTGCCGAAGCCACGTTCTTACTCACTGGGCTGAGCGATGGGGAACTGAAATCTGAAGAGGCAGAACGTAAAAATGAACGACAAAGCTCTTTGGTAATCTATTGTCCTAAACACGCTGAAGTCTTCACACGGATGTCTCCTGGGTACGTGCAGTACATGGGGAGTTCAGCATGTTAGAGGCTTTGGGAGGATAAACAGTACCAGCACAAACACGTTGGGGGAGAGTGCAGGGGAATGGGATTAGAGTACAGAGCTCCAGTGACCACCGTCTGTGCTGTAACCCAAACAATTCTACAGGAATGTTTGCTGAAGCGCACACTTTGCCGGTGAATTTCCCGGCGTGGTGGAGTTCTGAAGCTGGTGACTGTTTGAGGATGCAAAAAAAGCCAAACCTTTTACCATTGCAAATGATGGAGACGTCCTCATAGTGGTAGCAGTTGTGGATGCCCCAGCCCAGGCTGCCACACTGGCTCAGTGAACGCTCTGTCCCTTTGCAATCCACATTGTCCAGCAGGATGGGGCCCGAGCCCTTGCCGAAGGCCAGGTTGGTAGAGACCGAGCGAGCTCGCCCGCACCCCAGGTGCCGGCAGACCACGTTGGCGTCGACTATGTCCCAGTCATCGTCGCACACCGTGCCCCAGGTCCCGTTGTACATGATCTCCAGCCTCCCCTCACACCCGCTCCTCCCGTTCACTAGCCGTGCTGTGGGACAACAGCAGAAAAAGAGAGAGAAAGACAGAAAGAAAGAGCGAGAGAAAGAAAGAGAGAGAAGGTCTTATATTTTTAATAACACTGAAGTGTTTCCCAACAATTGCTATCAGGTGACTTGTTTTTGCAGCCAAACATGGCAATTATTTTGCACACATCAAGGTCCAACAAAGTGAGCGACCATTTCATCTGGGAGGAAGGTTGGCTGGAAGAAGACAACAATAACAATCATAACAACCATAATTATTGCAATCTGATTAAGCACCTTCCACATCAGGAGGACATCTTCAAAGCCTTTTAGCTTTTTACAGGGTTATACCGTAAAGTGTAGTGACTGTGTGTGTTGAGGGCAGCCAATTTGCACATGGTAATGTGCTGGGGATGAAATGTTTCGCAGAATGCCAACGCAATAAGCAAAGTGACATGAAAATTCTATGCTTAATAAATAGATTCACTCCCGAGAAAATTGCTGTGAATCTATGCGATGATTCAATGGTTCAAAGCTTGACTAGCACAGTGGCCTTACCTTCGGAGGACTGAACTGATGATGTGATATCTAAAGTGAGAGTGAGAGAGGAAAGGAATAACTGTTACTGTGCAAGGTACCGCAGAGATTGAAAGGGTTGGGGGGGGGGAAGGGGATGAGGGAAGTGGGGGAAGCGGGAAGGAGGAGAGGATGGTAGGTGTGTAGTGGAGAGAGGAAAAAAAACGATGGCTTTACGTGTGTATTTCTGTGCACAAGTGTGTACATGGATGACGCATGTAAATGTGGGTCCGGCGAGTGCAAAGGGACGAGAGATCCACTTACTTGTGACGTCGCGCTTTGAAACGGGTTTACTTTCTGCAAATGAAGGAAAATGCATCAGTAATAATAATACATAATCCTTGCATTTGCTATAGCACCAGATCACGTCTTCGAGATGCCTCAAAGCGCTCAGCTCATCAGTGGCAGTGAGGGTTCACGAGCATTGATCTCGCCGGGAGACCCGAGAGCAGCCGCGCTCCTGACAGAGCCACAAAAGCAGCAATCTGATCACCGAGAGCGTAAGAATAATCCTTACATTTAATACAGCACCCACAACATCCAGAACAGCTCAAGGCCTGTCACAGATTTACTGTAAAACTTTGCAGCTGAATTCGGCAACCGGTTTGCACACAGCACACCCTCGATAACTCTTCACAGTTAAATGGGTTTTGCAACATATATTGCTGCTGATGGGCTCTTTCCGGCTTTAACGCCATTTAACAGGAGTTTACTTGCATCAAATGCAACGATTTGAGCTCACAGTCCAGGTTGACATTGCAGGACTGTACATTGTTGGAAATTCCATCATTCTGATGTGACATTAAAAGCAAGTTTTCTGATCTTCGTGGTTAAAATCCTGCAAAGCGCTTTGAGACGTCTCGAAGACATGATAAAGCGCTATATCAAATGCAAGGACTATTATTATTTATCAGGAGTTTACTTGCATCAAATGCAAGGATTGTTATTATTATTATAATAATAAAATGAAAGTTCTTACAGGGACTTTTATCTTTTGAGGATAGTGAAAGCCACAGACCTCTGATGTGCACGTGCAAAATAAGAACCTCTCCGATGCAGACGAGCACGGAACTCGATGGTGAAGGAAAGCAGCCACACTCACCCGGCCTCTCGAGGTAACCTAGTAGAAGTGTGAGCGAGGTTAACAGTGCGATGAGCAGACATATCCCAGTCGCGCATCTTCGGAGCTGAATCAGCCGATAGCTGTTTGGAGCCATTTCTTTTCGAGGCTTTGGAAATCGTCCTTCTGTTGCCAGGAACCGCTTTGGGATGTCCTCCTGAGTCATAGGAAAGTCGCTGTTTAAATGTAAATTTGTATTGTATTAAAAATCTCCAGGCCAGACCTAGAGCTGCGGCGGCATAACTTCAATCAGCTCAAGTCATTGTTCCTTGCTCGTACAAGGTTGTGGGTTTAAGCCCCAACATTGGGACTTGAGCTCACAGTCCAGGTTGGCTTTCCAGCATTGTACTGTAAGCTACAATATTGGGAATTCCATTATTCTGATGTGACATTAGAAGCAAGGTTCCTGGTTCATTAAAAGCAAGGTTCGATACGTCTCAAAGCGCTTCACAGAATATACTGTAAAGTGGAGTGACTGCGTACTTTGTGGCCGTTTACTGCACTACCGGTCTCTCTTCCACCAGCCCTGGCACCCACCCAACTCCTGGAAAGCCGATCCCCCCCCCACCCCCCCCACACATAAAAGCATCCACATAACTGAAGTGCCTCCCGTCATTGTCAAATCCTCTTCATTTGTGAAACCTGTTCAGCTCCACTCTAGAAAATGAGCTCACAATCTCAGTGCCCGTCACACTTGGCCAGTCAGACAGTGACTTCTGAATTGGCTTAGATTGCTGACTTTTGGATCGGGCCACAAAAGATCTTGACAAGATAATAGTAAGATGTTTGTAGGAGAGACAAAGATACATCATCATATCTGTGATATTCTCACAGTTTAGAGACTTAACACTGAAGGAAGGATCTGGTGCTGATAGGAACATGGTACTTTGTGGTGCCAGAGAAGACTGCTTCTACAAATCACATCACACCACCCTCCCTACTTGTTATGGCTTTGGCTCACAGGGTTGTGGATACACCTTCATACTTTCAAGCCTCATTGATCAGCCAGACAGGCAAGGTTGACCGCCAACACTGTATTGGCTTCACTGTGGACTCGCCTGGTCCTATACCTTATTGTGAAATCCCACAGTGTTCCACCACTTGCCACAAGATGCATCGACTTCATGTGTCTCCTGTCTCGTAAATCTACACCCACAGTGGTGCTGAGGAACCCTTCGCTCAGCGGGAACCGGCCTGCTTCATGTTCCTTTCCTTCCCTGCCTTAACCCATGGGCATTTGGGCTTTCAGCCTATCTGCCCCCACTCTCTGGGACTACATCCCGGAGTTCCTCCGACTTGCTCCCTCCCTCCCTCACCTCTTTCAGAGCCTGTTTCAAGGCCTACCTCACTGACTGCACCTTCGGTCATCTCTCCCCTCCCCATCCCACACACCCACCCCGGCTCCCAACCCCAACTCAGATGCCAAGTCAGGACTCTTAAGTGCCTTTGATGTTCTCCCGACGTGAAAGGCGCTGTTTAATGTAAACTTGTGTTGTGTTGTAAGTGTAATTGCACCTCACCTGGATCCCGCTGCTTATCCGTAAGTCTATGTCACTGAAAAAAAGTGCCACAAAAACCATTCCATTGATTAAAGACACAGATTAACAAACCATTAACACATCAAAGCTAATTACTGTACAAATTGGATGCAAATATTACAAAGGAGAGCTGGCTGATGGTTCCTGTATTTTGCGACTCGAAGCTTTGAAAAACTCTCATATTTGCAAATTATACTTACAAACCACTTGTTTCCTTACGGACAAATGGTTTAGTTATGAAGGATGAAAAATAATCTAGCCTCAAATGATGAGCTTTTCAATACTCTATTCATCCTGCGTATAGTGGACTCCAAGGGGAATAATGTTCTCTTTTGTGTTTTCGTGGCTTCCCCACCCTTGTCTTTCTCCCTCAACCAAAGTCTTTAACCAAGAATGTCTGAAAGGCACTGAAGATAGCGTCTCAGGCAGGAAAATAGCACACCAAGAGCAAGAGAGAGAGAGAGAGAGAGGGGGGGAAACTCATCTTCAATGAGAAAGAAATCATTTCCAAATGTTTTCTTTCTCTGCACTTTCTGCTGGAGATTCCAATGTTTTATAAGTTGTTCGGTTCTCAGGCCTGGCTGATCATTTGAAGCAATGACTTTTGTATCTCTGCGTTTGAAAACGTTGTATGTTGTTGATTTTAACTATTTAAACAATAGCTTTTATAGTATTATTTTAGGAAATAACATTATGGGATATAGTACATAGGTAGTTCGGGACATATGTGCATGCGACCGCCAGGAAGGTGGAAGGTGAATTAGGTGGACTTTGGTCTTTTTTCATCTAGCATTTCTTGTGTTCTTCTGTTCTTATAATAGCAATTACAATACAATATACATTTAGACAACGTCTTTCATGTCGGGAAGACATGTCAAAGCACTTAAGCTTGCACGTATTGCACTTATCCACTCATCTCATGAGCCCACAAATGGGTGAGGCCTGTCCCAAATCAAAAGCTGAGTTTTCCTCCTGCCCCACATTCCCACAGGGTAAAAAGAATAGACCGACAATTGCTAATGTCATGGCCTCATGTTCTCATTTTTCTTTTCTTTTGATACACCTCCCTTTGCCTACAAAACACGGTCATTACAGTCCCCAGTCAACCCTGGTAAGCATTTTGAGAGCTCTGGGACGCTACCCTCGGTGAGGGGCGCTATATAAATGCAAGTTGCTGTTATTGTTGATTAAGGCGCAGAATGTTGAAAGAATGGGTTGAGTTAACTATCTTTAACAGTTGGTTTCTCAGTCGCAAAGTGCGGGAATCTTTGCAAAATAACTTCAATACAATAAAATTTACATTTATTCAGCAACTTTCATGTCGGGAGCACAACTTTATGTGTGATCTTACCTCATTCGAAAGCGTACAGCTCTCAGATGTACAACGACACCACAGTATAAATCATAAAGTTGCTTCAAGGCTCCCTCGCCAATACAAAAGACAATATTAAGCTGTCTGTAAGGCAATAATCCACTTTGATGAAAATGCTTTTGTAATCCATTCGCTGGGTGAATCCCTCTCCCCGTGAACGATCATTTTAAAATGTTTTTTAGTTAACCTTGGGACAATTCATGGTATATCGATTCAAATCTAATTTCTGGTCTGATATATTGGTGAGGAGAGAGAGAGGAAAGGGGGGAGAGAGAGAGAAAAAAAAAAGCAGAACATTTGTAAATTGCAGCCTTAGAACATCACCCAGTCCATTCATAAATTGCTAACGTCAGGAGCAAGTCTGTTTGACACACATGCCCATTCTTTAGTGTACTCTCAGCCGCAGGACAAAGTTTTGTTAAGGACTCACGTACCTGGAAATCAATTGATTTTTCGCCCCTTAATAACGGAAAAAAAAGGCAACAGCAGTCGATAGATAGAGCCCACTTGATCTTGTTGGCTTAGAGTTGTGTGTTTTTTTTCCCCCTCTGGTATATTTATCCAGAGCTATTTGCTGGTTTTAGTCAGAAAAGGCAGCTCAGTCATCCAGTTCCTCAGAACCACTGATGGGTAACTTAATGCACTCCGAAAACAAGAGACATCCGGCACCTTAAAGAGCCAAGAGCAGACATCACCGTCACCTCCTGCACTTGTGGTCGACCTGTCTGGTCGTTAAAAAAAAACTAAGATGATTACACCAAAAAAAAATTGGTTACTTAAGTTTTCCTGATGTGTTATACCAAGTGACGGTCTCAAATGTATATTCTATAGCACCTGAAAACAAGTGAGTCAATGGAATATTTTTTATTTTAACTGAGTGTCTCGGATTTCAGGACCTGAAGGTGTGGCTGTTATTTTCAGTAATGCTAATCCTACCAGGTGCAGAGAAGACTCAAGGAAGCAGAGTGATTTGCTTCTAACTGGGGAGGGGGGGGGGGGGACGAAAGAGATAATTCCATTTTAGCTGCTTTTCTGTCAACCATATAACTGCACACACACACCAACCACACAACAAACACACACACAAACAACTTTGAAGCACTTAACATCCCCAGCGAAAGACTTCCTATTTCTCCTCCCCCCCCACACAAAAAAAATGGGGGTGGGGTAGGGAAAAGGTGACCGAAAAGGTGACCGAAAGCATAGCCGAAGAGAATTGCCCGGGAATGCCCAAATAATAACAACCCTTACATCTCATACAATGCCTTTTACATCAGGAGGATGTCCCAAAGCTCTTCACAGGATTTTACTCTAAAGTGTAGTGACTGTGAATTTTTGTGGCCAAATGCAACAGTCAATTTTTCGCATGTCCCATTTCGTCCTACTTGCACCCACGTCCTATTTGAAGGCAGAACAACTTTCCATCATGAATCAAGCATGCGAAAACAGCTTCTGTAACAGCTTTGTCTTCAAAGCTGTGTTAAGCAAACCTTAGCAAGTGAGCAGATAGTTTGCGTTCAATCATCAATCATTTTGTGCAAAAAAGTGCTTCCTGTGAGTGAAGGTCTTCAATGGCTAACAGGACAACAACATTGGAGTCTAACAGGGAATCTCTCACATCACAACGTGTGGAGAGGGAATGATTTCTTCAATAAATAAACAGGTTTTCTTGAAACGTCAGAGGTTGAGATCACACCTCCCAACACCCTCCCCACCTCACTTCAGATTTGCAACTTCTACCATTTGGGGGAGCGGAAGTGTCATTTGATATTTATCCCCCCAAAATATAATATCCTCACCTGAGGCTCTTGATGCAATTCAGAACAACCTCGACATTCAGTCCCCTGGCTTAGTTGCCAAACTGATTGCTTCATCTGTCCCCAATAAAAGCATATCGTCAATACCATTTTTAGTCTTCTACATAAACACTGCGTCCCTTAGGTCTGCACTATGCAGTGGGAAGTACCATTGTCCAAACAGGATTTCGCAACACAATGCTCCCCTCGAAACATGAAGCCGACGTGAAGAAGAGGTGAAATTACACACAAATAATTTAATCTACAAAACTGGGTTCATAAAACAAACTGGAAGGAAGGAAAACAGGCAAGTCGAATGGTTCAAGTGAATTGACAATAGGAAATCTGATCTCGGACATGACCTGTTCTAAAGCACCAGGAAACCACATGTCTCAGTGGCGTCCTTGCTTTCATCTTTCGAGGGTCCCACAAGCATTTAAATCATAACCACCCTTATAAAGCCTTGAAACATCTCAAGGCTCTTCACAGGTAATTGTTGTAGAGTATAGTGACTGGGTCAAGTGTTCTATCAACTGAGCAAAGCTGACAATTCAGTACAGTACATTGGGATCCTTAACATGATATCGTGTTACAACTAGGCACGGGGGCAGCGTGGCTCGGTTGGTTGGTTTGAATTCTCTTCTCTGACTCAGAAGGTTGTAGATTCAAAGCTCTACTTCGCAGGCTTTGATCTCACAGTCTAGGCTGATGCTCCCAGTGCCAGTTCTGGGGCGGGGGGGGGGGTCTGCATTGTTGGAAGTGCCATGCTTTGCATCAGGCATTAAACTGAGGTCCTGTCTGCCTGTTCAGGTGGATGTTAAAGATCCCGAGACACTATTTGAAAGGAGAGGGAGTTTCTCTCTCCCGATGTCCTGGCCAACAATCCCCCACATAAGTTTGGTTAATCACGGCTGCTTTTGAGATGTTTGTGCTCAAATTGGCCATTGCATTCGCCGACCAAATAGACAGTCTTTACAGCAAAATGTTGCAAAGCACTTTGAGACGCTCCCAGAACATGATAAGGCACTATATCAAATGCAAGGATTATTGTTATTTTATTATTATGCAGGTAAAATGAGAAGGGTTTGCTGAAGCTAAGACACCAACAATGCACAATGAAACATCCTGCACGTCTCTCTCTCTCTCTCGGGCAAGTCTGTAGATGATACATTAAATTCATCTCAAATAAATGTTCGGTTCCCTCGTACGTATTACCAGCCTGTTTCCGAAGCAACATGAGCTGCAGATACACTAATAATCGACTGGAAAATTGACATCCATATCAACAGATTTGATCTCACCATCTGCAATTAGCATTCTTGTCCTCTTGGGCATGGAAACTGTACAGAGGAGGAACGTGATACAGAGCGTGCAAGACTAGCTGCGTTTCCGGCAAGGTGTGTAATCTTGATCAAATACTGTCTCTCTCGCCTTGAAAGGGCTCCCTCCTTATAGGAGCTATGTAAGGTGCTCAACAGGAGCCTCTGTCAATGCAAGGGACCTTACGTGAAATGGGTTTGGGGGCAGTCTAAGCTCAGAGCACGAAACTGCTCATGACTTGGCACCAACATGGCAATCCTTTCAGACGTGCCTAGGCAACGGGACAAGAGAGGGCATAGGTTGAGAAGGGCGAAGGGTCATTTTAGGACAGACCCGATGAAGTATTTCATTAATCGCTGGGATGTTGGGCAGCGATCACTCCCAGGTACAGATTACAAATGGTTGGATGCAGAGCAAAAGCTCTCTCTGCCCTCCTCTCCGTGGATACGCTTTAAGGATTGGGGTAGGGTTTTTGAAGAGTGGGTTAGATGGATCGCACCGGGAACCTTATGGCTGAGCCCAATAAACAACAACTTGCATTTATATAGCGCCCTTCACACGTGGTCGTGTCCCGGAGCACTTCACAGCGCCAGAGTCTGACAACGAGCCAAAGGGAGAGGGAGAGCAGAGAGCCGACCGACCATAAGCACGATCAAAAAGGAAGGTCTTTAGAGGTGTGTGTGTGTGTCTGTCGGGGTGGGGGGGGGGGGGGGAACGATATGCAAATCGATAGAAACGGCGGCAATGTTGCATCGGTGAACCGTGTGGACGAATGCCTGACAGAGGATGTGATTGTAGTTGGAAGGGTTAAGGTAGCAAAGACGACCTCACAAAACACCTATTGTTCGTGGCTGGTAATCCCTGCCTGTCTGCGAGTCCGTATGAGCTCGTACAATGCCAGTGAGCAGGCCAAGGACACCTTGCTGACATATGTCTGCGGGCGCTGAGAGCCCGGCTCTGTCGGCGGCCGCTCCACACATTCCAGCCTCACAACAGCGAGCAGTGTTGTCGCTATTCTGCCTTCTTAGTTCCACTGTGCCGCTGACAGAGACAGCTTTGAATGACACGTGCAAGAAGAACAGACCTGCCCGATGTGCCCAATGTCATGCCCCCTTGACAATACTGTGCCACGCTCTTCCCTCTCCGAGGGCCTTTTTATTTACCCGGTGCCCAAACACCTCGCCAATCGCAGTCAAACTCAATCGAGTTAAACTGTTCAAACCATCAAACCATTGGCAGGCAAGCCTTCAGCCTCTCTGCCCCCACCCTCTGGAACTACATCCCACAGTTCCTCCACGTAGCCCCCTCCCTTACCTCCTTCGAGAGCTGTCTCTTTCACCGTGCCTTCGGTCGCCCTCCACCCCTTATTTTCCCTGCCCTCCACCCCTCCTGATTCCAACCACCAGCTCGGGTCGGGATCCCTGACTGTCCAGCGCCTTGGGACTCCTCCTGATGTGAAAGGCTCTGTGTAAATGTAATTTGTTGTTGTTGTTAAGAGTACCTGGTGCAGCTGAGTGTGTGTTCAGTCTGAGTCTAGACAGAGTGGGATAGGGGGAGGAACAATGGATTAAGTTAGTGTGTCTGCGAATTACAGTGTTGAGGTTTTAGCATTGATCGAGCTTCCATTACTAATTGGAGCCATCGTTCTGATGTTCTGTAAGTCAAGGAGTTACTAACAGAGGGAAATCATCTTTGACAAATAAGCATCACAGTAAAACAAAATCTACCCTTTAATAAAAGTAGTTTCTCCCTGTTGGGGGAGAGGGAGATTCAGTTCTCACCCCACACCCCCAACTATTAATTGTGCGATTTCATTCTTAACAAGATAAATTCACAAGATGCAGTCCAGTGTGGCCAGTGCAAATTTACAGTGAGAAGTTTTTTTTTTGGTCATTCAAACTCGCTTTATTCCCTTTCCAACCCCTCAGCCATGGACAAGTTTGAGATGCTCTCAGTGGTGCCACCGAGAGTGTGTCTTAATTAAAATGGTAAGCGTAATAGACACGTGACTCTCGCAGGTCACCCGCTATTACAATCATCCTTGTGACATTAACTTTAGAGAAAAGAGCAATGTTTTTCACAATGCAGCGGAATTTCAGTCTTGTTTTTTGAGGGGAATTTGAGATGTGCTCTTGGCGTGATAAGGTGCTCTGTCAAATGCAAGGATTATCATATATATTACTGAGTGTGAGAAGGAAGAGAGAGAGCATTTAGCCTACAACTGTCACTTGGTCTAAGTGCTGATCTGCCATTGCCTATCCTGGCACCAGGCTGCAACCCACCATTGACTACCAGAGGTTACTTAAACAGTATACTGTTGCACAGTCCAGCTCAGTGAATGTATTACCTTTCGATGTAACAGAGCTTGTAAACCAAACTTGGCTGAATCAAGCCAAGGCGGATGGGGTGGGGTGGTGGGGGTGGGGGGCTGGAGAGGCACAAGCCATCGAGCATAGCCTGATCCTCTGAGCCTCACGGGCTCAGCCCTCGGGGGAATAGAGTTTAATGAGGTGCTGCAGCTCCGAAGGGTAGCCAGTCATCGGACACCTTTGTTGGCGCTTGACGTAGGCATAGATGCACCTATAGCAGAAGACGTGGCCCGAGGTGGAGAGGGCGGTGTGGTTGGCCCGTGGCTTGCGGCACAGCGGGCAGAGGCTCTTCAAGGCGGGCAAGGCCGCGGGAGCCAGATGTCCGTCGAGGTGGACCGGAGGCGGAGGGGTTGGGAGGCAGGACAGCGACTTCACAGTCTCCTGGTTTTCCGTTGAGTACCACCACTCGAGGAACTGAAGGAAGAAGACCCCCAAGGACAGGCCGGTGGATAGGGAAGATGCCAGGCGTCCGCATGCTTTGCTAAAGAAGAAGGTCAGCTGTTCAGTCACACTAAGATAGAGAGAGACAGAGAGAGGGAGGGTTAATAATCCAGGTACTGCCTTCAGCTTTCCCTCCTTGCCCTTCACTCCCCTCCTATTCCTACCCATAGCTCGGGTCCAAATATTTGACCTCATAGCATCTTGGGACGTAATCATCACGTGAAAGGCGCTATACAAATGTAATATGTTGATGTTGTTCTTGTTGTTGTTGTTAATATACACAGAGGATTCAACTATGCCAAATTACAACAACAACAAAATTACATTTGCATAGCAACTTTCACGTCGGGAGGAAATTAGGGGCTACCAGATAAAATGTTTCAAAGTAATAAGGCGTTGGGTAATTTTTCTTTGCCTGACACATGCGGAAACCTATCAACGTACGTAAGGGTGCATTTATATAGCACCCGTTTGAAGGGCGCTGTATAAATGCAAGCTGTTGCTGTTGTAAGGCGGTCGCAAAAGTAAAATGCCAGTCCTCGCTTTACCTGTGCCCGGGCTGTGATGCGTTGGTGGAGGAGGACCTCTTCTCCAGATCCAGCACGTCTGCAAGGGAGAGAGTCACCAAGTGGACCCTGGCCAGCCGTAGCAGGGGCGAATGATGCCGTGCCTTCCCGAACACGTACAGCAGCTGGTGAGCCAGGAACCACGCCTCCCAGCCCATGTTCAGGTAGGGGTAGGCCGCGAGAAAGGCCTTGTGCAAGCGCTGGCGGTGAGAGGCGGGGAAGCGAATGGCGTAATCCTCTTCCTCCCTCAGCCTGCCGAAGAGCTTGTCCAGCTTGACCCTCAGGTACGGGACGAGGACGAGGAGGAGGAGGGAGCGGAGGTGGTGGGCGGTCGGGAGTCCGCGGGAAGCCAGCCCCGAGGGTCCCGTGACCCCCGCGGGGACTCTCTTCAGACCGTAGAAGTTCTCGGAGAAGGAGGCGGCGCTCCGGGACAGGCAGTAGTGCTGGAGCAGCAGGTCCAGCACCGTGTAGATCTCGTCAAACCACCGCCACAGCAATCCGTAGCGGCCGGGATTGGACTCCGCCAGCGCCTGCAATACAAATGAATAAGGTGCTGAACAGTAGAACCAGAGGACACGGCCTGCGATTGAAGGGTGGGGGGGGGGGGGGGGGGAAGGGGAGGGGTGGGGGGGGGCGGAAATACAGAACAAATTTGCGGAAACACTACTTCGGTGAGCGAGCGGTCAACTTATTAAGTTTCGCCCACGAAATACACAGTCACGACACTTTACAGTGTATTCTGTGAAGCGCTTTGAGACGTCGCGAAGACGTGATAGGGCGCTGTGTCTTATGGGGGGCATTGGGGGGGCGGAGGAATTGTGGGCATGGGGGCGAATTGGGGTGGGGGGCGTTGGCGACATTGGAGGGGAATTGGGGGCAGCGAGAGGGGGGATTGGGGGCAGTGGAGGGGGGATTGGGGCAGTGGGGGGGGAATTGGGGGCAGTGGAGGGGGGAATTGGGGGCAGTGGAGGGGGGATTGGGAGCAGTGGGGGGGGCAGTGGGGGGGGATTGGGGCAGTGGGGGGGGGCAGTGGATTGGGGGCAGTGGGGGGGGATTGGGGGCAGTGGAGGGGGGGATTGGGCAGTGGGGGGCAGTGGGGGGGGCAGTGGGGGGGGGATTGGGGGCAGTGGAGGGGGGATTGGGGCAGTGGGGGGGGCAGTGGGGGGATTGGGGCAGTGGGGGGGCAGTGGGGGGGGATTGGGGCAGTGGGGGGGCAGGGGGGGGGCAGTTGGGGGCAGTGGGGGGGGCAGTGGGGGGCAGTGGGGGGGGGCAGTGTTGGGGGCAGTGGGGGGCAGTGGAGGGGGGAATGGGGCAGTGGAGGGGGGCAGTGGGGGGGGCAGTGGAGGGGGGCAGTGGGGGGGGGCAGTGTTGGGGGCAGTGGGGGGGGGCAGTGGAGGGGGGCAGTGGAGGGGGGATTGGGGCAGTGTTGGGGCAGTGGGGGGGGGCAGTGTTGGGGGCAGTGGGGGGGGGGCCACGCACAGGCCCCGGGACCCCGGCCTCACTTTGCTGACGTGCCGGGCCGCGGGCCGCACCGCCGCCAACAGCGTGTCCTGAGCCGCCAACTCGAGGATACTGGGCCGCTCGGGGCTGACGGCGGCCGTCAGGTGAGCTCCGCGCTCCGCCATTGCCTGAGCCCGAGCCCGGGCCCGGGCCTGAGGCTGAGCCGCGGCCTCGAGTAGCAGCCGAACCCCCCCCCGCGCACCCCGGCAGCCGCGACGGTCAGCACACCGGATGCTGCTCCACCCCCCACCCCCGGGGCACTCAGTGTCCCTCCCCCCAACCCCCCGGGGCACTCAGTGTCCCCCCCACCCCCGGGGCAACCAGTGTCCCACCCCCACCCCCGGGGCAACCAGTGTCCCACCCCCACCCCCCGGGCAACCAGTGTCCCACCCCCACCCCGGGCACTCAGTGTCCCACCCCCACCCCAGAGGCAACCAGTGTCCCACCCCCACCCCAGAGGCAACCAGTGTCCCACCCCACCCCCCGGGGCAACCAGTGTCCCACCCCACCCCCCGGGGCAACCAGTGTCCCACCCCCACCCCCAGGGGCACTCAGTGTCCCACCCCCACCCCAGAGGCAACCAGTGTCCCACCCCCACCCCAGAGGCACTCAGTGTCCCACCCCCACCCCCGGGGCACTCAGTGTCCCACCCCCACCCCCGGGGCACTCAGTGTCCCACCCCCACCCCCCGGGGCACTCAGTGTCCCACCCCCACCCCCGGGGCAACCAGTGTCCCCCCCCCAGGGGTAGGAAGATATCAGTCGGTAAAGAAAAAATTCCCGGCGCGAGTCCCGAAATTTCCCCCTTCACAACCCGAGACCGTTCGGCCGCCTCAGCGCGTCCGAAAGTTGCTTTACCCTTTGGCGTTAGATTCTCCGTACGGACTGTTGGGAGCGAGAAAGCGGACGTGGGAATGGACAGAGAGGAGTCCGGCCACAACCGAAGGACTCCCGGGTCTGGGGGCAGTGGGGTCTGGGGTTCTCCCGCCGCTCTCGCCTGGAAACCCACCCGTGTGTCCGCACCTGCGGAGCGGGGAGGGGGAGGGGGAGAGGACCTTCCTGAGCCATAAGAAATGCTCGCGGGAAAGATGGCCGAGGTCCGTCTAGTTCGCCTTCCACATTCCTGGCGGTCGCCGGCACATCCCGAACTGCCTATGAATGTACTACGTTATTTCCTGAAAGAACATAAGAAAGCCGAGGGGGAGAAACCCCTCGAAGCCCTTCGCTCACTTCCTCTCAATGGTGTGCTCCAGGACATGGCCGAGAGGTCCTTCGGGTCCAATCCGCATGGATCCACACCGGGAGGGGGAGGGCTGGGGAGTGGGGGTGAGAGAAGAGAGATCGGCTCTTTCCCACCGAGGAGAAGCCCTTCCAGTGCTCCGCGTGCCAGGCTCGATCACGCACGGTCGGGATTGCTGTCGGGGAGCGCGGACCGTGCAAACACGGCGGCCAATTTGGTAGGGCAACGTCCCACAAACGGCGCCGAAGGGGATGACCGATTTTACCCGGAGGATTGGTAAAGATTGGAAGCCGTGCAAAGAGGATTTTTTAAAACAAAAATGCTTGATCGTGTGTAACGATTTGATTGAAATAAAAGATCTACTTTTCAGTCTGAGTCTGTTGGCTTTCCTACAACAAGCCTCTGCAGGGTGTTCACTTTTGGATCCTACCCATCACATTACTGTGGTTGTAATACACCCCCGAGTGGACGTGTAGTATATTTTCCAATTGCAAGTCCACATTGGCAAGGTTATTAACCACATACCAGTGAAATAATCCCCCGTGCCCCCTCCTCGGCTCGGCATTCTGTATTTAACAACAACAACAACAACAAGATTCCATTTATTGAGCGCCTTTCACGTCGGGAGGACGTCCCAAGGCGCTGTACAGTTGGGTCAGGACCCGAGCATTGGGGGGAAATGGTCAGGGTGAGGGGAGGGAAGGGAGGGAGCGAGGAGGGGTAGAGAGTCGAGAGGGGAGCTGAAGGCTGAAGGTCAAAGAGAAAGGTCTTCAGACCGGCCTTGAAGGAGGAAAGAGAGGAGGCGGCGAAGGCACTGGGGGATGGAGTTCCAGAGCCATTTAAAATTTAAAACCACCGACCTCCCGTATCGGCTCGCTGTGAACGCACATTAGTATTTATTCGGTGAGAACAAAGAGCCCCGTGTGCACGGTAACAGGCGTAACAAAACAGTATGTTTTCACACAGAGAATAAAATGAGAGATCTTCAAAAAATACAACATGTATCATACATATATATATACACACATGTGTGTATACACTCCGATTGCGCACAGCGGTCGGTGTGCCACACACAGTTGCGGATTGCGTGACCGAATCAGTCATTTTTAATTCGCATTTTCGGCTCCCGGCAACGTCCCCGCCCCCACCGCCTCCCCTGCGCCAGCCTTTTCCGCGCGTAAGGGGCCGCGGGACCTCCCGCTGGCCAGATAAGCCATCGATAACGTGCGCCGTCTCGCCGGGGGGACGCTGCCTGGCTGCCGAGCTTCGCCCCCCCCAAAGCTGCGCAGACAGTCCCCCCCCCGCCCCGCTTCGCAGCGTGTCCCGAGAATCCCCCTGAGGCGCCTCAACGACGTAATAAGCCGCTGTAGGGTTATTATTATTATTATTATTATTATTATTATTATTACTGTATTGTTCCACAGTGTATCAGCCGCCCCCTGGGATTGGCATTAGCTCCTCCCTCGAGGTGGTGGTGGTGGTGGTGGGTGGAGGGGGGGGGGGGACCCTTTGCCCGGCGCACAGGCGATCCGGGGACCCTATTACCCGACGTACCGCCTCCGCCCAGTCGGTGCGTCGCCTTCTCCACTCCGGGTACGGAACTCGCTCCACCGCAGCTTCTCCGCCTCCTCCTCCTCCTCCGCCGCCGCCGCCGCCGCACAGCCCGGGACCGGGACCGGGTCAGTCAGTCTCTCTCTCTCTCTCTCTCTCCTCCCACACCGGCCTGAGCCGCGACCCGGCGCTGCCTACCCTCCCCCCCCCCCGGGAGGGCGGGCGGGGCGGGCCCGGGGTGGGGTGGGCCGCCGCCACCGCCGGTAAACCCGGGCTCCCGGTGAAAAGAAAATAAACCTCAAGGGAGAGGGGTTTGCTTAGGGTTAGGGGCTGTCAGGCCTTTCCCACCCCAACCCCGAGGGGGGCAATGGGTGGGTGAGGGGGTGTCATTCGGTCCCTGTCAGGAAGCCCAGGAAATCGTGGCTGCGTTTCATGTTCTTGTTACTACTACTACTAATAATAATAATAAATAATAATAATAATAATAATGATAATTGTTCCCCCCCCCCTTTCTCTCCTGAAACAATGGCCATGGTCTCTGGTGGGTGTGAGCGCCTGTGACTCCTTCCTTCCCTTCTGTCAGTTCTGTTTCATCAGAGCATCGAATGCCAGAATTATTATTATTATTATTATTATTATTATTAGCCACAGAGAGACCAAGAGAGAAGGTTTAAGGGCGCGTCTTCTCTTTCCTTCCCCTTCCCCGAAGCCCAGGCCCTGACGCTCGGAGCAGCCGGCTGCTCCTTGGTCTTTTCTCTTTCCGCCTCTGTCTACTCGTGCTTCACTCTTCATTCACCCCCCCCCCCCCACACCCTTCCCCACTCCTCCCAAACCCCTCCATTTTATTTAACAGGCTCTTCAAAATGTCCTGCCGGTTGTACTGCGTCACCTTGGCTCAGCCGGTTGCACTCTTGCCTCCGGATCAGAAGCTTTGTGGGTTTGAGTTCCCTGTTTCTCCCGTTTCTTCTCTCCTCTGCCGCGCCGCCCCCCGCCCCAGTTGGGGACGTTGAGATCACGGTTCAGGACTGACACACCAGTACAGTGCTTTTAAGGGTGGGGGTGAGGGGGGAACTGCAATTGTCAGAAGTGCCATCCTTCGGATGAGACGTTACACCAAGCTGTTCTGTGCTCGATCAGGTGGATGTTACGGATCCTGTGTGATGAGGCTACCGGGAAATAGAAGGGAGGTTTTTCTCCAGGGTCACGGCCAGTAATTCCCCAGATAAAAGAGATCATTCACCTCATAACCGTCTTCAGGGCTTTTGCTGGCGAAACTGTGATGAAACAAGTAGGGAAAACGATTGAAAACACAATCTTCCTATTGTTCAGTGAGCGAAGTGTAAGTGAGTATAATTGGGCTGTCTGGGGAGCTGGACTGTGTGAGTGTGGCATCTCATCTGCACAAGGTAAACCCCACAATTCTCAAATGAGATGGCACAACAAATTGTTTTGCCTAATTCTGCTGAAAGTAAGATATTGATCAGAACTTGGTGACAGCGACATCGGGAGGGTTCTAATGCACAAACTCCTCAATGTATGTGCCGAGTGTTCTGCATTCAGCAGACTTTCACACCAGATCTGTGAAGGGAACATGCTGTGTTTTTTTTTAACCATTTCAATGAATTAACACATTCAAATGTGATGTTGAATCTGAAGCTCCTCATGTATGTGCGTGTTTGTGTGCGTTTTCCCCTTGGAAAAGGAAATTATTTGGGTGAATGTTGCTCCTGCCAAGTTAAGGGATGATGATGCTTGCATTTGATTTATAATGTCAGCATCTCAACATACTTGAGTTGCTTTTTAGTGCAGTGATTATTATGTAGGGAAACATTGCAACTAATCTGCGCCATTAAGGATTTGAACAACATTATTATTGTTTTTTCACAAATTCCTGCTCTTCCTAGGATTTCTTTTATCCAAGGACAGGCAGACGATACACCGATACTTTTTTAAAAAACTTCTCTTGGTTGAATGTCTGATCCGAATGATAAACCTTTCAACATTAATCCTGGACTGCGCTGCCTTGTTAGCCTGGATCGTGTATGTCGATTGTATTTTCATAGCAAACATTAACATCTGGCACAGTCCCAGATGCAGATGATCTGACAAAGATGCACCTTAATCCTCCCCAACATAAGAGCACATCCCACTGCACCATTTTGACTTTTCTGTTTCCAACACCTGCCATTTTACTGTTTTTCTGAGTGCCTTTTATGACAATTTATAATTCCAGTTTACCCAATATAGCTCTGTTCATCTTTCCACGTGGGATAACATCTCAGTAAAGTGTTTTATCAGAGCAGTATAGCTTGTAGAGAGAGATGGGAAAAGCCAGAAGAAGGGGAAGGTGACTAAAGAAATAGTTCAAGAGGTAGGGTTTTAAAAACGGGCTTCAGTTATGGTTTGCATTGAGACCAAGTCATGGAATAAAATGAGCTGTTTAAACTTTCAGCATCCTCCCCCTCTCTGAACACAAATTCGTAAACAAACTGAAAACCTTTTCTCTAATCAAATGCTTGTTTCTCAGCTGTCTCCAATTTTCAGCAATACTCCTGAGATCCTTTCCCTCCTCCCTCGCTTTCTCCTCCGTCCCCCAAAAATGGTCTTTTTCCTGAGGCGTACAGTTCATTATTTGCTTAAACCTCCTGCTACCCCAGCACAGCAGCCAGTGACTGTCAGCTGAAAGCTCAGTGCTGAGTTATGGCCTGTTGCTGAAGAGTGGCTTATGGAAAAAAAAACACCTTGAATAGAGCTCATTGTAAAATGTTTATTTTTACAGGTAGTTAGAGGTATCTGCCACCATGACCGACTCAAAGTATTTCACGACTAATAAGAAAGGTAGGTTCTGCCTCACAGCCGAATCCCCTTGCTTTGCATATTGTACAGTGGTCTTACAGACGGTTTTCAGCACAGAATGAAACCACGGCCTTGTTAACTCCAATGTGAATGTGAAGGTGTCGTGACATGTGTCCACATCTGTGCAGGACTGTTTGTGGAGGAGCAATGGAGCCAGCAAATACACGCGTATGTGTGTGTGCCTCTGTGTATGTATGTGTGTGTGTGTGTGTGTGTGTGTGTGTGCACCTCTGTGGGTGGGTGGGTGAGTGCGTGTGTCTCTGTGTGTGGGTGTGTGCTTCTATGTGTGTGTGTGTCTCTGTGTGTGTGGATGTGCACCTCTGTGTGTGGGTGTATGCCATCTGGTAGATAGGGAGTGGAGTTAGCACAGATTGGGAGCCATCTGTGTTCAGAAAGGGTGTGTTTTGGGTTGTGAATCGGGGTGGGGGTGGAATGGCGAGGAAGAAGAGGTCTGTGTGGGCTGAGGGTAGGTTTTGTGGGCTTGCCGCTGGGTTGATTCTGAGTGGAGGGTGTCGGATGGGGGGGAGAGAGCGAGAGAGTGTGTGTGTATGTGAGACAAAACAAATAACACACACACCCACACGCTCCTTAGACTGTGGAGAGAGCGCAAATGAAGCTAAAATCGTGCGTCTCCGGTATTGCACACTCTGTTCCAGGAGAGATATTCGAACTGAAGGCTGAGCTGAACAATGAGAAGAAAGAGAAGAGGAAGGAGGCAGTGAAGAAGGTCATCGCCGCCATGACGGTCGGCAAGGACGTGAGGTGGGACGAGTAACGATTGGGAACCTGCTGCTTGGGATTCAGGGAGTCTTATTGTTGGAGTGAGCGTGTGATCTGCAGAGTCCAGAGTGGGAGCTCCTCAGATTTCATTACCTCCTCAGCACATCTCAATTTCCGCCTTTTTATGTGGTATCGAGTTTAGATTTGACCTTTAATAATATTGATATGCTACGTCCATCCGCAGAGAGAGAGAGAGAGAGAGAGAGGATATGGATCTAAAGTGGAGTACATTTATAGGAATTTTGATGGGGTGGCTGTGGGGGGGGATTTGGCTCAGGCACCTGGAAGCTGCACAGTTGCTGCGGCTGTGTTGCAGTTTAGCAACCGCGCTCGTGTTCATCAGCACCCTGGGGTGCTAAGGCTTGTCGGCAAGGCAACCGTGGGAAGGTGCTCAAAAGAAGGTCGAAGCAAAAAGCTTTTCCGAGGTGGGAAGATGCAATTGGCTCGGGCTAATGGCGGTTCCTTGGCAAAAAGTTAACGAAAAATGTGTGTTGCCGCCAAAACATTACACGCCACAAATTGCAAGGACCGATCCACGTTTCGGGCTTAACTAGATCGACCGCGAAAGAGATTCTGGGTGAGTGGGATTTAATCCTTTGCAAAAGCAGTGCGAGGTCTTGCATATAAAAATGCTGCCTTTTGCTATGGAGTCTCTTCAGTTGTGACCTAAGGATGAGGGAGAGGTGGGAAATGGGATTTAAACAAATTGAGTCAGGCTTGACAGGCTGAATAACTTCCTCCCTTTCCCATGTTCCTCTGTTCACTGACAGGCTGGATGAGAGTGAGATCTTGGTGGGAAGGGGCGAGGGGGTACACAATATATTCTTCCTTATACAAATATAATTTTGTTGTTGATGCTTGATGGGACAACATGTTGGGCAGATGATGGCCCCATGTCCACGTGAAAAATGCAAGGAGCTTTGATCTTATTCTTACAGGTTTTCGTTGTGGGTGGGATAGGTTAGGGCGGGAGGAGGGAGAGGGGAGGGATGGTGCTGATGCTGAGATAATGTGCCAAAAGTTCTCCTCTCCCTCCTCCACGTTCGATGGCCCACAAGCGGAGCTAAGCAGATCCCGTCTTCTCCATGTTTTGTGCAGTTCTCTCTTCCCGGATGTGGTGAACTGTATGCAGACAGACAACCTGGAGCTGAAGAAGCTTGTGTATCTCTACCTCATGAACTATGCCAAGAACCAACCCGACATGGCCATCATGGCTGTCAACAGCTTTGTCAAGGTAAAGCTCGCCCACCAAATACAGTCAGTTCACTTTACTGCAAAGCGCTTTGAGACGTCCCAACGACGTGATAAGCTACCATATCAAATGCAAGGATTATCATTAATAAAGACGAATGGTGGTTTAATTCAATACCAGCCTGAAAGCACCGTTGAGAGTTCGGGAGCTGTGCGTTAGGTTTGCACGTTTATTCCTTGTGGTGACACAAAGCTAGTCTTGATAATCTAAGGCCCACAAAAAATGTCAGTTCAGTCCGTGTCAGTTCAGTGCAGAAGCAGCACTGCGTCAGGGAGCTGACCCTGCAGCATACGTATCACAGTCACTACGTATCACAGTAAATCCTGCAAAGCGCTTTGAGATGTTCACTCCAAGCGAAAGGCGTCGCACCGAACGCAAGATTTATCGTCTCTGCCCAGAGGGAGCGCGGGTTTTAGTAACGCGTCTCGTTTCTCAACAGGATTGTGAGGACCCGAACCCTCTGATCCGAGCCCTGGCGGTCCGCACCATGGGATGCATCCGTGTGGACAAGATCACGGAGTACCTGTGCGAGCCGCTCCGCAAGTGTCTTAAGGACGAGGACCCATACGTACGTAAAACTGCCGCTGTGTGCGTCGCCAAGCTACACGACATCAACGCCCAGATGGTGGAGGACCAGGGTTTCCTCGACTCCCTGCGGGACCTGATCGCTGACTCCAACCCCATGGTAATCTCTTCATCTAT
This sequence comes from Callorhinchus milii, assembly GCF_018977255.1. Lineage (NCBI taxonomy): Eukaryota > Metazoa > Chordata > Chondrichthyes > Chimaeriformes > Callorhinchidae > Callorhinchus > Callorhinchus milii. Next base: position 7,377,102 of record NW_024704751.1, on the reverse strand, counting down.
CTGTTTACAGGCGGACGCAATTGTGTTACAACAGGCAAACCACTCGAATCTCTCACACTATGGTTGCACAGCGACTGGAGCACTGACTGTTATCTCTAAGCACGGTCTCGCTTTCAGCCACGACACCCCCGAAATTCTGGAACACTCTTAACCATCCCCCCTCCCCCCCACCACTACCTACCCCAACCCCATCACCCCAATCTCTCCACCTTGCCAAGTTCTTTCATTCCAACCCTTTTACTTAATGTCGGGAAGAGGCTGAAGGTGAGCTGTTTGACCCATCGATCACAATGCAATAGCAGAATTATTCTGTCACTGGAACAAAGGAAACCTGTGTCGTGGCTCCTCAGACAATCTACCCACTAATGTCTGCCGGTCTCTGCTCGTGCTCAATCAAATCCATCTTGAGGCCAGACATTCCCAGTCCTGCTCAGGGAAGGTCCTGTCACCACATCCATCCTCCCGAAGACTCTGCTTCAAATGTATGAAAGAAATGTCATTGCTTTCAGTTCTCGACCATCTCACCCACTCGGAATTTCCTAATACAATCTGCGGATTGATTGTTCAGCCCAAGTTGGTTCACCGTTGTGCTCACTCCCTTCCCTTTCTCCCTCTAACCTCTTCCTCGTACCAACCCCATGTTGTCTTCCGTCCTTGGTCGTTGGGAATATAGGATTGAGGTTATCACCCATTCGGTGAATTCATTAATACACTGTGTTTAGCAAAGTTCCAGAATTGTAATGGTGTTTCCACTACCACTAGATGGTACTGTCTGCCAACAAACTAAAGGAATCATTTATTAATCATTATCTAAAGGAATTGCTGTGTTTATACAGCTAGCCTTGGGTCTATCAGAGCTCTGTGTTGTGATAATTTTCTCTAGCTGCTATTAACACCTTCCCAAACTTTTTTTTCTCGTACCCTCCCACCATGACTCTGATTTCTAAGAGTACGATAACAATAATCCTAATGTTATTATTGCACCAATCCTAGCAATAACCTGCTTTACAGATCAGATCAGTGGGTGGTATTTGGAGGCTTTAGCTTTCAATACTAACTCATTCTGCTTGTTGGTTTTAAAAGGCTCGCTGTAGTGCTTTACTGGCTGCACATAAACAGTGATGAAATCGAGAGAAGTCATCTGTGCGTGCGCGCGTGGGTGTTCTAAGGTTCTTGAATCTCTAAGGGACATGACCAGCCTGTCCCCAAGGTTGTCTCTATGACATCAGTGTTGTTTCAACTCATTGACTGTTTGAATTGCGTCCTTTGTGATTCTAAACACAACTTCCAGTGGCTTTGATCGGGTAGCCTTGGTCTTGTTATAATGGCGCAATTTTCATCCTGCTGGATATTCCGATTGGAGTGCGCAGCATTGGAAGCACACACACATTAAGCCTTATCGATTCTACAATACATTCATTTTAGGTCCTATTTTCTTTAATTAATCGATTTAAAAGGAACATCAAGGCTGCTTTGACTGTTGTCCTTTGTGCAGATCAAATTTTCTTCCTTCTTCTCCTGAAGATGTTTACATAAAGATGTTTACCTTTTTTTTTACTTCCAGTGGGGTACAGTGCCTTTTTTCCTGGCACCTGTGCCTCCCCCTCACCATGAACCTTTTAATGTTGTAATTTGTTCAGCTAATCCTATTATACTTTACTGAGGGATTTGGCAATGCATCCATATTTTCACAACCCTCTGCGGGTGAAAAAGTTCCATCTGATCTCATTTCTAACCAGCTTGGCTCTGAATTTAAGATTGTACAGTGCAGTCACGTCTTGAGAACTAAGACGTCCTTCCGATCCTTAAAGGAGTTTAAACTAAGGAACCAGTGCACGATAGATTCGATCAGCCTTTATGTGTGTGTGTGCTTCCGATTGGAATGTTCAACAGGACATATGAGTGCAAGCTGTCTTCCGATTCAGTTTTTCACCACTGCCAGCTTCCTGGGTGGGACAGCAGCAATTTACATATTGATAGCGCCTCTCACACAAGAGAAAACTTCATTGAGCATTTTCGGAAACGCCTTCAGCTAGCACTGAGGTGAATATGTTGCAGGCAATTTGCCCAGCGATGCCCCATTTACTTGCAATGTTTTCAGGCCTGGCTGCATCTTAATACGTAGGCTATTGCCAGGAAGTGAACAGTGCGTATTGTTGGTGTGAGTTGATTGAAAGGGGCTGCCAAGTCAATTGCACGTGCTTGTGGGGTGAGCAGTGTTGGGTCATTTGGAGTGACTGATTTGAGTTTGTGCTGTTATTCTTTCCTGATCAATCAATTTTCTGCCAGGCCATAGGGAATGTGGGTCGGGGGAGAGAGTGAGTGCGCGCGAGAGGAAGATGCGCTTGATGCACATCTGTGTCCGATCAAACAAATAAACAGAAAATTATAATAATTTACTCAATCCGCCACTGTTTGTGGGGCACTGCTGTGCGCGATTGGCTGCCGAGTTTCACCCACAAAATATACAGTCAATTCACTTTACAGTATATTCTGTGAAGCGCTTTGAGACGTCTCGAAGACGTAATAAAGCGCTATATCAAATGGAAGGATTATTATTATTAACACCACTCTCTGTTTTGTCTGAGCTGAGCTCTCTGAGCTGTTGCACTTCCCTTGGTGGCTGAGCTTGAGACTGCAATGATCCAGCACTCCGAAAATCTCCCCAAATTCCTCACCCTGATCAGCACTGCCTACTTTCCTAAAAACCTACCTCATCATTTGATTGCTTTGCTCCTGATGACGTCTCTTCCCACTTGCTCGGTACCCAGTGATAAAAGCACAAGATTATCCGATCTTAATCAAATCAACCAAAGTGGTAGAGCTAATTACGATTGAATCATCTTAATCAGTACAAAATAATCTTGTACTTTTATCTTCCGCCCCTCAGTAATCTGCCAGTCAGTGACTCCATGAATTTCCCACGTCAATCCATGTAAAACCAGATACACAGTAGTAATTTGAAAATTTGGTGCCAAAGCGATGCTGCTAATATTTTTTAAAAAACGAACTGAAGGGCTGAAAGCTGCCTATTGTTTTCAGTTGAGGATTTTTAAAAATCTTTCAAAAGCAAATTAGATTGATTTCTTTCAGGAAATAATATCGTGGGAGACACAGTGTAAGTTTGGGACATGACGTGCGCATTCGACTGCCAGGATGGTGGAAGGCGAACTGGATGGACCTAGCAATTCTTATGTTCTTGTCTACAAACCATATAGTCAATTCACTTCTCGGTATATTCTGTGGAGCACTTTGAGACAGCTCGAAGACGTGTGATAAGGCGCTGTATCAAAAGCCAGTATTACAACAACAACACTAGTATTATTATTATTATGCTCTTAATCTCCCTGCCCCCAGGTGGTGGCAAATGCTGTAGCTGCCTTGTCTGAGATCAGCGAGTCTCACCCCAACAGCAACCTGCTGGACCTGAATCCGCAGAACATCAACAAGCTGATCACGGCTCTGAACGAGTGCACTGAGTGGGGGCAGATCTTCATCCTGGACTGCCTGTCCAACTACAATCCTAAGGATGAGCGCGAGGCGCAGAGGTGAGCCGGTACTGTGTGTGGCTGCCTGAGCCAGTCACTGCCACAAGTCACAGCGGGCCGGGGTGGGTCACTCAGGGAAAGTGGCAGATTTGATTAAGTTCGGATGATTGTAGGCAAAGATGCGTATTGTGGAGTCCTGTAGCATAGTGGTGAGAGCACTCGCCTCAAGCAAGAGGACCTGGGCTCGATTCCCGGCCAAGTCAGGTTCCTTATTCCACACGTCTCTGTTTATCTAGCAGGAACCCGGATGTTAGTCCATTGACGATCGCATTCCCGGGGTAATGATTTCTTCAAATAAATAAATTGGTCACTCACTCCATGACTGTTTGTGGAACACTGCTGTGCAATTGGTTGCCGCGTTTCACCCACAAAATATACAGTCACTGCACTTTACGGTTAAATCCGTGAGGGGTTTTGAGATGTCTCAATCATGTGATAAGATGCTACATCAATTGCAAGGATTATTGTTATCTATCGTTATAATCTTGTGCTTTTATCCTCCACACCTCAGTATCTGCGAGAGGGTGACTCCACGCCTGTCCCACGCCAACTCTGCCGTGGTCCTCTCTGCCGTGAAAGTGCTAATGAAGTTCATCGAGCTCCTCCCCAAGGAGTCCGAGTACTACAATACCATCCTGAAGAAGCTGGCCCCACCCTGGTCACCCTGCTCTCTGGCGAGCCCGAGGTGCAGTACGTGGCTCTGAGGAACATCAATCTCATTGTACAGAAGAGGTGAGCAAGTGACGGGGAAGAGAGCAAATCGAGCTCAGTTGAGTTCATCGTGAAATGCTGAGATTCGCACCTTTGGGACGTCCTCCTGACGCGAAAGACGCTAAAACAAATGTAATTTGTTGTCGTCGTCGTTTAGTGTTGCTTGGCTCAGACAGTAGGGAACTGTTAGCTCTGAGACATTATGTCTCTCTGCCAACTCTCAGCTTTCCCCTCCCCGCTATGATAATCCCCATTGGAAAGTATTGAGTGAAGCTTGGTTAATTCAGATGCTGTAATGGACTCCCAGGCTGGTCCTTCGCAAGTTCACATGCAGAGTTCTGAGATTTCTCTTTTTTTTCCCGTAGGCCTGAAATCCTGAAACAGGAGATCAAGGTGTTCTTTGTCAAGTACAACGACCCGATCTACGTGAAACTGGAAAAGCTGGACATCATGATCCGCTTGGCCTCTCAGGCCAACATTGCTCAGGTCAGCCAGCGAGAATATGAGGCACCAGTGACCCCTCCACCCTCCCCGATCCAGACCCCAGTTTGGGTCCCAATCCCTGACTGCCCAGTGCCTCGGGACACCCTCCCGATGTGAAAGGCGTTATACAAATGTAATATTGTATTGTATTGCACCTCTCAGTCGCCTGTCACATTGATTCATCGCAGACTGGATAAACTGGGGCACGTTAACAGTGTCTAGGGCTGAGCCCTGGTCTTGTGTAAAGTCATGATCTTATGGATTTAAATATGAATCGAGACAATTTGGGGTGTGGGATTTTGATATCTTTTGTTGTCGTTCTCCCTCCCTGTGCAAGAACATCCTGTAAATAGAGCAACAGAGCAAACACGGCTATTAATGTGTTAGCAGTTACTAATGTGCTGACCTGATAGCTCCATTACTCGTGGCTCCCTTATCTCACCTCTGTTTTGATTCAGAGCGGCTCACTATCTTCTAGACTGTCCGCGTGCGTGCGTATGTGTGTGTGGGGAGAGAGAGATTGACTGTTGATGCAAGGCTTGTTCTGGAATGTTCCAACAATGTCGGAGGCTTTTGAGTTGTCTGACGTGCAAACTGTTTGTGGAGAAAGATCCACCAAGCCTGGACTTGTTGGATGTGCCAATTGCATGCCCCCAGGCATTCCAGTTCGCTACTAATCTCGTCAGTTTCCAAAAGGCACTAGTCAAAGAGACAATTAAAGTCGAGAGGATTGATAGGATTCCAGCATGTGTCCTTCTGGAGAAATTAGCCCTTTATTGAAAATACAGAATAAATATTAGTTTAGCCTTTCAGGTGTTTGATGTTTTTGCAGCTTGCAGCCTAGCAACCGAGATTTGTGCAATACAGGCTTATGGCTCGGATGTGAAAAGATGAGTGTGCTAAAGATCAGCTGTCGAACAGCATTCACTTAATAATAATAATTATAATCCTTGCATTTGATATAGTGCCTTATCACGTCTTCAAGACGTCTTGAAGAGCTTCACAGAATATACTGTAAAGTGAATTGACCGTACATTTTGTGGGTGAAACTTCCTCGCAATTTAAGTTATGCTTTTTTTAAATGAAAGGCATTATTATTAGCCCTTGTTTTCCCAGTGTACCATGCGGTGCATGTTTCAGAGCACGTCAGCCATGCGTGTGGGACCGGTGACCGCAGAATCACTACATGTGCAATTTGGGGAAGGAAGGAAGGGAGGAAATGAGGGAGAAAGACTGGGTTTTGCCAGGGTCTACAGATGGCATGAAGGCTTAATGGCCTCCTCATGTTACACTGCTCCTGTCCTACCCTGTCCTCCACAGCATATGATTTGGTGTGGCTATGAGAGGAAACAACCAGTCAGCAAGTTATGGAGCTGCTCAGCTTCGATTCTGACTGAAGAATTTGAAAAGGAACAGAAAGATATTGTGTGTCATGATTTAGTGCCAGTTGACCATCGTTATCTCCAGAAAGTTGGTTGTAAATCTGCTCCATCACTTTGGGTTTTCACGTGAGATCTCTGGTCATTTGGCTGATGCTGGCTTTGTTGGGGATGTAGATCCAAGTCTCGGTTACACAACGTGTCTCGTTTCCCCTCAGGTCCTGGCCGAGCTGAAGGAGTACGCCACCGAGGTTGACGTCGATTTTGTGAGGAAAGCCGTGCGTGCCATCGGCCGATGTGCCATCAAAGTTGAGGTCAGTGGCCTCTGTTTCTCCTGATAATTGTGGGTGTGTGTTTCTGAAAATAGACTGTCCTCTTAACCTGAAAACTAAGGCATACGATAACCAGTTACAGGAGAGGTGGAGCTGTTGAGCCTTGGCACTGCGTGAGGTCCACTGATGGAACAATTGGGCACGTTTGATCCGGTTGAATGCGGAGGATAATAGCTCTGAACTGGCAATTTGGTGCTTAGAATTACAGTAATTTCTCATGGGGCTGAGTTGGGTGAGTGCAGGACTTAAAGGTTCTGCGTCCACTCCCTCTGAGTGTCAAGCTAATATTNAAAAAATCCTTGGGGGGAGAGGGTTGGTAGGAGTAGAACAGTCAAAGGAAAAACATACCCACCAAACCAAACAGGTGGTTTGTAATCCAAGGGATTGCTAATGGTCGATTAGTCAGCCTGACTAGATTTAGAAAGCCTTAAAACAGTCCCTAGCTGGGTAAATGCCACACTTATTACTGCTGTAGGAAACAGATGAGAGCTAGCAGCAAAAATGTAAACTGTTTGGGTTCATTTGGTGCTTGGAGCATTCCAACAGGCTGCCAAATGCTTCTCTTTGAGAAGAGCTTTCCGTGCTTGACGACCTAATGGAGGATAATGAAGGGACAAAAAAAGCGTGTCCTTATTTGCTCCTGTCCCCTCCACCCTTTGCTTTGGCTCACAACTGACTAATTGCAAGTCTGATTTAATAGAAGAACGTGAATCAACCTTGTGCTAATCGAGTCTTGTTGTGGTCCTTAGCAATCTGCTGAGCGCTGTGTCAGCACCCTGCTCGATCTCATCCAGACTAAAGTGAACTATGTGGTCCAGGAAGCTATCGTGGTGATCAGGGACATCTTCCGCAAGTATCCCAACAAGTAAGTGGGGCCTTCCGTTCCTCAGGAAGGAGGAGAGAAACTGGGCGGAAGAGAGAATTACTGACTGACTGTATCTTGATCTGGTGAAGTAACCGTCTGATCTAGAGCATCCTTCCATTCCTGCTCTTGAGCACCTCAGCCAAGGGACCATTATTAGCAAGTGTGAAAACTACTGGATCATTTAGTATATCGCAACCGAGCCCAACCCTGACGTCATTGCTCGCACCTTCATCAGCAGACGGTAGATTTGACAGTAGATTTCCCCTCTTTAGCCCAAGGTACTGAGAGCAATTGTACGCCCTTGCTGACACCTACGGAGCAGATCAGTTAACTAATCTTAGACCAGTGATCGTCCTGATCTGGTACGGCTCAGCCACTCGCTGGGTTTCACTCCTAGTCCACCCTGTCTGGTCTTTAGAAGTGGTTGTGATGACATGACCTGGTGTGATGTGCTCATCAATCGTTATTTTGCAGTAGAATGGAAATGGGGAAGTAACTTTGTCCTGATTGAGATGGTTTCTCACTTTGATCCGTTAGGTATGAGAGTATCATAGCCACCTTATGCGAGAACCTGGACTCTCTCGACGAGCCGGACGCCCGAGCAGCCATGATCTGGATTGTGGGCGAATACGCGGAGAGAATCGACAACGCTGATGAACTGTTGGAGAGCTTCCTGGACGGCTTCCATGATGAGAGCACCCAGGTAAGGCATCCCGACAAGAGGAAGGACTTCAGGTGTAATCTGAAGAACGGACAAAAGTTACAGTGTTTAATAGGCACCTGCGCGATGATTTGGAGAATGAAGATCTAAAGCTCATGACAGCTCTGTATTGGGAAAGATCCTAAGGTGCACAATCCCCCCAGATAAAATCAGTCTTTCTTTAAGATGCTTTGTTATAATAGGGCACAGTATCAAGCGCAGGATTGTGGCAGGACAGTGCATAAGGAGGCTATGTGCAGTGACATGGAAATGTGTGTCTGGATTCCAGGTACAGCTGACTCTACTCACCGCCATTGTGAAGTTGTTCCTGAAGAAGCCAACAGACACCCAGGAGCTGGTGCAGCAGGTCCTCAGTCTGGCTACACAGGTAGGAGAGCCCACTGCAGTCTATAGCATTAACAGGACATTCATTCCAGTGCTGTATATAGGTTTTTACTCTTCTAACATTTAACAGTTTCCAGCAATGTTTAGCTGCCCTGTACTGTACAGATCAGACAAAGCACCGCGTCAGAGGCAGAAATTAACCAGTTTAAAGTGATTTTGTTTTTTCTTCACCAGAGGATAGACCGCGTATAAAATGCAACCCGGGATGGGCAGCAATGAGCGCAGACTCTGTACAGGGAGATGCTGCTGAATAATGACAACAGGGTTACGGGCAGAGTGCAGATTTACTGAAATCTACTGTTGTGGTTGTAGGATTCCGATAACCCCGATCTCCGTGACCGCGGCTACATTTACTGGCGCCTGCTGTCCACCGACCCGGTGGCCGCGAAGGAAGTAGTCCTGTCCGAGAAGCCCCTCATCTCCGAGGAAACGGACCTGATTGAGCCCACGCTGCTGGACGAGCTCATCTGTCACATCGGTTCGTTGGCCTCGGTTTACCACAAGCCCCCGAATGCCTTTGTGGAGGGGAGTCACGGGATCCACCGCAAGCACTTGCCAATACAGCTCGGAGGGTGAGTGTTGCCTACAAACAGCCAGTCACTACACTTTACAGTAAATCTGCGAACCACTTGCCAGCATTTAGTCCCACTGCCCTACCTTTAACCCACAACCCTGTTATGCCTTTCTTCCTCAGGTTAATCTAATTCCCTTTTTATTTCAAAGCTAATTACTGATTGCAATCAACATTTGGGGTTAGAGTCCTTCATGCGAGTGCGTCGCCTGGGTGAGGGAAAATCTCCTAACTCTTTCTGGTAATCGAGCTGATCAAGAGCTCTGGTTGCCATAGTATTCACTTTAAAGGTCCTCCAATATCAAGCTCCCCGTGCTAACGATCCTATCATTTTATCTACTCTTTAAGACCTGCTTTGAGCAGGATGTGTCCCCAGTGCTTGGTAACAGGTAATCGCTCTAGAGACAGCTTGATGCCAGGATATGAGCTGGTCGCTTCCAGCTGATATACATCAGAAATGATGAAAGCCACAACAGGAGACTTTTTTTTAATTGGGAGGTTTTGTGAAGGTGTTGTTTCTACTCGGCAATAAACAGAAGAGGAGTGTGCGCATGCCTGTTACTGGTCATGCTCCGCCACTGTCAAGTGCTCTGGGACGCTACCTTGCATGAGGGGCGCTATATAAATGCAAGTTGTTGATGTTGTAGTTTGCTCAGTCACACTTGGAGCTCAGTTTTTTCTTAAAAACAATAGAGAGTGCTGTGCGGTACCGCCGAACCTTAGGAATGATATACAGTAATAATAATAATCCTTGCATTTGATAGAGCAACTTATCACGTGGCTGAAATGTCTCAAAAGGTCTCAGTCCTGACCTTAGAGGGAGTCCAGCGATGATTCACCAGGTTCATACTGGAATGAAGGGATTTTGGCTGTGATGGAAGCACTGGGTAACCTTGGGCTGCATTCCCTCGAGTGGACATTAAAGAATGAATTGATTGAAGCCTTTCAAATTGATGAGCTACATTAGATGACGAGTTAATAGAGGACAACTTGTCTGTGTGGCGGAGAGAGCCAAAGCAAGGGGATGATATATTTAAATTACAAGCAAAATCGCAGAGTTTTATTTAAGAGAAGATGCAATGCAGTGTCCCAGGAGGAAACAATGTGCACAATCGTTTAAGAGGGAGGCACGCTTAGGAAGTGAGGGTGTTGTGTAAAAAAAAAAGCTTGGAAATGGTTAAAAGATCTGCCGCGATCGAATGCAAAAGGTGGAATTGGCTTGACAGGCTAAATGACCTCCTCCTGTTCCTGTAGAAAAAGTCTACAGTCCTAGGGGTCTGGCAGCCGTTGAAATGAAGTCAGTCACTCCCCGATCGGTGGGACACAATAGCCGTGAAAACAATGTGGTCACACATTGGTTTGCTTTAGATCGGGGTAGGTTGGTCTGGTGCACTTGACTGAATAACTGAAGACAAACGGTGATTTGTGTTTTTTAATCCTTCTGTCTTACACCATCACATTGTGATTTATCCAGACCTGCGAGTAGCTCCACACATAGGGCGCAGGGTACACAGAACAGACTGGAGCTTGATGGATAAAAACTCGGAGCGTGAAGTATAAAACGGGAAAAGGATTGTTTGAGCAGTCGGCCTCATTTTGTTATAGCACATCGTAGGCAGCTGCTCTGGCTCATCTCCAACCATTCAATTTGCCGAGGGAGGTGAATACTCACAGGGGAAACGTTTCATGATCAAATGATATTAAATCTCTCGACCCGTCCAACCTCCCACTCCTGCTAATCTGCTGGCTTCCTTGAGGTGGCACGCTTCCCCGTGTGGGCCCAGGTTCTCTTTAGAAATCGCTAACTGCCCATCGGTAGAGTAGCTAAACACTGACTAGCGAGGGCAGGATTGAAGCTGAGAGGACGAGAGGAAGTGTGACAGAGCTTTGGTGGTGGAGTAGGGCAAGATTGAGAAGCAAATAATTTCAACGTCGCCCTGAAAGAGGGTGGGTGGGGGGATGGGGAAGAGAAGGATTGATTTTCGATGGGTAAATGTGCCTTTCCTTCTCAAATATCTCAGAGGCTAATATCCCTTCAGCTAACCTTCAGCATCTTCTTGGGTGATTTGGTACCTGATCTGTGTTGGCAGCATGTTCGATCGGCAACAACTTGCATTGGTATAGCGCCCTTCAAGCAGAGTAGCGTCCTGGAGGGTGGCGCTACACCACCTCTTCAGTGGTTCCGCTCAGTACACGTTTACTGTCTATCTCGTGGATATTTCTTCTTGAAAAGTCTCTCGCTGGATGGGTAGCTGCTTCACCACCGAGGCCCAATTCTGAGCGGCGTCCCAACGTACAATGTGGTACTGGACCACTGATCAGTGAGATTGGGGTTTGGCTCGTGGTTTCTGAGCCATAAGTGTCTGCCATGTTTGTCCTCCTCACCAGTCTCCTTCTTTATTGTTTCGCTGCCCGTTCTGCACTGGAGGACAAAGCAAGGTTAAGTGCACATTGACAATACAGTGATTTACATTGGAAAGGAAACTGACATCGTTGTGCATTCTTCTCCCAATAAAACAAGCATTTGTGTTACAGCTGCGGTTAGGCTGTCCACCAAACCCCCTTCCTCTATTTGTTTCACGTACTGAAATAAGCTTGAAATTCTACGACTTCAAGACTTTATTTTTTATTTCCAGTTTTACAGCACCAGGAACATGGCTAAATGTTGCCACCCGACAATCTTCAGCCCCTGGTTTACATCCGACTCTGTGACTGATGGCAAACCCAGGGGAACAAAGCTTGTTTGGACTACAGTCCAGAGACATGATCCCTGACTACGTTATGATTTTCAACTCCATAAATATCCAAGACTTGAGAGGCAGCGTGTGATGAGGGCGTCGAAGCACAATTAGTTTCAACCACAAAATATACAGTCAATTCACTTTACAGTACATTCTGTGAAGTGCATTGAGACTCTCGAAGACGTGATAAAGAGCTATATCAAATGCAAGGATTATTATTATTATTGACTGTATTTTGCAGGCCTTTGAATGCACCAGGTTCTAACCCATGTTTAATATCCTCCCCTTCAGCGCTGAGCCCGATAGTCCAGTCGGCCCACCCACCACAGCAACTCTCACCTTGGAGCAGCAGCCACAAGTTATCCCGTCCCAGGGTGACCTGCTGGGTGATCTCCTCAACCTTGACCTGGGTCCCCCTGTCAATGTGCCACAGATGTCCTCGATGCAGATGGGGGCCGTTGACCTCCTGGGAGGTGGATTGGACAGTCTGGTAAAGTTTCCTCTTTAAAACCTCTGGTCAAAATAGTTGTCCCTATGACGGTGTCTTTGAAAACAGGAAGATAACATTTTATACGTTCGAGAGGCACATTTGGGGGATGTGGGGGAGGAGGTTTGGGGTGGGGTAGGGGCACTTCAATTTGTGAAGACAGAATTCAGGAGAGGTTCAGGTGCTGAAGAAGGGGCCTATTACTTGACCATGCTTTCGGCCATCCTCTGCCCAATGCCCCCCCATCCCACCCAGGCTTGGGTCCAACTCCCTAACTGTGCAGCGTCTTAGGACGTCCTCCCGACGTGAAAGGAACTATACAAATGTAAACTTGTATTATTTTGAGTCCTTCAATATACCGACTCATCGAGCTGTTCCTTAAATGAGTCCCAGTGTTCTGCCCACAACCATTCTTCCCCTCCCAGCTGAGGACACCCCCACCCCCCTCACCATAAAAGAATTGGCCTGAACGGAGTTAACTGACTGGCTTCAATCTCTCCTGTGCTTTGCTGGCAACTAAACCGCACTTTGAAGCTTGTCTAATAGATAGATGAGCTGTGGAAGAAAATCAATAGAGAAGATAGCCTGCAGAACCCTAAAGTTTAACCATGCCAGACTGACATAATCCCAGCAAAATCAATACTAAAATTGAGTCTGGAGTACCAGCTGTTGATGCATTAGATAAATGATGTCTATACACAGATGGGCATCAGTGTAGAACGACCTAAGAACTGCACAGGGTAATTTTATCAGCCTTTCATAACTGACCGAGGTGTTGGTTATGAAGTCTGGCGCAGACGCCGAGGGTAATCTGCACAGTCGGCTTCTGTTGGCACTAATTCGTTACCTTCTGTATCTTACAGCTGGGCGGTGATCTTGCAGGGCCCACAGGTGGGAGTCCAGCGGTAAGTAACCTTGGGGTTCTCACAGTCTGATGTCTTTGAGTTAAACTTTCCCTCTGCTCAGAGCTCAGGCCACAGGATTCTTCATCTCCAAGACTTGACTCCAGATTCACTGCTCAAACACTTTCCAGCTGATGGAGTTATTACAAAAGTAATAAGATATAATATAATAATCCTCGAGACGTCTCAAAGCGCTTCACAGGATATACCGTAAAATGAATGGACTGTATATTTTGTGGGCGAAACGTGGCAGCCAATTGCGCACATCAATGTCCCACAAACAGTTGTGGATTATAAACTTTTTAGAGGTTTGATAGTTATCACGTGAAAGCGTTAGCTGTGTCAGAAGCTGACTCTCCTCCCCTGAATCACCATGTTGACATCCATGGTGTTAGAATTTCAGATCATGGTTTTCAGCAGCTATTTATACTGCTACCAGCTTTGTCCTGAACTGAACCCTGCAGTAGTTGATATCAATAATTGTTGACGATGTAGTGCAGATCACAACAGATTGGGACAAAGACCCTTTTGCCCATTTTGATGTCATTCCAAACCTCTGTGCCCTCTTGTCCTGCTAGCCTCGGTGTATGTGAGAGCATTGTTCCGAGTTTCTTTCCTTATATCATCAAGCATCTGCTGAACCTCTTTCTACTGTGTCCTTGGAGACGTTTCTTTGCAAAGCTGAATAGCCCGAGCTATCTCGTCTTCCTCATAACTCAACCTTCAAACCCCAGGGATCAATAAATGTAGTCATCAAACATCCACTTGTCCAGTCTCTCCGCTTTAGCACAGTCTCATTGATCTGGTGGGATGCCAGCATTCAGCAAGCAAGGGGAAGTTGTTTATCATGGAAGGCTTACTTATCTTATCTTGCTTATCCCCCCCGCCTCTGCTCGACTGGCTCTAGGCTCCTGTTCGTGCCTTGTCTTCCCCCACCCCCCGCCTGTTCTCCACCATCGGTGGCTGTGCCTTCAGCCACTGCGCCCCGAAACTCTGCAACTCTCTCCCTAAATCCCTTTGCCTCGCCCCCCCTCCCTTCCCACTTTCAAATTCCGCCTAAAGACCTTCCTTGATGATCGTGCTCACGGCCACCTCCCCGTTCTCACCCCCCCCCCCCCCCCCCCGCTGGCTCTGGGTCAGACTCCGCCACTGTCAAGCGCTCCGGTACGCGTGTGATGGACGCTATATAAATGTAAGTTGTTGTTGCTCATTTTCCATTGTTGCATTTTTATTCTAAGGGTTTCTTTCTGCCACAGGTTGGCCAAAGCTTCATACCTTCATCCGTGCCAGCCACCTTCGGACCCTCGCCCACCCCGGCCGTGTGCAGCAGTGGCCTGAATGATCTATTCGAACTGTCCACTGGAATGGGAATCACTTCCGGGGGTTACGTAGCACCTAAAGCCGTAAGTCACTGATGTTGCAGCGAGAAACAATGGTCGTCTTAAGAACACGGTCACGACAGATCATTAGCTGCTTCAGTGATTCATGGACCCTTTTGAGCCACTTCAGTTTCTGTGATATCGGCTTTCAACGTGCCCGACAGTCATAAAACTTTTACGACTCATGACTGTGGGAATCAGTAAGGGGGTTGTCAATATTTCTCTCAGTTCTCCTTCCCCAAAAGTGACCTGGCTGCAGAGGTTTGATATTCCTTCACTCAGGAGATCTGATTTGAATGTTTTGACGTGCACAGCCCTGTCCGTCTCGCTTTAAGCTTTAAATGGGTCGTTGGGTGATGGTTGATTTAAATCTATACCAAGAGAGCCACCAGGTGGCACTCGCTGCTTTGCTCTGCAATTCACGAGGGCTCTATCCTTTGTGCACCACTGGAGCCCGCTACACTTACAAAATGAAAAGTACTCATCACACATGCACAAATCCAACTTGTATGGATTAGTTTTGTTGATTGGTGGTGTGTGGAGGGGCATTGTATAAATGCAAGTTGTTGTTGTTGTTACCCTGGATGCAGAAGCTGAAACCTGCTTTGCTCGTGGCTTTTAGGTGTGGTTGCCCGCCATGAAGGCCAAAGGCCTGGAGATTTCCGGCACCTTCTCTCGACGACAGGGTCACATCTACATGGATATGACCTTCACGAACAAGGCCTTGCAGCACATGATTGACTTTGCCATTCAGTTTAACAAAAACAGGTAAGAAAGTGGAACCTTCCTCTTTGACCTTGCCATCGGGCCAGTGTCCTACCCACACTCCCCTTCCCCTAACCTCCAACCCTCTTGATTCCAACCCACCAGCTCGGGTACAAAAATGCTTAACTGTCCAGCGCCTTGGGAACTCCTTCCAACGTGAAAGGCGCTGGGTAAATGTAATTTGTTGTTGTTGGTGGATGACTGTTCTATTAAAGCAATTGGGATTTGTTTGTCCTTGGTTGTGTTTGCAGTACTCCTGCAACAGCGACTGTGTGGGTTCCAGGTTGTCAAACCCGGTCAACCTCAAAATGCCTTCAAGGAAATTAACTTCTGTTAGATTCATAAGCCAATGCTGGTTCCACGAGCTAGACTGCAGCGAAGGTGCTGATGCTTTTCTATTCGTAGAGGATTAAAGCAATGGTCTTCTCACACAGGCTTAGCTGTGCTTGGGTAAGGAATGACAGTTTCAGATCAACATCCCAATGAAAAAGCTGTCAATCACCAGTGACTGATGCCACTATCTGACTGAGGCCACTGTTGACGTCAAGCTGAGTGCTTCTCACTGGCTGCCTCCATATAATCCGAGATGAACAATAATAACAGGGTCTCGTCTGCAAATGCAGCAATCCAGCTCCCATTTTGTCCTTTTCTCCATAGGAGAGACAGTAATGTGAGCTTGTTTTATATTAAAAAAAGAGAGAGAAAAAACATTAGACACAGAAAATGTATCCCCTCTCGTTGACAGTGAAGCCTTGACATTTGAAATCACTAAATTGAGCTTGCGTTGGTTGTGTAACCGGCTGCAAAGTGGCTGTGTCAGAAATAACGGTCATTAACATTATCCAAGTCGGGTATCTTCAGTCCTGGATCCTCTTTCAGTACAGAATTGCTGTTGGAAATTGTTTCCAATATTTGGTGTGGGTGTGAGAGGTTCAGGACTAGTTCAGCGTTATACTGGAGTCCCGTAGCATAGCGGTTAGCGTGCTCGCGAGAGGACCCGGGTTTGATTCCCGGGCAAGGCAAAACCTTAGGCAAGTTTTCTTACTCCACATGTCTCTATTTACTTACCAGTAAGTAGGTACCCGGTTGTTAGTCGATTGGCAGATCGCGTTCACACACAAACACACACTCACACAATCCCGCGTTTTCAGCCTCTCACCCTTGCTGCTGGATTCGTGTTTTTATTAGAAAACACAATATAATGATCCTTGCGCTGAGTACAGTAGCTCTTGTGAGAAGTGGGAAATACAAATGCAATTTTGTCAGTGAAATCGAAACTCAGGTGGAGGATTTTCGAGTTTATGAAAGCTGAGTGTTAACAGGGAATCCATTAGCTGTCGACGATGTCAGGGAAGGTATAAACCTGAAATAAACACAGTGGGCTTTACATTTGTACCAGTTGTTGAATTGTAACAATAATAATCCTTGCATTTGATATAGCGCCTTATCACGTCTTCGAGATGTCTCAAAGCACTTCACAGGATATATTGTAACAATCGTGGATTGAGTGACCAAATTATTATTTTTTAAAATTTATTTTTTGACTGAGTTCCTCTGAGCTACTTAATTTTCTGGCGGAGTTGCTTTCTGCCGGGGATGTGGTGAAAGCTGTTCATGTTATTCATGTTAACCGCTGCCACAGGAGAACTGCCTGCCTGACTGCAATATCATTCCTGCCTGTTGTAATCCCGTAACGGCGAATGCAATTTTAAGGCTCAAGATGTTCTGTTTTCTTGTCATCAGAGCAGAATGAAGGGAATCTTGTGAAGCTACATCATTTTGTTTTTCACAAAATCGGGAACTGAAATAGGTCACCTGCAAAATACACAGTCGAAGCACATTGCATCCTGTGGAAAGGCTCTGAGATGTCCTCCTGATAGGAAAGGCATTACAACAACTTATATAGTACATTTATGTAGTGCCCAACACGCTGGCTCAGTCGGTCGCTGAGTCCTGAAAATAATAACCCTTGCATTTTGTATATCGCTTTATCACGATGTCGAGGCGTCTCAAAGCGCTCCGCAGGATATAGCGTAAAGTGATGTGATTGTGTGTATTTTGTAGGTGAACTCGGCAGCTAACATGCACACAGGAAAGCCCCCAAGCAATGCCTGTCAAAAGCACAGTTTTAAATGAGGGTTGGTGTGAGGGAGGCAATTTATACAATGTGCCACGTTTGTGCTCCAGTTGTCTGTCTTTTTTTCCCCTCCCAAAGCTCAGTGCTCTGCCCTGCTTGCTCAGGCATTGTAGAGGATATAGAGTGCTCAGCACGTTTCAACATCTACACACGCTTTAAATCCGCTTAATCAGTGTCAATCTTCCAGCCTGACGGAGTCTAACTCGGATATGAATTCACTTGTGTAGGTCGTGGAATTGGGATGCATTGAAGCCATGCGATGAAACGTTGACATGAATCATGCATCTGTCTGGGTGACATTAAATCTAGCCACCGACCGGGATATCAGTTGAATTCAGTCTAGTTTCACATTGCGTGCGTCAGGAGTGAAAAGCAACCTTAAAATTGGACATGGTCAAAACGATTGCTTTTTTTTGGAGAGGACAAAGAGAGAGTTTGAGTGAAGGGGACATAGTGACTGAGGCTCAGTCACGTATTATTGGACGGAGGAGGCTGGGGAGCAAGCAGTTGATGTCCGTAATTCTGTCTGTCTAGCATCTTGGGATGTCCTTCCGACGTGAAAGGCGCTTTACAAATGTAATTTTGTTGTTCTCGATGTCGATCAGTCATTAGAGCACAATGGATAGAACAGAGAAAGGGAAAATGGAGGAGACGGCAGAGGGTTGGGAGGGTAAGAATGTGAGGGGATTTGAAGGTAAATCCTGATTTGTAGTGGTCTGGTAAGTGCTCTGGGACCTGACCCTGTGTGAGGGGCGCTATATAAATGCAAGTTGTTGTTGTACAGTGGCATAGTGTTGGCGGTGGCTTGTGCTTGTATTCCCCGACATCTCAGCACTGAGAGAGGGGTGCGTCTGTGTGTGTGTGTCTGTGTGTGTGTTGGGGGGATGGATGTGGGAGGGAAGAGAGAGGAAACCCATTGAGGAAAGTGACACTGCTCTTGACTTGGCTTTTCCTTTTGCAGTTTTGGGGTGATCCCCACCACTCCGCTCCCGATTCACACTCCAATGATGCCTAATCAGAGCATCGACATCTCGTTGCCACTCAATACCATCGGGCCAGTGATGAAAATGGATCCGCTGAACAATCTTCAGGTAAGAGACAGCCAGCAGCCAGTGAATAACCCCCTCGGTTTTCGCCTTGCGATCTGAACTCAGCCCACGTTAGACTTGGGGCAGCTCTCGTGTGTCTTAACATTCTACATGCACTTACCTAACAGTAAGTAATAAATCTGGTCTTTGAGATGTATCAAATGCAAGGATTATTATTATTACTAAACATTTCACTTTTAATCTGGAAATTGAATTAGTTTCTGCAGTCACTGTAACTGCTGGGGAGCACGGGTTGGCTGTGAACCCCCACAAAGAGTCGTCGAAGTGAGAAACCGTTCTTTTCTGAACACGGTCTGTCTTTCTCATTCAGGTTTATTTGCTTTAATGATATCTGAAATCTCTGTGATCTCTGCGGGCAAAGCTGTTTGATTCGTCAAATGCTCTGCTTCCATCGAACATTTATTATGGGGTGGGGGGCGGGGGTGGGGACTTGAATTACAGCAGACAATTATTAGATAATTGCAGATGTCATTGAGATATAATGCAATGATTTCCACTGTCCCAAAGTGGCAGGGCAACCAGAAGCGTTGCGTTGCGGATTTAAAAGGCGCGTTGTGTTAATGAGCATCGGTTATACAGGGGAGTCTGTGAGTGGCAACCAGTGAGCAGCGGTATGCACAAAATGTCGGAGTCGATCTGACACTGCCAAGTGTTTACACATCAGTGATTATGTTTTTATACAGTAACCGGCTCCATGGGATTGAATAATGAAGTAATTCATCACAGCCTTGCCATTGTAATCAGCCAGCCCATCCATTTCTATTTATTAGTGTGGACGTTTCGTGTAATGTGAAGCTGCTTGGTGCCGTCCTTCGGATGAGATGTTAACCCGAGGCCCCGTCTGCCTTTTCAGGTGGATGTTGAAAGATCCCGTGGATATTATTGGAAAAGAGAAGGGATTTTCTCCCAGTGTTCTGGCCAACAATCCTGCAGATAAATTGGTCATTCACTTCACCACTGTTTGTGAGGGCATCGCTGCGTGCATATTGGCTGCCGCTTTTGCCTAACAGTCACTACACTTGATAGCAATTCACTGTGAAGCTTTGAGACGTTTTGATATTCGCCCACAAACTATAGTCCTTTCACTGAGACGCTTCAAGACGTGATCAGGTGCTATATCAAACGGGAGGATTATTATTATTCTAGGCACGATATGAAACACATTGATGATTAGGATATTTTTCCGTTCCTATCCACATAACCGAAATCTCACTTCTCAGGCACAGTAAATGGAATTGACTACATTCACAGATTAAAATTTATGGAGGCTGAAAGAGCAGGCTTGCTATTCACAGCCTGCCCTGCTCAGAATAATGCTGTATGACCTTTTTCCTCAATGAAGGCCATTTGAGATTAAGTTAAGAGAGAGGATGTTTATAAATGAGAGATTTTTCAATATGCTTTTTTGGGGAGGGTTGGGGGGTGAGGGGAGGAGAAAGGACAAGATGTTACAGCTTAGAATAGCTCACTTTTCTGAGCAATGTTTGGTCCAAATATAGAAGTGTTGATGTTGAACGTAACCTAGATACATTGATATTACACATAACCTCTCCCAATTTCAATCACCACAATTGGGAAGTAATAATAATAATCCTTGAATTTGATATAACACCCTATCATGTCATTGAGACTTCTCAAATCGCTTCACAGAATATACTGTAAATACTGTGTATTTTGTGGGCAAAACACGGCAACCAATATTGTGAACAGCAATGTCCCATAAGCAGCTATGGAGTGAGCAACCAATTTTATTTGGGGTATTTTTG
The DNA here is from genome assembly GCF_018977255.1 of Callorhinchus milii. Taxonomy (NCBI): domain Eukaryota; kingdom Metazoa; phylum Chordata; class Chondrichthyes; order Chimaeriformes; family Callorhinchidae; genus Callorhinchus; species Callorhinchus milii. The sequence goes on along the minus strand of NW_024704751.1, from coordinate 7,356,822 downwards.
GCCAGGACACCAGGAGAGAGAAACTCCCTGCTTTTTCGAATAGTGCCGTCATAAAATAGTAATACTTGGGACAGTCGATGCGATGGCACAGCAAGTTCAAAAGAGGTGTCTCTTTTAGAACTATAGAGGAGATACATCAAGGGAAATCCAGAACAATATGTTGGATACGCCAAAGCAGCAGGGCAAGAAGGCTGAGATGAAAGGCACATTTGGGTCAGACACTGAGAAGTATTTCTTTACACAGAGGTTAATCAACAGTTAGTACAGGGGACCAGGACGAGTATTGGAAGCCAAGGTACTGGAATCATTTAAGAAATAACTTGATGCTGGTATGTGAAAACTGTTCCTAACCTACGGGGGTGCACCCTTGACTGCCTAGGTTAGATCTATGAATAAGACGGAACAAAATTGCTGGTCAGAAGGGAAGCAGTAGATGGAAGGCAGCGCAGCTATGAAACTGCACGCATTTATTGAAACTGCACTGTTATTGCTGTGGCTGGGCAGTAGCCCTGAGCACTCCAGTCCCACCTCAACCCGTGCAATTTACAAGCTTTAACAGGCAAGAGGTCAGACGTTGGCAAACCTCGGGTCCACTCGATGGCCGTTTAGGGCTGAGAGCAATGGTGAATGACAACAGTGAAGAAAACTGTAGTCTCGAAAGAGTTAAGTTATCTCAGCAATCATATTAAACGATTTGTCACTTGTCACGTCAGATTATATAATGGCGCTGGAAACCTTCATTGATTTGTGTTGGTTACAGATGGTTGACTGTGGAAGGTGGGCTAGGTAGGAGCAGAGAAACTATGTAAAAGAAAGTCTGACCGGGTGAGTCTCTATTAGGACACAAAGTGCTGACATTCAGAGTGGGATACAGTTTTCATTAACAAACCACGATTGTGCCAGGTGGTGCGAGACCAACTGCAGATTGAGTACCGAGCGAAAAAGAAATGAAAGTCATTTCGGAATCTGATTTTTTTTTGCTTCGGAAATCTGCTTTCTGCTCTTTGTCTTATATCCTCGGTCTTTGTTTCGTAGAATTTTACAGACAGAAGGAGGCCTGCTCTTACCCCTGCAAATTCTTCCTTTTTAAGTACCTATCTAACTCCCTTTTGACAGCTATTATTATTTTGTCATTGCTTCTGAGCTGAACTTAGCTGACTGAATTTGTACACATTTGGATGTGGGATATTTCATTCTTTATAAAAACGGGGAAATAGTCCTCCAATGCTTTTATTCTCTCTCTCTCTCTCTCTCTCTCTCTCTCTCTCTCACGAACACACACACATTCACACACCCCAATACCGAGTGTCAGTATCATTTTGGCAAGGGACACAGTTCCAAACCCTGCCTCGCTCGGCAGGACGCATACTTGCTCTAAGGATGTGCAGACCAAGCTGAGATGTATTATCATTCCTTTGCTTTTTGTCCACAGCAGAGCGGTGAGAAGAGTGGAATAGCAGCCCGCTAATTTGGGGGATGGGGGAGGGAAGAGAAATTGAGCTGCCAGTAAAGGGAAGGGGGTCAGCAATCCCTCCCCCTCCCCACAACGCACACACACACACACACCCTAATGCTAACACTGGCTCTGGTGTAATTCCAGGTGGCTGTAAAGAACAACATCGATGTCTTCTACTTTAGCTGCCTGATTCCGCTCAGCGTGCTCTTCGTGGAGGATGGGAAAATGGGTGAGTAATGGTCCACCAACAGTTGTGCAGCCACTGACCTCATCTTGCTCTATTCCGAGACCCCGGCCTTTTCAATTTGGTTGGGTTTGGCCCAATAGCCGGTCCTATTTTATAAACCGTTTGCCAATGTTCCTACACACTGCTGGATTTACTGGTCTTGATTATGGGATTCCCGTAGTGCTTGAGTGGTTAGCGTGTGGACTCGTGTTCGATTCCCGGGCCGGGCGAAACCTTCAGCAAGTTTCCTTACTCCACACACACACACACACGCCTCTATTTGCCCAGCTGTAAGTAGGAGCCCAGTTGTTAGTCAACTGGCGGATTGGGGGTAATAAACCCTACGAGAATTGAGCAGAGCTTTGGTTTGTATAGATAGCGACTGTCCTCGCTGAGAGACGAAAAGAGAAACGGAGACCTGAAACATAAAATCTGAAAGTCACAGGCGTTCAAATTGGCACCAGAAAGAGAGCCCGAGTGGCATGTTAACATTTAACTCTTCAGAAAACCTTGACCTTTCTTTCTACCCCGTTTTTCGGAAGCAGATCGAGTCTAGATTTTACATCTTACTATCGGGGCTGAATGACTGCAGTGAAATGTGCTAATTGGCGCATTGCTGTGTTAATTTGCCTGATGTTATGTAAATTCTGGGGGCTTTGAAATGGAAATCCAAGGAGCGCTGATGTTCATGCAGATCCTGTTGGTTTCCGGCAGCAAAATGTATAGCAATCACTGCGTTTTCAGCTTTATAAACAATGGGCTTCTTTTTTGCCTATGCAAATTCGTCAGTGATTTCAGAGAATCCAAGAGTACCAGCCTTGCCGGATGCTCGAGAAAATAAGATTTCAATTTTCTTTTGCATCTTTTTATTGCTTTTTTTTAAATGTTTTTTTGAAAGACAAAATTGTAACACTCGCAGTTTTCAAGTCAGGAGCTCCTGGCTTCCTCTTGACGACTGACTGACCCCTCCAGCCCACCCGTCCCACTCCACCCGGGTCGGGTTTGAAGTCTCCAAAGCAGATGGTGTGAAGCCAGCAACCTGTGTCTGTGTTGGGTTGTGGTTTCATGCGTCGTAGCGCCTGCTGGTCTCTCTGTACAACACCTCATGTTTCCAGCTGCTCATCAACTGACACAGTCTGAGCATCTCCCATCATCTCCTGTTCTCTACTGCCCAGTTGGAACATCCAGAGACCTTTTCATTTTATTTTGCTTTTCTCATAATAATCCAGAGTACATAAATAACTTTCATTTACGTAGCAGGGTAGCGTCTCAGAGCGCCAATCTCAGATTGAAAGAAAACAAAATAATAAAAACGTCACTCAATCCACGACTGTTTGTGGGGACGTCGCTGTGCGCAATTGGCTGCTGCGTTTTGCCCACAAAATATACAGTCAATCCACTTTACAGTATATTCTGTGAAGGGCTTTGAGACATCTCAAAGACGTGATGAGGTGCTACATCAAATGCAAGGATTATTATTATAGTTAACAATCGGCCTCGTCACATCCCAACAAACCCTTGCTCCTTCTAACAGTGGCTTTGATCTTTCACCTAGAGCGACAAGTTTTCCTGGCTACGTGGAAGGACATCCCCAATGAGAATGAGCTTCAGTTTCAGATTAAGGACTGCCACTTAAACGCAGGTAAGTGAGTAACACCTGAAAAAAAACGTGTGTCAGTGGAGTCAACAAACAAACAAACACCTTGCCTGAATCAGCAGGGTATCATTAACCTGAGATTAAAAGCACAATAACCTGACATTAATCAGCATCCGTTGCAATGTTTTTTTTATCACAGTGAAAGCAAAAAGATTGATTTGCCTCAATTGATGACGTTCTCTCAGTCAGAAGCTTATGGGTTAGAGCCAACACAGGAGCTCATAATTCTCTCCTGTTGTTTCTGAGCTTGAGTTAGCTAATTTGCTCCATGCTATTTTGAACGCAACTAGATTGCAAGAGAAGCTTGGGTGAAGTTGGCTCCATGTTGTTATTTAACCTACCATCTTCCCTTTACAGCATCAAGCTGCTAATTACACCAGTCCAGCATCCTGGCTTCGACCACCCCGTGTGTTTACTCATAACCAGTCATTAATTACTCTCCGGGTAAAGAAATACTTCCTGGGATCTGACCTCGGATAAGGGGTAAAATTACACATCCCATTTATGAATTGTGAGTTGCAGTAATTCTGTGAGCGGGGCTGATTGTGGATGGAGAATTTCCAAGACGGTGGCTGAGAATGTTGTCACTGTTCATTACAGTTTCATAGCTGCTTGTGGATAATGAGTGAACTTATACCTGGTGTCCTGAAGGCTTTGAATCGGTAACCCTACAGTGAGATTTTTAAAAATGTATTGAAAGTTTTCATTCAGGTCTGTAGTGCTCCATTACTGCTGAACCCCTCGGAACTTACTGTTCTTTAGGAAATTACAAAATGCTTTTATGTTTTATTTTCCAATGAGGTGCCTGGAAAAAAAATCTTTGGAAATGTGCCTCTGAAAAGATCTCTCTCTCTCACTGAAGAGGAGACTAAAACGCCAACTTTTGGTTAAGGGTCAAATACTGGGTGCTGTCAAAGTTCAGCGCATCATCAAACAAATTGCGCGTTTTGTTGCAGAAGTTTGCCTATTTAGATGTTTGTTTTCTGCCGCTGCCTGAGTAGCCAGCCCTCTTTATTACACCTGTATTGACTTGGTGCATCAGTACAGTAATTCTGCAGTAACTAAGTGGCCGGGGGGGGGTTCCACTTTGACGGGCAAAATTTCACTTAAGGGGCTAAGATTCATTCAAACTGTAATCTCTCACCATCTCTGCACTGATTGATTGGATAAGAGGAGCGTGTTGCCTTCCCCGAAACATTGTCTTAAGGAGGTGGCAGCGTTATCTCAGAGGATACTGCAGTTAAGCTCTTCTTTTCCCAATTTGGAGAGTCTTGTGTATTACACTGCTGTTAATGTTCTGAAGGACATGCCATAAGACCACAATGCATCACTTATTCATAACCCTTCGTTTCCCCCCAGCGCTCCCAACACGCTCGGCATCTGAAGAGTAAATACACTTGAGACAATAAAATACTGAACCAAAAGTAAAATTCAAGAAGGTCTGACCGTTCCTTCCAACAATTCTTAGGAGAGGGGAAGGGGAGGGTGAAAAATGCGACGTTTCGTAACAGATGTGATAATGTGAAAAGCATCCGAGCAGTAAAAATATTAAGGAGAAAGAGCTAGAAAGTGGGATTATTATAATGATAATTGAGCCTGTGTGCGAAGCATCATTCTTCACCTCCTTATTGTTGAAAACGAGCAAAAGATTTTTGCAAAGTAGGTGTGAATGAATGAATGAATGGATTTGAGTCTTCACCGCAGTGGATGCGATTCATTCCTCAGGCTCATTTAGTCCTTGGTGACTGCAGTTCTGTTTTATCTATCAGCAAACCTCTGTTAGAGGACAGGGTGGTACGAGGACATGCACAGAGAAGGTGCCTAAAGGGACTCTGTCGGTGTTGGTTGGTATCCAAATAACCTGAGAAGGCTTCCCTGTGGATTCATTGTGCGGGGTGCAAATTGGCCAATGATCGAGTCTGTGGTGCAGCTGTACCTCTGGACAAAGAAGGGCTTTGAGGAGAGAGAGAGAGAGAAAGGAAGGAAGGATGGAGCATTTTTAAATTAAAGCCAATTTATTGCCTAATTTAGTGCATCAAGTTCTCATGAGATTTCCAGCGACCTGTCCCATTATTCTCCTCTGGGTAGGTTAGTCCCTCAGGCGTTAACCTTTCACTACAGTAATTTAGGGGTGGCAAAGTTGACGCAGGCCAATCTTGTTTGACTCTTGACTTCCGTGGATGGATGATAAACGTTATGCGCAAACCTTTCAGACGGGAGACTTCATTTAATCTTTAATCGAAAGCACGCCATTTCCTTCCACCAGATGTGCTCAGCACCTGCTGTACTGTTCGAGCTTTGAATGATTCTTAGCAGGAAGATCAGATAAAACGTTGGAAGGAATTTCTTCATTCAGCGAGTTTTCGGGTTTTGTGGCTCGTGGCCACAGTGGGCGACCGAGGCTGGATCAATAGAATATTTAATAGGCAACTGGAAAAGCACCCGAGCAATAAAAATATTAAGAGAAAGAGCTAGAAAGTGGGATTATAATAATAATAATAATAATCCTTGCATTTGATCTATTGCCTTATCAGGTCTCAAAGCTCTTCACAGAATATACTGTAAAGTGAATTGACTGTGTATTTTGCGGCAGCCACTTGCACACAGCAGCGTCCCCATAAACAGTCGTGGATTGAGTGAATAAATTATTATTGTTTGAATTGAATTGATTGAATACATGGTGAATAATAACAACCCTTGCATTTAGTACCTTTCACGTCGGGAGGACATCCCAAAACGTTTCACAGGATATACTGTGAAGTGCAGTGACTGTGTGTTTTGTGGGCGAAAGCACAGCGAATAAACAAGATAGCAGCAGTAACAGCAGACATGTTGGGCTCTACCCTCCCTCTATACTGAATATAGGGCATTAGCAAGACTGTCAAATTTACATATTTTGCAAGTATCCCGAAATTCAGCACTGTTATTTTTATTTTCTCTCGCGTACGGTTTCAGACCCAGCAGGAAGGAATGCCGGTTCGAAATGTGTTTGTTCAAGAATGAAATTAACATGCTCTTGTATCGCAATCAGACTGTAATTGCACAGCCTGCTAATAAGTTCTTTAAAAAGAAATGTTTGTGTGTTAATGGATTCAAGGGACTAATTACACACTGTATTTTGATATCATTTTGGCATCGCATTCAGCAGTAAGGCGCAATCTTTCCACATTATGCCTTCCTTTTTCATTTTGTCCATTTATAAGCTCTGTCGCCTCCGCAAAACCCTCATCAATTGGCAATTGACTGCCGAGTTTCGCCCCCAAAATACACTGTCAATTCACTTTACAGTATATTCTGTGAAGAGCTTTGAGACGTCTGAAAGATGTGAGGATTATTATTATTAGTATCTGTTTGGGGGAGATGGCGGAAGAAAGCTTAGGCTATATGCGAGTGTGTGTGTGTGTGTGTGTGCGAGCGCATGTGTGCTTGTGAATGCTAAGCAATCGCTAATCGCTAAAATTACGAATTTCTAAGTTGAGACCACACGTTAAGGCAGAAAGGCAGTGTGACACAAAGGGCACACTAGCCCAGGCAGCCCATACAGATCTGAATTGGGGAACAGTCCCAGTAAGAGAATGCTGACAGAAGACATGATTGATTCTTTTGTTTTTTCGCTTGTCTGCCCGCAGGCACAATGTGGCATTGTGAGATGAGTGAGGAGGACGGAACAGAAGTTATTGTCCGTTAGATGGGTTTCAGGGGATTGCCCTTTTCTGTTCCACACCTACACTTGCGTCTTGGCGAAATATAAGTTAATGAGAAAGCTGTGTGGCTCTCGGTGTGATTGATGGATCACAGCACATCGCTGAATGTAACTCCTCGCTATCCCTTCGACAGCTGAAGCTACTCATTAGAACATAAAACCCTGTAAAGCATGAGTGTTGATTGCCGTGCGAGCTGTCTGCATGCTAATCCACTTTGTAATAAAGACATCAGCCCCTCACTGCAGCCAGCTTCTCCTACCGCATCCAGCGATGGTGGGGGTGGGGGGTGGATGGATGAGGAGAGGAGAGGAGAAAAACCGCAAAGTAGCTTCATGTGGAATCAGCCTTGCAGTCCCTAGTGCCATTAGCTCCTCCCTGTTCACATTGCGGTACGAAATCCACAACCGTAAAAACCTCTGTAAGCTGTACCTTGGGAGCGCTTTTGTGGTACTTCGCGAGTTCTAAATCGCAGCTCTGTTTTTCTAGCTGTGCACGTGCTCTCCACACACACACACACACACACACAATGCGGGTGTTCCATGTACGAACCAGAAGAAACACAGCCTGAAGGATCGGGAAGGGTGGGGTTAGGGGGTGATTGAAGCTGCGGTCAAAGCGGAGGGTCTTGAGACAAGCCTCGAAGGAGGGAAAGGGAGGGGGCGAGGCGGAGGGACTGTAGGGTGGACTTCCGAAGGTCTGACCTCCAAAGGTAGGGCAGGACAGGGGCCGTGGGACAGGCCAGAGTCCCCTGAGCAGAATCTATCTCCCTCCGCCCTTTTCCAGTCACACCCTTTAGGTGTTTTGTGGTGTCTACCTGATTTGATAAGCACTATATAAGTGCGCATTGTCACTGCTATCACCAGCTCCTTCTGTTGCCGGTTGTTAGCAGATATCTCTCTAATGCAAGCAGCTTGTCTTAATCTCCGCTGAAGTGTCTCAACGGCTGTCTCTGTACAGTCAGCCCTCCATGCGCCGATTTGCGACCAGGAGCTTGAAGCAATTATCTCAATGCTAAACACTGTGAGCAGCAGCGCAGAAACATCATTGTCAAATGTTTTGCAGCCTTGCAACTTGCTTCAAGTCCAAAACCACCGCTTTTCCCCTGGGGTAGCTTTTCCCGTGCCTTCCCTTGCGGGAATTTATCAATATTCATCAGGGCCGCCACTCGGATACTTGGGAACATATTTTGAAACATAACAAAACAAAGCATTTGAACGGTCGCCTTGCACAGCGGAGCAATGAATATGTAAAGACGCTGTGTTGTTCTGTCAAAGCGCACACAGCAATGTGTGTGAGAGAAAGAGAGAGAGACCCTTTATGTTAAGAATAGTCCGGGGGGGGGAAATGCACTGTATTACAGAAGAAACAGCATCTGTTCAGCCATAGATCCTGACCCCAAGTATGACCCACAGGCAGCCTTGTCATCCCTAACATGAATCATTTTGCTCGTACATCTCACACACACACGGACACAACCTTTGGCAAATTTTAGGTTTACGTAAGCCTTCCTTCATTAACTGGCACAGGGTCCTTGCCGGCCAGAATTATGCATGGACTGGAAGCTTTAGGGTCAATGAGCTCAAATGTTTTTTTTTGTCAAATGTTTGGCTGCAGCCTTTCGCCCACAAAACACACAAGTCACTCCACTTTACAGTGTATCCTGTGAAGCGCTTTGAGACGTCTCAACAACGTGATAAGGCGCTACTTCAAATGCAAGGATTATTATTATTTTACTGTTTTTATAGCAGCTCTTAGAATGCTGTATACTGTAGATATAATAATAATATATATCCTGTAGCTCAGTGGTTAGAGCACTCGCTTTGCAAGTGAGAGACCTGAGTTCAATTCCAGGCAGAGGGCGAAACCTTGGGCAAGTTTCCTTACTCCACACAGAGCCTAATAATAATCCCTCCAAAACCAAAAACAATAATAAATTGGTCATTTTCTATCTACGACTGTTTGTGGGACATTGCTGTGTGCAATTGGCTGCCGCGTTTCGCCCACAAATATACAGTCAATTCACTTTAGAGTGTGTTCTGTGAAGCGCTTTGGGACGTCCTCCCGACGTGAAAAGCGCTATATCAAATGCAAGGATTATTATTATTTATATATATATATGGAATTGTATTGAGCCAGAAAGTGGGTGACAAATTACAGATGAGAGCTTCTCTCTTGGCAATATGCGAGATCCCTAATCTGGTTACTGGTGTGTGTAAAAAAAAATATATATATTTTTGTGGTTCTCACAAACAGTGGGAAGATCTGAGCTTCCACTGGGAGACGGGTTGAGCTGGCAGGACGAGGGGCTTCACCTCCCGGAGAAAGACTAGATTAGCTCGTTCACAGCAGGAGAAGACCGCCCGCTCTCGCTCAGCCCCGACCGACCGACCGACTGTAGGTTGTGAGCTGACCGTTGTCATGGCGATGGCTGTCGCAGTGTAGGAAGCTGGTTTGGAGTGCGGGGAGCGGGAGGGAGAGAGGAAGGCGAGAGAGCGGGGAGGGGGGAGATGGATGAAACAGAGATGACATGAAGTGGCGTGACCTGTTCTTGGGGCTCGGTGCAGAGAGCTGAGCTGTAAATAACTGTTTGAGTGAGACAGCAGAGCCTCGATGCTGCCGTCGAGCACAACTAAAGGCTCTGCGTTGCCTGATCTTGGTTCCCTTTTTTTTTTTGCCTCCGTGGCTAATGGTGCCTTTCGCGGATAAGTGAGCCACATCATGACATTCATTACTTGTACTCCGCAGTGCAGAATAATGGTCCTTTAATTCCCTCTTTCGCTGGTTTATTTTTTAAATATCAAGCGATGGTTCTCGCTGTCGAACTGGGCTCAGTTGGTACCACTCCAGCGTATCCAGCTGCCAGTCAGGAGATTGTACGCCCAACACTCTGGTCTGTCACTCCACCACAATACTGGGGCAGCGCTGCCTTGTCGAAGGTGCGGTCCTTCGAATGAGACGTGAAATTATTTTATTTGGACATTAAATGCCCTGTGACCCTATTCAGCAGGAGGACATTGCTCTCAGTGTACAGTAACAACAATAATAATAATCCTTGCAGTTGATGTAGCGCCTTATCCTGCCTTTGAAAGGTCTCAAAGCGTATACACTGTAAAGTGAATTGACTGTATATTTTGTGGGCGAAACACGGCAGCCGATTGCGCACAGCAGCGTCCCCACAAACAGCCGTGGACTGAGTGACCAATTTATTACTGGCCAACAGATAAACTAGCCGCTCACCTTCCAGCTGTTTTGTGGGTCCTTGCTGCAAGCAAATCGCCGGCCGTGTTTGGCTATAAATACGGTCGCTACACTTGGTAGCGCTTGCCTTGTGAAGTGCTGCGAGATGTCTCAACAAGCACAAAGGCCCATAACACTCCCTTTCCTTCCTCCTTCTCTTCTGACCCAAGGCAAGTGCCAGCAACTGAGCCAAGGTGACACCAATGTGTTTGCTTTGACCAGTGCCAAAGGCACGTTGTTCTGGGGGGAGGGGGGTTAAGTGTTTGAAGTTGACTGACGGAGTGGATTATTGCCAGTCCGTTGTTTCGAAGTGAGCTGCCAAAACCTTCATCTCTTCAACAAGAGAATTTATTATTTTTATTATTGTGATTATCCTGCCTGCAGCCGAAAGCATCAAAAATGCATTAGTTTCATTCTGTCGTCATCTCATTCGCAAAGGGGCTGTTCATCTCTTGTACAAAGTGGGATAAGAATAGCCGGGTCCAATTAGGAAGGGATGAAAGAGATTTTTTTATATTTTAAAAAAAAACGTGCTTTAGTTCAGTATTTCTGGAATAGCACGAGAGAGAGAGAGAGAGAGAGAGAGAGAGAGAAGCATACTTGTAATGTAATTGCACAGCTCAGATGACTTCAATGATTTATGAAAACTACCTACACTCTGAGATGGATAAGAGGCTTTGAATCATTTCCTGACATTTACTTTGTATAATTGTTTCTGGCCAATTTGGTGTGTGTGTGTGTATATGTGTGTCTGTGTGTGTGTTGGGGTGGGGTCTGGTGAGGGAAAAGCGCCCGCAACTCTTTCTAGTCATAAGTTTTTTTTTGTTGCTTTGCACGCACGCACCCACACAAACAAGTGTGTAATAAAACAACAGCTTGAATTTATATAATGCCTTCACGTCTCGAAGCTCTTAACAGTGGAGGTTGACGCAACCACTAAAGAAGGCTTTTTGTTGTTTTTTTAATAGAGGTTATTGTGACATGGAATGCCCTACAAAAAAAATCACTGGTTGAAGCAGAATTCATAATGGCTCTTAAAAGGCAATTGCATAAATTTGTATAGATGAAAAATACATGAGGGAGACTGAATTGAGAGCTCTTTCAGCGAACCAGTGCAACAACAACAAAATGATATTTACGCAGTGTCTTTCACGTCAGGAGAACGTCCCAAGGCGCTGGACAGACAAGGGTTTGCACCCGAGGTGGGGGTTGGAATCGAGGGGGTGGGTGGGCGGGAGGTTGGCCAAAGGCGTGGTCAAGGAGAAAGGTCTTGGGACGTGCCTTGAAGGAGGAAAGGGAGGGGGCGAGGAGAGGGGGGACGTGGAACAGGCCAGTGCCTGCCGAACGGAGGGAGCGGACAGGTTGTTAATGGTGTTAATAGGTCACACAGATAGGGAGGAGCATGACCATGGAGCGCTTTAAAAGCCGGGAGGAGGATTTTAAACTCGATCCTCTGGGGGATGGAGGAGCCAGTGAAACCGGGCGAGGATGGGGAAATCGGCTCACGGAGCCTGGTGCGGGAGAGGACACGAGCTGCGGGGTTCTGAATAATCTGCAGCTTGTGGAGGGAAGAGTTGGGAAGTCCTGAGTTAGCGTAGTCAAACCACACGATAGAGGCAAATAGCCTCCTCCTGTGCTGTGGAATTCTGTGCATGTGCACACACACAAATGCACCCGGTAAGACGACTCTAAAAGGAACCCACAAATAACCTCGCGTAGTGTTTAAATGTGCGGCTTAGGAACCCGCCAAGACTCAGCATGCAGCAGCTTTCATGAATACAAAATGCTTTGGCATCAGATGAGGTGGTTCAGCTAAAGTAATGAGCGGCCGGTGGCAGAGATTACTGATGATATGCTCAGCACGGCGATGGCGCTGAAAGGAACCAGCGAGAGAGAATTTAAATACATTTTAGGACGGTGATATAAGAGCTGAAGCCGCCGTAAACTACAGTGTTGACATTCTTCCTAATGATCCTAGCGACGGAGAGGAATCCACAATTTCTCTTCCACAGTTTACATCACCACAACTCAGGTGTAGAGCTTTGGGCTTTAACACTGTCGTCATCTGTCGACGATCAGTACCAGAGCCAAAAACGACCAAGTTATTATTATTAACAAATAAGTTTGATTTTGAGTGAAATCTTGGCATTCAAGCCTTGGGACATCCTCCTGACGTGAAAGGCTGTATACAAATGTAATTTGTTGTTGTTGTTGAAGTGAAGGGAGGAGGGATAATCTGAGAGTCTAGGGTTTGGGGAGAGATTTGGTTCCTTGTATCTATAACCCTACCGTTGGTTGTGCCAAGTGTCCATGCAGATTCTATTGAATTCACAATCCGGAGAGTTTTGGGTGTGAAAACTCTATTGAAGTGGATGGTGGGGAAGGGGAAAGAGAGAAGAGAGAATCAGTGGATTTTATATTGTTCCTCAGCCCCAAATAAACAGCGTCGCTGATACCAAAGGCCACGTATCTGGGAGGTTGAACATGTTCAGAACATTCTTTGTGTGAAGAACGCCAGGCAGTTAATAATAATAATAATAATCCTTGCATTTGATACAGCGCCTTTACCATGTCTTCGAGACGTCTCAAATCGCTTCACAGAATGTACTGTAAAGTGAATTGATTGTATATTTTATGGGCAAAACTCGGCAGTCAATTGCGCACAGCAGCGTCCCCACAAACAGTCATGGATTGAAGCAACTAATTTATTACTAGTATATTTTTATGAAGGAATTATTACCCCCGGAAAGCCGATCTGCCAATCGACTAACAACCGAGATCCTAATCTTCTCTTGCAGAGTACAGCGAGTACCGTTCAGTAAATTAGCCTGGGTTTTCTCTTTGCAGACAGCGTTTCCACTAAGCTGCAGAACAGCAATGTGTTCACCATCGCCAAGAGGAACGTGGAGAGCCAGGACATGCTGTACCAGTCCCTCAAACTGACCAACGGCATCTGGATGTTGGCAGAACTGCGGATTCAACCTGGGAACCCCAACTACACGGTAAGAGCATCCATCGGTGACATGTGCTGGAGGGAGTCACGTGTCAGAGCCTTGGAGGCCATTTGTTCGGATTTTTGTGGGATTTAATGATAGTAATAAATATTATTATTTTGCCCACTAAATATACAGTCAATTCACTTTACAGTATATTCTGTGAAGCGCGTTGAAACGTCTTGAAGACGTGATAAGACGCCGTATCAAATGCAAAGATTGTTCGAATTACTATAATAATCCTTGCAATTGATATCTCACCTTATCATGTTGTCGAGACGTCTCGCATCAAAGTGCTTCACAGGATAAATTGCAAAGTGGAGTGACTGCGTATTCGGTAGTTGAGCGGTTAGAATTTCAGCCTTTGCTCAACTGCGAGAGGCCGATGGGAATGAGCGGGTGAGTGAGTTGGGCACCTATCTGGCACGGTGAGAAGGCTTGCGGGTTAAGCAGTGACAGGAGAAGCACATACACACACACACACACGCACCAGCAGCCTGGCTTCAAAAAAGATAATGCTTCAGAAGAGATCTCCCCACCTCCGTATCTGTCATTCTGTCTCAGTCCTATTGCCTTGGAGAATAGTAATCAGAATAGAACCGGGGAGTTTTGGCCTCATTATTGCTGAGCACAGCCGTTGTTGCAAAGCAATTCTCGTACACAAGGCAGGCACGCTGTAAAGGTTAAAAAATGTCCCCTCTCGTTCAAGATTGCTTTCTGGATCGTGTCGGGAGGAACATTGCCTTTTGCATAACTATGAGCCTTTGTAAGGCGTCAGGAAGTTGATCGAATGTGCTTAATGCCAATATGCATTAAGCACATTCGACAATTACTTATTATTGCACGTAGTCGTGCCTGTGACCTGGGGTGGGGGTGCGTGGTGGGGGCTACACCCAAGTCCTGGTGCAAAGAGGAGCAGCGAAATGCCCAGCAGTTTGACCCGATTTGGGTGTCGCTTCCAAATTCCATGACTGCTCATCGGATGCCCAATCCTCTTCAGTGTACGGAAAGATCCACATCGTCATCGAAACTGCCCCCACACACTACCTGCCTTCTACACCCCACCAGCCTCTAGTTACATCCAGGCCTCTTCACCCTTCTTTCCCACTGCTGCCTTTGCAAGCTGTGCCCTCTACCCCCCTACGCCCCCCTTGCCATGACTCTCTTGACCTTGAATAAGGACCTTGGGAGTCTCGATTCACGGCAACGTGTCTCAGGCAAACCCAGCAGATTCTGATGGGATGGGTTGGGATGGGGCAGGAATAAACCGTCGGTCTCTAATTATATAGCTCGACACCTGCTGATGAACACTTGATGGGGCTTGTCGAACTAACAGCAAAGCCAGGCTTGAAGGATGCTCCCACAGCTTAAGGATAAAACCTGCCAAGTGAGGGGTGGGTGAGGGCGTAATTTGTTTGCGGGTTTGTTTAAAGTGCGTCTAGTGATAGTTTTGCTGTAGGAAGAGAGGAAGGAGAGAAGGAGAGAGGGGAGATAATATCCCCGGGAAGGTATTAAGATATCCCCAGGAAGAGAGAGAAGGGGAGAGAGAGAGAGACTGTCATTGCAGGATTGGGACTGACTGGATGACCTGCTTATATTGTTTGTGTTTTTTTTCTTTCTTTCTCTCAATTTCTCTCACCTGACTTTCCTTTACCTCCCCCGCCCCCCACCCCTCCCCTCACTTCCCCCCCCTCCCCTCCTCCCCTTGCCCCCACACACAACCAACCCCACCAGTTGTCTCTGAAATGCCGAGCTCCTGAGGTATCGCACTATGTCTACCAGGTCTATGACACGCTGCTGAAGAACTGAAGACCAGAGGACACCTCCCTGACCTCAGGCCAGAGCAGCACCTGTCCTCCTGCACTCCTTCCGCTCAGTGCCGTCGCTCTCAGTTACGTGCAAATAAAAAATTGGATCGTAGATTTTAAAAAAAAAAATTAAAAATAACACACACACTTTTTTTCTTTGGGAACGGAGATGCACTGATTAATCCGCCAAATTTGCGTACGTACTTTGAATAGAAAGGAAAAAGCGTCAAGCACATTTTTAAGGCTGGGTGTGTGTGTGTGTGTGTCTGTGTGTGTGATCTTTCTAAAACCACTATACAAACCACTCCTCTCTGTAAAGCGATGTGATTCCATCCAATGTGTTCTGTTTTGTGCCAAGTTTGGGTTTTTTTTTTATATTACAAATTTCTGTTGTAATAGTTGCTTTTGGATGTATGTGTATTTGCGTGTGTGTGCGCGTGTGTGTGTGTTTATGTGTGTGTGTGTGTGTTTGTGTGTCTTAACCGTTTCGAAATTCAGTCCAGGAGTTTTAATCTCTGCACGATGCACCCAGCGTGGAGGAGAGACTTAAGATATTTTCTGTGTCTCAAAGGGGAAGGTATCTCGAGTGAGGGCAGTACTTTATCCCCAGAGTTACTTTACCTGTCTTTAATGGGGAATGTACCTTGTAGGAAGGCCATGGGAGTTCGTATCCCCCGGAGCTTCTTCTCTGTTAAAGAGCATGACTTTGTTCAGCTGCACAGATCAGATCAAATTAGCACAGAATCAGCGAGTGCCCTTTCCAGCGAGGATAAATCCTGAGGGGGAGTGCGGTGGCGTTGTGTGTGGGGTTGTCACTTGTAGTGTGAATTGGAATTGGGGAGTGGGGGGATAGAGGAGAGGGTGAAACATTGCCAAAAGCAGAACAAGAGGCAGTCCTGTCTGCACAATAGCATTGTGCAAAAACTTGAGCGTGCTTTCGAGACTTTACCTGTTTTTTTTTAAGTCTTTTAAGATTAACGAGGATGTTTTCATCTCTACTGAAAGTGAGTTGGGTTTTCGACTCTGTGGAGCGAGGAGAGCGGGTGAGAGATGGCGACTAATAAGCAATGTATGTGTATGTCCGCGTGTGTGTGTGTGTTTGTGAGTTTTACCTGTAAAGTCGCACTTGATATTACACGATTCTCTTCGCAGTGCCTGTGATGTGTTGTACCAGATGTTAAAATTTTATTCCAGGTGGGGGGGGGGGGGGGCGGGGAACACTTGTATCTGTTCCACATGATTATTCCTTTTTTTTTATTTTACCTTCTCTCTCTCTCTCTCTCTCTCTCTCGTCTTACAGAAATACACAATTTTTTTTCTAAATGTTGCCATTTCTCAATAAACTTGTCTTCTCCAAAGCCGCCGGGCAGGTCGTATGATGTTGTATCGGCTGTAGATGTTGAAATGTTTTTTCTTTGTCTCTCATTGCGTCTCCTTTGGTGACACCACATTAAATAATAATGATGATGATCCTTGCGTTTGATATTGCGCCTTATCACGTCGTTGAGACGTCTCAAAGCGCCTCACAGGGTAATACCGTAAATTGGATTGACTGCGTGTTTTGCGGGCGAAACGCGGCAGCCAATTGCGCATGGCCCAGGAACAGCCGTGGAGTGACATTAACTGCCCGTTCGGCCATTGTCATTTCATTCACTAAGTGGGTGATTGGAGGACTGGCTTTTTCTAAACCTGGTTCAGAAAATCCGGGAATATCTTCCCATCTCTTTGGACTCTTAACAGTCCTTCCATTATGGTATCAGCGCCTTTTTGCAACGGGAAGAAGCCTCACAGCGCTTCACGCTGTAACCTGCCGTCGCTGTGCAGGCATTTTCCGCGATTTGCGCACAGCGATGTTCCACAAGCAATGAAGTGAAGCGATCGATCCTTGACCACAAAACGAGCGCCTCATTCCTTCGGGCAAGATCCGCACGAGGGCCGATTGCCAAGACCAGTGTTTAGAGACAAGTGATGAGTTGCAGGATTACTGTGTCGGAGGATCGTAAGGGTGGATGATGCAGCCGGTCATAGCAATGGCAGGTTTTACCCAGATAAAGCATTGATTTTTTTCACCTCGACACTCGTTGCTCGATAATTAGCATTTGGCGTGGTGAAATCAGGTAACCGTGGAGATAAGATGCTGAAATGAAACAGGTAAGAGATGCAACACATGAACGGTCCAAACGCAAAGCACCGCCAGCCTAAGGATGCAGAGAGGAGGAAATGTATACATTTTATACGCACCTTCCCTCAGAGATTATCTCCTGCGCCCCCCCCCCCCCCCCCTCACCCCAGTAATTGAGGTGAAGGAGAGGTAATGGCAAGACTCCCACTTCTGCTGACAAACTGAACACAACGAAGTGTTAACTCACTCACCGACGTCTCATTACAGAGAGAGTAATGAAATCTGATTAAGCATAATTAATATTTGAACAGCCAATTGAATATTCACGACTTATTATTGGAATTGAGGTTAGTGAGTGCAAAATCCTACTTTGAATGCGCTTAAAGGAATTGCTGTTATCTCACGGGAGCACATTGCTATTTAAACACTGCCCGCCTGCCTTTCAAAGGATATTTGTCACTGGAGAAATGTTAGAGTGAAATCACTCCCTATCCAGTCACTGATGATGGAGGCATGTGAATGGCATAAGAGAATTGTCTTTAATGGTTCAATACTCAATTGAAGGGTAGGAATCTCCACAATGACTGGTTATGTCAGCAGTCCCTTACTGTTGCCTCATCTTTGGTAGCGCTCTCGCCTTGCTCAGAGGTTTGTGGGTTCAAGCCCCAAATCTTTTTCACGTTTTATCAAATTTTCAAGGCTGAGGTGGATAGGTTTCTGTTAGGTCAGGGTATCCGGGGACACGGGGCAAAGGCACATAGGGAGCTGAGGTCCAGATGGTGACCCAACTCTGCTATTGGGGTAAGTCCAGTGAATTTGGTTCTCGAACCTTACAATCGCGACGCGCTCTTACTGCCCACAATAGGAGCGGCAGGACACAGAGCCAGTGTCCCCTTGTTAGCGGAGTCTCACTTGAGGACTGTGGCTTTAAAGCCCTGACACTGACACGCATTGGACACTCGGGGAATATGGCGCTAGGACGTGGGAATCAGAATTCTAGCCAAAGATGTCGTCTTCTCTGACCTCAAGGCAGCAAGACTCCCAGTGGGCCCAACGAGGACAGTGACGGAATAACCTCTCTCCACATGGGAATTCAATGCCGTATAAACGTTCCATTGCCAGGCTACCCGTCAAGAAGGAGAGGGGGTTGCTCCAGTACGGGGAAGGGGAGTCAAAGTGAACCGAAGGAAAAAAATCATCCGGCTTTGCTTGACTCTCTCTGCGAGAGTTCTAGCCAAGACGATGTGATACAATCAATTTCACTTAACACAGTGTGCATTACATCTGGGCAAATAGAATACCAAGCAGCATTTCCTCTGTGGGACGAGTATCTTGAAAGCTTTTCGCTCCCCCACATTATAACAGAAATAATGATAATAATAATGTCATGTCATTGAGATGTCTCAAAGGGCTTCGCAGGATACGCTGTAAAGTTAATTGATTGTGTGTGTTGTGGGTTAAATGAGACAGACTGTTGCACACAGCAACGTCCCACAAACAGCCCAGGGAGTGAGTAACCACTTTTTTTTTTTACTTGGGAGGATTTGTTGGCCAGGACACCGGGAGAGAGAAATTCCCTTCTCTTTTCCAATTCCAATCCGCGACTGTTTGTGGCGCAGTGCCACACACTCCCACAAAACATACAGTCAACAATAACACTAAGAATAATCCTTGCATTTGATCCAGCGCCTCGTCGCGTCTTCGAGACGCCTCCGAGCGCTTCACGGAACCCACTGCAAAGCGGAGTGACTGTGTATTCCGTGGGCAGCCATAATTGCGCACAGCAGCGACCACCCACCAACAGCCGCGGATCCAGCGAAGCGCTTCGAGGCGTCTCGGTTGACGCGTGATTTTAGGCGCTGTATCAGATGCAAGGATTATCATTAATGTCACTGGTATTTTAGGGGCCAATGTCAAACAGAGAGTGTTGAGATATTAGTTGCCAAGTGGCAAACCTGCGTTGATAGGCTTTACGACCTGGGAGACGCCTGTGAATGACTTATCAACCATGTCGCAGAGAGACAGAGCCACTGAGAGGAGGGTCGGTAACGGTGGTGTCTCATTGAGAGGAGGAGAAATGCACAGACTGTAGCGCATTCCTGCAACAGGGAAAGAGGGAGAGGTGGAGGATCTCTGCTGTTTTTCTCCTCGTTACTGTCTATTCCTCCACCACCACCACCACCACCACCACCAACCAACAACAACAACAACAACAACAGGCAAACCACACAAAGGCATTTCAATGGAATTACGCACTGATCCTCAGCCTTGAAGCCAATGCTGATACATCCCCATCCAGGGGTTAGCGACCAGGTAAACCAATCACTTCAACCCCCTGTGCAGTGTGAGTGAGTGTGTGTGTGAGTGAGTGAGTGAGTGTGTGTGAGTGAATGAGTGTGAATGAGTGTGAGTGTGTGTGAGTGAGTGTGAATGAGTGTGTGTGAGTGAGTGTGAGTGTGTGTGAGTGAGTATGTGTGTGAGTGTGAATGAGTGTGTGTGTGTGTGAGTGAGTGGGTGTGAATCAGTGCGAGTGTGTGTGTGTGAGTGAATGAGTGTGAGTGTGTGTGAGTGAGTGTGAGTGAGTGTGAATGAGTGTGTGTGAGTGAGTGTGAATGAGTGTGATTGTGTGTGTGTGTACCTGTGAGTGAGTGAGTGAGTGGGTGTGAATGAGTGTGAGTGTGTGTGTGTATGATTGAGTGAGTGTGAATGAGTGTGTGTGAGTGAGTGTGAATGAGTGTGATTGTGTGTGTGTGTGTGATTGAGTGAGTGTGAATGAGTGTGTGTGAGTGAGTGTGAATGAGTGTGATTGTGTGTGTGTGTACGTGTGAGTGAGTGAGTGAGTGTGAATGAATGTGAGTGTGTGTGAGTGAGTGTGAATGAGTGTGTGAGTGAGTGAGTGTGTGAGTGTGTGTGTGTGTGAGTGAGTGAGTGAGTGAGTGTGAGTGTGTGTGTGAGTGAGTGAGTGTGTGAGTGTGTGTGTGTGTGAGTGAGTGAGTGTGAGTGTGTGTGAGCCAGACCTGGATCTCACTGCTGTACTCCCAAAGTCCAAACTTTGCTTTGAATTAACGAGTGAGTCCCTCTTCAAGTTTTTTTTTAAAAAAAGCTTCTTCTTTTAATAGGTAATATATATTTTTATATGTATGTTGTGCACAAGTTATTATTATTATTACGTGTGTGTGTTTTCTATGTTATATATTAACTACACACATATATATATATATATATATTACAGGTATGTGTATATTATGCCTACAGGTGTATATCCTGGGTGACCACAAAGTCGTGATACCATCACAATATTTAATAATAAGTCTTAAAGAAATTATGATTTTTTTAGGTAATAATGTAGCTGAAAAATAAGATTTCTTGCTCACCCTGTAGATATACCATATATATATATATATTGCCTATGTTATTTCCCTGTAGATTCAACAAAATGTAATATTGCTATATAATTTTCCACCGAGTGTAACTTGGCTTCTCTGTGGGTGTGTGTGTGTGTGGGGGGGGGGGGGGGGGTCAGTTTCAGGGTCTGTGATGACTTTATAAATAAAAATCAATAAAATATACATCTATATTTTTTAGCTTCCCTCCCTCCAAAACTCCCCCAGCAAAGTTCTGCGTCGAGCACAGAAAGAGAATTTTCTAAGGTGGAATTGGGGGCGTTAAGCCCAATTTAAATACCCTCCTGTTCTCTCTTCCAACCCGGAAATTAAATCATATTAAAAATACACCCATGTATGTATGTATGTATGTGTGTATGTGTGTGTGAATGTATGTGTTTCTGCCACATATCTCATCAGTTGCGCTTTGGTTTCAGTACACAACATTGTGTGTGTGTGTGTGCACAGGGTATTATTTTTTGTGTGTGCACAGGGTATTATTTTTTGTGTGTGCACAGGGTATTATTTTGTGTGTGTGCACAGGGTATTATTTTGTGTGTGAGTCAGAGCTGCGGGTTATTCTGTATTAATAACTGCTTTAATGGTGCATTGAGTGTTGCATAACGCCTGACTGGTAATTGGGTAACGTTTGATTTTGAATCCATACAGATATACACACACACACACACACAGACATTCATACATTAGACACACACATTGAGATGCTATGAGGCATTACCCTGCCTTGGAAGGCGCTATATAAATGCAAGTTGTTGTTGTTGTAGCTATTTACACACACACACAGACCCAAACATCCAGGCACATACACCCAGACACATCTACATACACACGTGCATACACACACAAACATCCACCCAAACACGCACACACACTTATTCAT
The DNA here is from genome assembly GCF_018977255.1 of Callorhinchus milii. Classification (NCBI taxonomy): domain Eukaryota; kingdom Metazoa; phylum Chordata; class Chondrichthyes; order Chimaeriformes; family Callorhinchidae; genus Callorhinchus; species Callorhinchus milii. Next base: position 7,335,335 of record NW_024704751.1, on the reverse strand, counting down.
ACATATACATACACACGCATCCATCCATACGCACACGCACACACATAGATAGATAGACACGCAGAAGCACACAGCCCGAACACTCTCTCTCTCCGAATACACCCGGCTCTGTGCACATTACAGTTATGCATCTACAAATGGAGTCGCTATAAATAGCTCCTGTCTGATTAATCTCCTCTTTCCATGTCTTAAATAGGAAGCGTGAGACACTGCTCGATTCAGCCCTGACACACTGGCTATTTATAGATAACACAGCTTATTTCCCCTGATCTTATCCATCACCTGCGCTTCACTGTAGCCACAAACTGGTGTATTTTTTTTACAATGGGGTGGTGGGGGTGGGGGGGAGGAGAGGGAGGGAGAAATGGAGAGAGCAATGGGGAGAGAGAGAGAGAGAGAGAGGGGGTGGGGATGAGTCAGTGACATCAAGGATGTGCATCAAGGATTGTTAATAAGCAAGAGATCTTACAGCCAGGACATTTATTTGCTGAGAGTGAATTACAGGGCAATAAACCAACTGAGTTTAGGTAATGGCAAAGACCCCCAGGGTTTGGGGGGGTGGGGGGCGGGGGTGGCAAGGGAGACATTAATGTGTTTTTCATTTCATTATCTGGGCTTCTCGGATTGGATTCTGCTGTCTTAAGTCAGCTGACAGTCACCCAGAATTATTAACATCGCTTTTAAAGGATAATGAAACTGGCAAAGGTGTATGGATAGCTGTGGGTTTCATATACAATCTCCCCCCCACCCACTCCTCCCATCACACCAACTGGGGGTGGGGGGGTGTGTGTCATGTGGCAACGGCTAGTCGACGGCCAATTTTGAGAACCTGCAAAATGGTTATTATAAAGGGATGGAGACTTGTGTGTGTGTGTGTGTGGGGGGGGGGGGGGGGGTCTAAATGTGCGTGTCTGTGTGTGTGTGTGCATGCATTTCTGTGCGCGTGTGCATGTGTGTGTATCTGTGCATGTGTGTGTGTCCTTGTCCGTGTACCTGTGTATACGTGTTCCTGTGTGTGTATATGTATGAACGAGGGGCAAACTAATATATTGGGGGTGGGGGGTGGTCAGCGCACCTTGATTGGCTCCTGAGTGCTCCCCTTCCCCGCCCACCCCACAAATCGACAACCCTCCTCCTGGCGTGAAGGGAGCTGCGTAAAGGCACTTTGTTGTTGTTGTTGTTGTTGTTTAGGTGCGGGCTGGCTCAGACTGGGTGACGATACTTCTCAGGAAGGTGTGACCTGCTGGGGCTGGAATATGAGCTCTGAGGGCGGTGCTGCCCGAAGGCATGGTCACCACGTTCAAAATCGCCATCCTGGGGGCGCGAGGCGTGGGCAAATCTGCCATCGTCCGCCAGTTCCTGTACAACGACTACAGCGATCGCTACACGCCAAGCTCGGGGCGACGCGTGTACCTGCCCGCCGTGGTCATGAATGAACACGTGCACGATCTCCAGATCATGGACTTCCCGCCCATCCCGTCATTCCCGGTCAACACCCTGCAGGTGAGTGTCCGCCTCCAATTGCCCCGCCACCCACCACCCCCAACCCCCAAGTTTACACACTCCACACGCGCGCCTCTGTTTATCCAGCAGTAAGTAAGAACCCGCTTGTTACTCGCTTGGCGGATCGCTTTCCGGGGGTAACAAACCCTCCGTGAAAGTCACTCAATCCACGACTGCTTGTGGGACACTGCTGTTCGCGATTGCCTGTCACGTTTCGCCGAGCAAATACAGTCGATCCCTTTTACAATATTGAAGCGTCTTGAGACACCTTAACGGCGTGATAAGGCGCCAAGCGAGGAGGCTAACCACTACGCGAATTAGGACTCTGTTTTGCGGGCGAACGCAGCCGACAATTTTGCCACACACAGCGACCGTCCACATAACCGTGTGCGTGTGTGTGTGCGTGTGTGTTTAATGCAGTCTGTTGTATCGGAGGCATTTGTTGCAGAGACGCAATTTACATCAGCTCCCAAGGTCATCCCGGGTAAATGACTTTAGCTTTTGTTGTGAATGATTAAATTACCCTCCATGCCGGGACTTAAATTATATCGACACATTTGCAGCTAGAACCCAGTCCAGTGTCAACTGATTTACGAGCCGGGACGGAGGGATTAATTTCCCGACTGTTTTAAACACTGTGCGGCCACTTGTGTTGGATTAAATTCTCCAATCTTCACCCAGTTCAGCTGTAAAGGAGTCACCGTCAGCCAAAAGTGGTGGTTATTGTCGGCATTTGGGATGTTTCTGTGCCTCAAACTCACAGTACAAGGTCCCCCGCAGCTGAGAATTCCCCGACTCCCACCTACACACGGAAATCCCAGAGAAAGATTGTTGGAATGGAATGCGCCCTCTCTCTTTCTCTCTCTTCCTCTCTCTCTCTCCCTGGAGAGACGTATCCTGCTTACCTAATTCCGTGAAGTTTTAGTGGCAGGTTGGCAATAGCCGAGGCTTGGGGGTGGGGGTAGATGGGGGGGGGTGACCCCAGACTAACGTTGTTCCGTGGTCGCTTAGCCTCCCAGAGGAGCCATCACCTCACAACCCCCACTGGACCTACCGGGACTGGCTCGCTAGCGCTCAGAGCGCAGCGCTCGGTTGGTACCAGCTCACTATCTGCCTGTTAATTGCCGATGAGCACAATCGGCCCGGATTAAGCCAGCGGCCAGATTCCCCCCCAGCCCCCCACCCCCCCACCCCAGCCCCCCCCGGAGAGAAGGTAAGGAGAGCTCCGACCTGCCCGCTCTCCCCCTCCCCGTCGTAATCGTTAGCCCCCCGCGTATCCGATGAGATGCCGCGGCCGGGAATCATTGCGTACACACCTCTCACTCACGACACCCAGCTCCTTCTCTACCTTCGACAGGTGATTGGAATGGTCCCTCCCTGCCGCCGCCTGCTGGCCAGCGGCAGGGAGTGCCAAGGGCTCCGGCAATCCCGAAGTGTTCGTTGCCGGTGAGGAAAATCAGCGCACGATCCCTGTAGTTTGGTGGAGCCCCTCATCATGTCCCCCCCCCGCCAACAACCACCCCCCCCCCCAATATAATCCAGTCACTCACTCACTCACTCACACACACACACTCACTCATTCACTGACACTCATTCACACACGCTCACACTCACTCTCTCACACGCACACACACACACTCACTCACACACACACACGCTCACTCATTCACACGCACTCGCACGCACACTCACTCACACACACTCACTCGCACGCACACTCACACACACTCACTCACTCACTCGTACGCACGCGCTCACTCATTCGCACACACACACTCCCTCTCACGCATACTCACTCACTCACACACACATACACTCGCACGCACACTCACTCACACACACACACACTCACGCGCATGCACTCACTCACACACACACGCTCACTCATTCACACTCATTCGCACGCACACTCACTCACACACACTCACTCGCACGCACACTCACACACACTCACTCGTACGCACGCGCTCACTCATTCGCACACACACACTCCCTCTCACGCATACTCACTCACACACACACACACTCGCACGCACACTCACTCACACACACACACACTCGCACGCACTCACTCACACACACACACTCACTCACTCACTCACTCCACGGCTGTTTGTGGGAGAATTGCTGTGCGCAAACTGGCTGCCGCGTTTCGCCCACAAAAAAACACAGTCACTGCACTTTACGGTACGAGTGAGTGGGTTCAGCGGGTGGATTGATGCTTTTCGTGCGTTTTTGCGTGTGTCACAGGAATGGGCGGACGTCTGTTGCCGGGGGCTGCGGAGTGCTCACGCCTACATCCTCGTCTACGACATCTGCTGCTTCGACAGCTTTGAGTACGTCAAAACCATCCGACAGCAAATCCTGGAGACCAGGTGAGTGCAGAGAGAGGGAGGGAGGAAGAGAATACGAGAGAGAGAGAGAGAGAGAGAGGGAGGGAGGGAGGGAGTGGTAGGGGGTTCTGAAGCTGCCTCAGCCCCAGAGTTCCGACCGACGTGGGATTCGAACCCGCAACCTTCTGACTCGGACACGAGAGCGCTACCACTGAGCCGCGTGCGTTTTGCTCGTATGCACGAGTTGCCCACGTTCGCTCACAGTCACCAGGACAGGGCGCAGACGGGGTCTGGGTTAAACGTCTCAACGGAAGGATAATGCAGCACTTTCCCCCTCCCGCACACACGCGCGCACACACACGCGCGCAAGCACCCTCGCCATCCCCACGTCAGCCTGGACTGGGAGCTCAAACGCCTGCCGTGAGTATGGGGAGACCAGCCTGTGCTCTTGAGTGTTAATTCCTTGCCCGCACTGCAAACCTTGAGATGAAGTAACGTGCTGTGGTGTTGACACAGCCCCTGCGCTTGAGGAATCCACAGCGAGCAAACGAGCTGGTGACTGGACAGTGACATGGGTTCAGACAATGTAATTACAGCACGTAATTTCGGGCCATCAAATTGAAAGCGTGTAATGAGGAATCCTGCGCTGTTAAATACACGGAATCAACCTCCCTGTTGTTCCCCCACCCTCGAACGCTCTGTCAGCTCTCCAGAATTGTCGTGTTTATTGTTTAAACTTCAAATAATGATAATAATAATAATAATAATCCTTGCATTTGATATAGCGCTTTGGGACGTCCTCCCGACGTGAACACGCTGTAAAGTGAATTGACTGTATATATTTGTGGGCGAACGCGGCAGCCAATTGCGCTCAGCAATGTCCCACAAACAGTCATAGATTGAAAATGACCCAATTTATTATTGGTTTTGGTTTTGGAGCGATTATTATTAGGGCTCTGTGTGGAGTAAGGAAACTTGCCCAAGGTTTCACCCTCTGCCTGGAATTGAACTCAGGTCTCTCACTTGCAAAGCGAGTGCTCTAACCACTGAGCTATAGGAACTTTATCACCTTGTGTGTCAGTCTCTCTCACTCTCTATCCCGCGCTCTCTCGCGCGCGCCTCTGTGTCAGAAGGTTGTGGGTTCAAGCCCTCACGGCGGGACTTGGAATCACACAGTCTAAGCTGACGACAACAACCACAACAACCACCAAATTATATTGTACAGCGCCTTTCCTGTCGGGAGGACGTCCCATTGCAGTGACGCTGTAATGCAGCGCTGTGGGGGGTGGGGGGGGAGTTGCATTGTGGAAGTTGCCGTCCATCGGATGAGACATTCAACCGAGGTCCCATCTGCCTGTTCAGGGGGATGTTAAAAGATCCTGCGGCACTTTTTTTCATTCTCTTTTTTTTCTCCCTCATCTTCTCTCTCCCTCCCTCCCTCTCCATTTCTTCCTCCCACTCTCTCTCTCTCTGTTTTATTCTCTTCCCCCTTCCTTCCTTCCTTCCTTGCTTTCTTCCTTGCTTCCTTCCTTACTTACTTGCTTCCTTGCTTCCTTCGTTCCCTCCCTCCCTCCTTCCCTCGCCCGCAGGATGATCGGGCCGAGCGAGATCCCCATCATCATTGTGGGGAACAAGCGGGACCTGCAGCGAGGCCGGGTCCTGCCCAGGCGCAACGTGTCGGACCTGGTGAGGAAGAGCTGGAAATGCGGGTACATCGAGGTCTCGGCCAAGTACAACTGGCACGTCCTGCTGCTCTTCCACCAGCTGCTGAGGAGCCTGAGCTGCGGTCGCTGCAAACACGTGCACGCCGCCATCCGCTTCCAAGGAGCTCTGCGCCCCTCCCGCTGCTCCCTCATGTGAGCCCAGCCCCTGCTCGCGCGCACACATGCGTGTGTGTGTGTGTGTGGGGGTGTGGGTGCGTGTTTGTGTGCGCATTTAACGTGAAACCAGAGAACCCCCACGGTTCGATTCCCGGGCAGGCAGAGCCAGGGCAAACCTTAGGCAAGTTTGCTTACGACCCACACACACACACACACACACACACACACGTACACACGCCTCAGCAAAGGGAACCTGGTTGTTAGTCGATTGGCGGATCGCTTTCCGGGGGTTAACAATCCCTCCGCTCTACTCAACAAAAACTACTTGGTCGCTCAATCCACGCCTGTTTGTGAGACACTGCTGTGCACAACTGGCTGCCACGTTTCGTCCACAAATCACACAGTCAATTCACTTGACAGCTTGTGCTGCGAAGCCCTGCGAGACGTCTCAACGACGTGATGAGGCACTGTATTCTCATAACGCCCCACAGGCGTCTCTCTCTCTCTCGCCCTCCCAGTCGGTCGGGTCGCTCGCTCGCTCGCGAGACATGACCTGTTAGCGGCGTCCGGTTTGGCAAATCGTCGCAAATCAGCCCCAGTTGCCAGCCACGAGGAAACGGGTTTGTGAAAGGAGACAGAAAAAAGGCCGACAGGTTTGGCAACATGAACTGACCCCAATCCTCACGTACAGACTGTTATGTTATATAGTTGTAATATACATTATATATATAATACATATACATATATATATACACGCAGACACACACACTGGAAACTCGGAACGATTTTCAGTCCGTTTAACATCCTGTCTCCCCAACCGTCCAGTCTGCAATATTGTCAGCCAGGCTCCTTAACTGGACAAAGGCTGGAAAAAAATTCCAGATTCCACGTTAAAAACGGTGGATGGTTTGAAACTGTTGACTTGTATAAAGAAATAAACCGATTGTGTTATTCCGACCTGCCGTCTCGTCCTACCATCCAGTGGCACTGAAACGGGTGTTCGTGTGTGTGTGTGTGTGTGTGTGTGCGTGTGCGTGTGCCAGAGAGTGTGAGAGTGAGCGAGTGTGAGTGTGTGTGTCAGAGTGTGGGTGAGCAAGTGTGTGTGTGTCAGTGTGAGAGTGAGCGTGTGTGTCTGTCAGTGTGTGAGTGTGGCTGACAGCTGCAATCACTGATTTCTTTTTCTCTATTTTTTTTAAAATCTCGTCCAGTGATACATATTTAATGTGTAAAAGAGACACCTGGGGTTTATTTTATACATTAAATAGGACAGCAGTAGATTTCACACGGGGGATAGGTTACATGTGTTGCCTGTGTACCCCTCAAGTCAAGTCAGATCGGTTGCTTTAGCTGAATTGTCGAAGGTTTTCTTTTTGAGGCGTGTTAACCGGCTTCGCTTCAACCTTGAATTTCGCTTAAGAAAAAGGCTGATTTTTCTTACAAGTGGTCAGCGTCCATTCAGTGTGTGTGTGTGGGGGGGGGGAGGGGGTGGAAACAGGACGATGGGGGGGGGGAGGGGGGGGAGAAAGAGGAGGCGTGTATCTCTAACCCACACGGAAGAAGTATGTGACACGGACACACAAGTGGGGAGGGCTGTTGACATGCGATGGTGGGCGCGATCGTTCGCCCAGCGGATTCTGTTTCTGACATTTGCCGCCACGCTTTGTTGCAGTCCTTCAGAGCCGTGGGATGAGCTGTCATTCCTGGCAGCAGAGCCCCCCCCTCTCCCTCTCTCTCCCCCTCCCCTCTCTCCACCCCCCCTCTCCTCTCCCCCTCCTCTCCCCTCCCCCACTCCCCTCTCCTCTCTCCCCACTCTCCTCTCCCACTCTCCCTCTCCCACTCCCCTCTCCTCTCTCCACCCCCCTCTCCCTCCCCTCTCCCCTCCCTCCCCCTCTCCTCTCTCTCCCCCCACTCTCCTCTCCCCCTCCCCCACTCCCCCTCTCCCCTCCCCCTCTCCCCTCCCTCTCCTCTCTCCCTCTCCTCTCTTCCCACTCTCCCTCCTCCCCACTCCCTCTCCCCTCTCCCCCTCTCCTCTCCCTCTCCCCCACTCTCCTCTCCTCTCCCCACTCTCCCTCTCCCCACTCTCCTCTCCCCACTCCTCCCTCTCCTCTCCCCCACTCTCCCTCTCCCCTCTCCCCACTCTCCTCTCCTCTCCCCTCTCTCCCCTCTTCTCTCCCCACTCCCCTCTCCTCTCTCCCCACTCTCCTCTCTCTCTCTCCCTCTCCCCCCTCCCCCCCTCTCCCCCCTCCCCCTCTCTCCCCCCTCCCCACTCTCCCCCTCTCTCTCCCCCCCCCCCCCCCCCCCGCAAGAAGCTTTTATAAACCTATATATTTATTCCCTCTCCTCCGCTCGGCTTTGATGACTCACTCGGAGTCGGTTGTGCAGTGTCTCGATTTCCGAACCTCGTTTACATATTGTCCTTTTTTTAAAAAAAAATCGAAACAAAATATAATATAATATATATATATGTGTGTGTGTGTAAACAACTCTTTTTAACTCGCGACACGATGAAGGGAAGGAGGGAGCGTCTCGTCTTGAGGTCTTTTGGGTGTCGAGTTTTTTTCCCCCCACGCAATCGTTTGCTGCCGTGTTTCCCCCCCCCCCCTCACAAAATACAACAGTAACTCCACTTTACAGTGTAGCGCGTGAAGCGCTTTGAGACGTCTCAACAGCGTGATAAGGCGTTCTATCAAAGCAAGGATCATCGTCGTGATTATTTATTAGTTATCGTTGTTATGATCACGTGCGCCATCAGCCAGCGGTGTTGACAGAGCTCCAGCCCACTCTCAACCGGACCCCCCCCCCACCCCCCCCCAAAAAAAAAGGCTCGGAAGCGTCGGGAACCAAACCCAAGAATTCGATCAAGCAGCAAGTTGCGGGCGCCAGGCAAAAAAAAAAATAAAAAAAAATTTGCGAGGTTGGAAGGGGAGGGGGGGTGACTGGAGCAAAGAGGGGGTTAAACCCTTCCCGTCGCGTCGTAATCTCTCCCAGTCTTGAAGGATGAAAGGGGTTTCTCTCTCCCCTCTACCCGCCTGTACCTTTTTAAATTCTGCTGTGAAATTGCGCCTCACGCGTACACACACACACACCCAAAGCCTTCAGTGTTGTGCTGTTGACACAGCGTGAACGCATAGTAACACTCTCTGCTCTTGTGTGTGTGTGTGTGGGTGTGGGTGTGGGTGTGTGTGTGGGGGTGTGTTGTCAGGCGCCTCAGCAATAATACAGAAGCTATTCATTCCGACAGCGTGTTTTTGCGAGAATAGGTTACTTATTTATTTTATTGCTGTTTAACGCTCAAAGGTATTTGCGCTTCAAGACACGGCCCTCGGCCCCTTGCCTCGCAGTTTACCGTCTCTCTCGCTTTCAAGACAAATTCTCTCCCAATTCCCTGCACTCTTGTCTCCGGCCTGAAATAATAAGAATAATTGTTCCATTTGATATGGCGCCTTGTCGCGTCTTCGAGGCGTCCCAAAGCGCTTCGCAGACTGCGCAGTTTGTGGGCGAAACGCGGCAGCCGGTTGCGCACGGCGGTGGCCCACAACAGTGGTGGCTACTTGTTTAAGCGTCCAATCCAATTGGAAGTGTGGGGGTTACTTTTGACTCACTTTTTGCCCCACTCCTCGGTCTCGATGTTTCTGTTCGAACATTTCTCTCGCTGTAGCTACAAAACAACCCTGCCCCTGGCGCTGTCAGCCAGTCAGCCACGTCCTGCCTGACCGGCTCCGCGCAGAGCGAGAGACGTGTCGGACGTTCTGAATCCTCCTGCGGCTGACAGCGTGACACTGAGCCCTGACTCCCTCTCGCCTCTCGCTAATGAAATAAAACAGTATGGCTATTTGGATGAAAAAAGGGCAATCACTCCAATAGACGAAGCCTGGTGGGTACTCAATTTTACATTGACTGCACATTTTATAATCCTTGTTTTCATAATAATCCTTGCATTTGATACAGCGCCTTATCATGTCTTTGAGACGTCTCGAAGCGCTTCACAGAATATACTGCAAAAGTGAATTGATTGTATATTTTGTGGTTGAAATCCGGCAGGCAATTGCGCACCACGGTGTACCACAAACAGTGATGGATTGAGTGACCAAATTATTATTCATTTTTTGAAGGGATTATTACCACTGGATTTTGGTATTAAGCTTTATTACACGGTTGACACACCTCAAAGTGCTTGACAGGATTTGACTGTGGATAGATGTAGGCAATTGCGGCAGCCAGTTTGTACACAGCAATGTCCCCTCGAACAGCCATAAAGTGGAAGAGTGTTTTTGTCCAGTAATTGTCCAGGTCACCGGGAGCAATTTCCTTCTGTTTTCAAGTAGCACCATGAGATCTTTAACGTCCAGCTGAGTGGGCAGATGGGACTTTAGTTTAATGTCTCATCTGAAGGACAACATGTACGACCTAGATTACAAGTTAGTCCTGATATGGGGCTTGAGCACAAAACCTTCTGACTCAATGGCGAGATGAGCTACCAACTGAGCTGTAGGCTGACACACTTCTGTATATACAGAATAATTCCTGTCTTCTGGAATGTATCCTTTAGTTTGTTATAGTTATGGTTAAGGTTAGCAGGTTGTAGGTTCCCACCTCAGGACTCACCTGCATTGTATTGTCAGAGGTGCTGACCCTTTGGAAGAGATGTTAAAATATTAATGTTAATATTAGAATTAAAGGAGTAAACGTTTGCTGCTCTATAATGTTAACATTACGGTAAAATTGATGAACGCAATGTGCCCTTCGACTGTTCCAGTGAGGAAAGCTGCTCTGGTGACTTTGAAACTGAAGAGAGGCTTGGCGTGAAAGTTGTTGTAAGTAAATTAACTTCCACTTGCTGTCTCTCTAAATAGATAAAAATTTCT